>NW_027460291.1:9942257-10259414 GCF_050947875.1 Dermacentor variabilis
CCTGCTTCAGGCCAAACAGTCCTTCCTGGCCCGCTGGAAAGGCCAGCCTCTCAATCGCAGGCTCCGCAAACGCATATCCGAGTTAAACAACAGCTTAGCGGATCACTCCCACACCCTTTCCAAACAGCAGTGTGACGAGATCTGTAACTCGATTAACGGGCAGGTCTGTAACGGTAAGACGTGGAACCTCGTTAAGCACTTGCTCGAGAACACCAGCACCCGTACTAACCAGCACCATTGGCTCACGAAGATATTCCATCAAGCCAAACGCACCGCACCACGGGAAGACGTCACCAAGACCCTCACACAGAAATAGCTTCCGCTTCCCACCGGTCTGTCGGCTCCCCATTCCAAACATACCAGTGCCCACAACACCCTCCTCGACACCGACTTTTCCGCCGAAGAGGTACGCCGTGCTCTCCACGCACTCAACGACCCGCGGTCCCGATGGCATCACCAGCAAGCTCCTACGCAACCTGGGTGACCCTTCCGTCATTTACCTCACCGACACCATCAACGAAGCGTGGAAGAAAGATGAGCTACCAGAAGCCTGGAAAATCGCCCACGCGATCTTCATTCACAAACCGGGCAAGGCGCCTAGCCTAGACCACCTCCGCCCCATCTCGCTCACGCCGTGCGTGGGTAAGGTGGCTGAACACGTCGTCCTCAACAGGATCGGTCGATACCTCGAGGACCACGAATGCCTGGCACACCACATGATCGGCTTCCGACGCGGTTTATCTGCACAGGGCGCCATGTTACTCCTAAAGCATCAGATAAACATGTCATGCAGCAGCGCGATCTGCACATGAGGAGGGCTTGCAAGACTTCATGCTATTCTCAAGAACAGATCCAGCAATGAAAACTCGTGTGATAGCAAATGAAAACATAAAATCATTATGGAACACACCAAGCTTGAAGCACGCACGTCTGCACCGACTGGATCCATTCGAGGCAATGGTACTTTGCCGACAGTGGCTTGGTGTCACTTTAACGAGATATTTTGCCTGCCGAGTCGGTATGGACAAGAGCGTGGCTTCCCGTCACTGCGGTGGCGAGGAGACTATAGAACACGTACTTTGCCACTGTCATCGATACAGCACGCACCGGCTGTCGCTAGCGGCCGTGTTGGCTTGCCATGACGGCTGGCCTCTTTCAGGACAGTCTTGGAATGCCAACGTGAACTGTCGTCGCACCGAAAGTCGGTGGAAGTTTTGTTGACCTTTTTACATGGCACTGGCTTATTAGAAAGACTATAATGACGCCGTCCCTTTTTTCCCGCCTTTCTTTTCGCCCCCACTCTTTCCGTCTTTACTTCCCCTTTCCCTTCCCCTAGTGAAAAGTAGCAAACCGGAGGCTTTAACTCTGATTAACCTCTCTGTCTTTCTCTCATTTGCATCTCTCTCTCTCTGAGGCTCGTGATGATCGGGCTCTTCGAATGACTCTCGAAGATCTACGGGCTAAACCACACCAGTTACGCGGACGACATAACCATCTGGTTTCCCGCAGGGTCGGATGGCTTCATCGTATCTGCCCTACAGGAGGCCGTTAAAACCGCCGACTCTTACATCGAAGACACTGGCCTCCAGTGCTCCCCCACAAAAGTCGGAACTGTTGCTGTACTCGCCCAAACACCTTGGCGCCAAGCCCAGAGGGTGGAAACCCCTGGCCGAACGCAACATCACCCTCCGCACCAGGAACGGCCGCGTCACTGAGTCCCGCATGGTAACTGAGTCCCGCGGAACCAAAAACCAAAGGGTGCAGAAGCTGAGGTCTAAGGCGGAGAGCACCATACGACTCGTACTCAGCGGCTAACTGTCACCGCGGCCTCAGAGAAGACAACCTGCTACGTCTCGTAAACGCGTTTGTTCTCTACCACTTCACCTACGCCGCTGCCATGCAGAATTGGCTACGCGCTGAGGGCAATAAACTCAACGCCCTTATTCTAAAGGTAGTGAAACGGGCCCTCGGCCCTCCGATCACCAATTCCTTGCAGAAACTCCTCGAGCTCGGTGTGCACAACACGCTAGAAGAGATCGCCGAGGATGAGGAGCGAACGCAGGTTATCCGACTCACGACCACCAAGGCGGGCCGCCACATTCTGCGTGAGCCTGGCTTCTTGTCCTCGACCAACAGGGACCCACCGAAGTGGACGCCGGTTCCCCGCGAGATCCGAGACTTCATCACGGTCGCTCCTATTCTACGAAACGTGCATCGTGACCACAACAGAGGCAGGAGCCTTGCCCGGGCGACCGCCCTTCTCCAGCGCATAGACATGAAAGCAGACGAAGTAACGTTCGTGGACGACGACGCCTACCGCAGAAACCGAGCCTTTCGCGGTCTCATCCACGCACCGGACCCTCAACTCTGACACGATCCTCACCCGAGACCCCGTGGTGGCGGAGCAAGTAGCCATCACCCAGCCGTGCTCGACGGCAAACGGGAAGTGATCTACAGCGGCTCCACATCGGCCATCAAGGCCTTCGAACGTGGCGTCGTCTCCGACCAGGCGTTAGTAATCCTCCGTAGCGCGGATCCGAGCACCCTCAAGCAACACAATGTCATCTGGTTCCCCACCCATCTCGGATCGGGTGCCAGGCGCTCTGCCCAACCTCAACGAGATCGCCCACGACGCAGCGTGCGTGCTTGCCGATCGCGCCGCCCCCAGGCAACCCGATCTCGCCGAGCTAGAGGACAACCGGGACGCGCTCATCACGTACAGCGAACTTACAAAACACTTCTACCAGGGGCGTTGCATCTTCGGCCACCACACCGAAAACTAACACTACGCTTACTGCAGAGGAACATGACATAATGGTTGTGCGGAAACCCGCAAGGTGGAGCAAAGTAATTAATTAGGGAAAAATGAGACATTCACCCAATTGTAGATTGCTACAAAAAACATACAGGTTCCTCGAAAGAAAAGCCTCGCAGTTGAAGAAAAATTAGTCCTGCTCCGGGACTGGAATTCGAGACCACCGCTTTTCCGGGCAGCCGCTCTACCATCTGGGCTAACCAGGCGGCTAGCAAATGGCAGAGCGAAGTCGAATTCGTCAGCAACTCGAAGCAAAGGTAAGAGTTTGACGTAGTGGTTCTGCTAAACCCCGCAATATAGAGAGAAGTAATTACTTAAGGGAAAATGAGACTTCCACCCAATCGTAGCAATTGCTACAAATGAAACCCATACGGGTTCCTCGAAAGAAAAGCCTCGAGTAGCAATCGTAGCAATTGCTACGATTGGGTGGATGTCTTATTTTCCCTTTAATTAATTACAGACGCACTTGTACCCAAAATCCACCGAATTACACGTTTTCTATCACGACGCGTACCCCAGCGATACGTGCGCCTCATGCGGAAACGCGGAGATACTCGCACACGTGCAGTGCAGAAACGCTCTTCCCGACAAGTGGCAGAAGTCCTTCAGAAGTTGACTACTCGCCTACCAGCAATAAGCCGTCCAGCAGGCCCGCCAAAGCGGCCGCCAGGTACTCCCTGTTGGTCCCTATGTGGGAGACGCCCGCTACGCGATGAGCGCCTCCTCCAGGACCACAGTCAAGTTTTCCAGTCCGGTATAAGCAAGCTGAGAATATAGTGAATGTAGAGATGAAGAAACAGTTCCAGCTATGGGTGGTTACTTTAATCACGCTGACATATCAAGCAAAGTAATATAAAAAAAAAAGGTCCCGGGTTTTCCGTGCCAATACATTGGCACGCCGTAGTGGGCAGTCCTAATTACTTCTGACCACCTGGAGTCATTAACGCGCTGCTATATACAAGTACACGAGCATTTTTTTTTCGCCCATCCATATGCGGCTGCCTTGTACAGGATCGAACCCGTGACCTCGAGCTCAGCAGCGCAGCGCCATAGCCCGTGCGCTATCGCGGTGGGTAACGTACGATTGAAATGACGTATTGCTTCTGAGGTATGTTTCCACGACGTGATTATTTTTAAGCTATACTTACGGCATAAAGAACGGCACGAGTAATTTTTTTTTCCTTTTCGAGGGACTCAGGAGCACCCTCCAGTTGTTCCACAAAAGAAATTTATGCTCATTTCTTGCTACGATATTTAAGTTATGCAAATGCGTACAAACCGGTTGGCACCGGTTTCAACCCTTCATTTGTTACTTCGCACTTCAGCCTTAACTGAACCTTTTTCACCGACTCGGAACGGAAACTTAAACAAAAAGAGTTTCCAGCATCCTGGAACACATGAGGCCACGACCTAACAATATTTTGTCGCAGCAAATGGTCTAAAGTCCAACCCCGCTTAACGCCGTTTCGAGATTGGCCTCGATGTCGTAACAGTAACAAAAAAGTAAGACGTGCTCGATTCTTTCTTCAGACCTAGTGTGCCCGTAGATGGCTGTGTCGGGCAGGATTACAAATTCGGGTGAATAAGTTCTGCGAAAATGTAAAGGAAATTACGTCATCCTTCGCGGACAGGTCATTCAATGAGGAGGCTTCGAATAGAAAAGGAGCCTTCATGTGAATCTATTTCATGAATTCTTATGTGACCGGACTCTGCGTTGACCTTAGTCTACTTGGCCGACTGGACTTGGTGTTGCGGTGTTCCTGAATTGAGTTCTTATTTTAGTGTGGCTGTAGTGTACTTGTGTGACTGGACTTTGTGGCAGTGCGGTTCGTAGTTGTCTGTCAGATTTAGTGTCTTAAGTTATTTGTTTTATATCTGTGAACTTCATTTTTTGCTCATCTCTATGTGAAAAAGAAGTAGCCGGCGCCAATTAAAGGCGCCATCATCTCCGAAGCAAGATGTAATAATAATAATAATAATAATAATAATAATAATAATAATAATAATAATAATAATAATAATAATAATAATAATAATAATAATAATAATAATAATAATAATTATTATTATTATTATTATTATTATTATTATTATTATTATTATAACATTTATTGACACATCCAAAAGCAAAACAAAGAAACGGGCCTGTCTAAGTACACGAGGACTTGTGCGACTAGGCCCGGCAGAGTCGGTACAGTGATGTGGTTACATATTTACATAAAAAGTGAAAAGGTAGACATTTACATGATAGCACGTTTTTTTTTTCAACTTTCAGAAGAATGGTTAATAGTATTACCCGTTAACAGACAATGACATAGTAAATAAAGAGAAACACATAAACAACTCAAGTAAAAATCAGGACTAAATTTCAACATTTCAGCAATAATTTCTTCAACTGTTTTTTCGAAGTTGTCAAAAAGAATCCATCGGCCAAATCGTTAAATATTTTTGGGATGTATACACTTCTCGTTTCACCATACTTAGAAGTGGAATAGGGTACCTTAAAACGTTTTTATTTCTTAACAATCGAGGTGCATCGTATGGCTCTTTGAATTCATCGCTCCAATTATGCTGCATAATAGCAGTTCTGGTAAATAAATCCTCCAATGTGCAAAATCCTAATTCTGAAAAATATTATTGTCGTTCAGTTTAGTACCATAAGCCACATTTTATAATATATTTTAGTAGTTTATCAATCCGATATTTCTAGCGCTCTGTACGAAAGGCGAAGATCGTTATACCATACCTCCGCACACTGTACGCTAGTGCATGCACCATCATGTTCTTGACTAGTAGATGTACTAAACCCTTTATGTTGAAAAGTAAATATGCAACACTCCGTAGTTTGCCACATAAAAACGCCATGTGATGCTGCCATGACATGCCGCTGTTGAACGTTATACCCAGGTATTTCAAAGTCTCCACATATTCTATAGGAGTACATTTACATGAAATACAATGCGCATTATATAGAAATATTGACACGTTTATTTTTTTAGTTTTTAATGCACTACGAAAGCACATGATTTTGTGTTTCTTAGCATTGATATATACACAGTTTTCTTCAAGCAATTGCATAGCCTTATGAACTGCATTTTTTAGGGCGCTAATGGCTTCCTCATCATGCATATGACGAGTGAGTAGAACTGTATCATCTGCATATTGATAGACAGTGGCTTTTGTAATTATCATGGGGAAGTAGTTCGTAAATGAATTAAATAGGAGAGGGGACAACACAGATCCCTGTGGAACCCCAGCTGTAATATATTTTCTAGCGCTAACAATTTCTTTACTGCCCATGACCACCTCTGATCTACCATGTTAATAATTGCAAACAAGATCAAAAAAGGGTCCCCTGAAACCCAAACGATCAAATATTCCAATAAAATATCGTGATTTACAGTTTCGAACGCTTTTGCTAAATCCGAACACAAAGCACAACTATACAGGTTCTTATCTAGAGCAGAATATAATTCATCGGTGAACTCTTCTAACAGTGTAATAGTACCTCGCTCAGCAAAAATTCAAACTGTCTTGCTGTTAGGCTTGAAAATTTCTTTAAGAAGGAAGTCATACAATCAAATAGAAACTTTTCCAGTATTTGAGAGAGTATAGGCAAAACAGAAATAGGTCTATAGTTTTCAACTTCATCTTTTTTTCCTGCTTTATACATTGACTTAACAGTCGCCGTTTTTATCGTCTCCGGAATTGATGCGGTGCTTATAAAACCATTAAACATAAAAAGCAGTATGTCTGCTAATGTATCAAAATTTCTTCTTAGTGTGGCCACAGCCAACCCATCTATACCAGGTTGTTTATTAGGTCGGAAACTGAAAATTATTCTCCTCAGATCTTCCTTCGACAACGTGGGCAAAAAAGCAGATGCTTGAACAGTATGTTTGAGCGAGCAAGTGTGTCTCTGCGACTGCGCAGTGTTAGAAAAACGCATGAAAAAAATTCTGGAAATTATCTACCACTATATCTGGCTTCTCTGAAAAAGATTCTAAGAAATTCGGAGGTGCCGCAGTACTGCCTCGGAGCGTATTTATTAAAGCCCATGTTTTTGCAGAATTTTTGTCTGCTTGACTAAATCTGCCTAAGAAATACCGCCGTTTTGTTTATCTCAAGAGTGCAACGACCCTATTCCTCGCAATCTTATATTCCGTTTTCAAGTCTTGATTTTTCGGCGCACGCCTGCTCCTTTTCCACAACCAGTCTCTGTAGGAGTTGAATTATGGGGTTTTACGTGCCAAAACCACGTTCTGATTATGAGGCACGCCGTAGTGGAGGACTCCGGAAATTTCGACCACCTGGGGTTCCTTAACGTGCACCTAAATCAAAGTACACGGGTGTTTTCGCATTTCGCCCCAATCGAAATGCGGCCGCCGTGGCCGGGTTTAGTCTCTGTAGGAAATAGCTCTCATTATGTCGGCTGTGAACCAGCGGTAACTTTTCCTTTGTTTTTTTTTTTAGTTATTGTGCACATACTAGAAAGCTCAAACTTTTTCAGCTGTTCACAAAATGTTTTATAAACTTTAGCACAATTGGAGTCCTTAATCATTTCCGCCCAGTCAAACTGTGCAATCAAATGATCAAATGTTTTGCTATTGAAAATCTGCACTTCTAGTTGATTACTATCATGTTTTTCTTCTGATTTGTCCTTTTCGGGCAGGAGTAAAAGTGCCTTAAGGCGACATGCGACAAAATAGTGATCCGCTATCTTTTGCCTTATGAGACATGCCGCTAAAGAATAATTCGGTGCTCTTATTGCTATGTGGCCTAGACAGGAGGATACTAGTCTATTTTGTAAGAGTTCTTCTCTTGTAGGTTGATTTATAGTAACCTGTAAGCCATAGGTTGATAAGATGGAGAGGTAATTCGACACAGTAGTTTAACTGATACTCAATACATTAATGTTTAGGTCACCCGCCAAATAAATCTGATCTGCTGCTTTGTGGCCTTCTAAAATTTCTTAAAGTTCACGCAAGAACCCTGTGACACTGTTATTAGGCGGATGATAAATATCTATCAGCAATAATTCTGTGTTAGTAAGCGTAATTTTCACTGTCACACTTTCGGCGTGGTTCAAAGAAATGTCCGTAACCACAGTGTCATATCTTATCTTAACAAACAACGCTAAACCACTCCTTGTCGTTTCTGTCGTGACATAAAATGGGCTATGTAACCCTTTAATTTGTAAATGTTAGTGCAGTCCTCTGGTACATTTGTTTCCACTATTAGAAATGCATCTACTACATCTGCGACTGATTCCGCTACCTCTCTAAATTCGTCCCAATATTTTCGTAGACTTCTGATATGAATACTAATTACAGTGAAACCGTGCTCACGGCTGGTAGCAAATATATCTTTGAATTCATTGAAATTTGATACAAAGCAAAAATTCGTTTCCATGTTGCTTATGAAATTTTAAGAATATCGACTAGATTCTTAATTCGGATCAGAGGTGCGTCTTCATTCTTCTTCACGAAAATATTTCCGCCCTTGACCCATGTAAATTTGTAGTTATTTTCTTTTGCTGTAGTTCTAGCTCGCAGGAACAGATTTCGGTTCATTCTTGTCAGATTATCATTGATGAAAAGCATCGGCAGCTGTCTAATTTGATGCAAGCGTCTTAGCTTCCCCCACGCATCAAACCACACATCCCTTGCGGTCACGGAAGGAAAACGTACAAGTACTGTTGGGTTCGTCTTATGTTTGTTTGGTAAGCGATGCACCACCTCGATATCAGAGCTGTAGAAATCTGATAGCTCCAGTTTGCTCGCTATGTTCCATAAGACTTCTTTTAGCTTTTCCTCGTGTTTGACAGGTAGCCCTTCAATTTCCATATTTACTTTTATGCCATACCGTTCGCTTTCATTTAGATCGTGTTGCAGCTGCTGCAGCTGTTCCGTCTGTGTTTCCAGTTACGCTTTCATGTCAGCAATTTGTGCTTCACGCGCAGCTTTCCATTGTTTACTGGCGGAAAGCTGTGCTAACACCATGTTGTATTGTTTAGACATAAAGGAGACTGTTTCTTCTAGGTCTTTCATTGCTATGCTCAAGTTTCTGAATTCTCCTTTCAGGAGAAGCAGAGAATCTACTTTTCCATGTAAAGTTAGCAAAGAGGTCAAAGTTTACTTAATACCTGCCAGCTCTGACATTAACGTGGCTTCTGAAGTGTCTTCTTCTGGTGGAGTCGTACTCGTAGACTGTGAGCCCGCCCCCCACGTTGCTTTACCGCGCGACACGTTTTGCACACACTTGATTCACGTTTACTTTGACTCTTCGCTGCGAAAGTATTTTGTGCTAGCCCTGAGCATTGTTGACACAAATGATGAAGGTTCCCGCACTCCGAACAAGTGATGAAACGACCATCATCGGGTAGCAGTTTGTTACAAACAATACAATTGTCCATAATAACACTCAACAAGATACACTCTGCAGTCGGCGGCCGGCTCCCTTAGTTCGATTCACAAGGTAAGTACATTACCTGTAAAATATGTGCGTTAATGTCCGCTTGTTGAATCGGGGCCGACTGCAGAGCGTCCTGCGCTGCAGGCTGTTTAAGTAGGCGTTTCTGCCAGGGTTTCCAGAGGGTTTTGTGATTTCCCAAAAGCCTTCTGGGATCACGGTTCTGAAGTGGTGCTGGCTTGAAAACCGTATGACGGCCCAATCCAGCAGTGGAATCTTCTCATTCGGATGATACCACGTGCGTGCCTGTAAAATATGTGCGTTAATGTCCGCTTGTTGAATCGGCGCCGACTGCAGAGCGTCCTGCGCTGCAGGCTGTTTAAGTAGGCGTTTCTGCCAGGGTTTCCAGAGGGTTTTGTGATTTCCCAAAAGCCTTCTGGGATCACGGTTCTGAAGTGGTGCTGGCTTGAAAACCGTATGACGGCCTAATCCAGCAGTGGAATCTTCTCATTCGGATGATACCACGTGCGTGCCTGTAAAATATGTGCGTTAATGTCCGCTTGTTGAATCGGCGCCGACTGCAGAGCGTCCTGCGCTGCAGGCTGTTTAAGTAGGCGTTTCTGCCAGGGTTTCCAGAGGGTTTTGTGATTTCCCAAAAGCCTTCTGCGATGACGGTTCTGAAGTGGTGCTGCCTTGAAAACCGTATGACGGCCCAATCCAGCAGTGGAATCTTCTCATTCGGATGATACCACGTGCGTGCCTGTAAAATATGTGCGTTAATGTCCGCTTGTTGAATCGGCGCCGACTGCAGAGCGTCCTGCGCTGCAGGCTGTTTAAGTAGGCGTTTCTGCCAGGGTTTCCAGAGGGTTTTGTGATTTCCCAAAAGCCTTCTGCGATGACGGTTCAGAAGTGGTGATGGCTTGAAAACCGTATGACGGCCTAATCCAGCAGTGGAATCTTCTCATTCGGATGATACCACGTGCGTGCCTGTAAAATATGTGCGTTAATGTCCGCTTGTTGAATCGGCGCCGACTGCAGAGCGTCCTGCGCTGCAGGCTGTTTAAGTAGGCGTTTCTGCCAGGGTTTCCAGAGGGTTTTGTGATTTCCCAAAAGCCTTCTGCGATGACGGTTCTGAAGTGGTGCTGGCTTGAAAACCGTATGACGGCCCAATCCAGCAGTGGAATCTTCTCATTCGGATGATACCACGTGCGTGCCTGTAAAATATGTGCGTTAATGTCCGCTTGTTGAATCGGCGCCGACTGCAGAGCGTCCTGCGCTGCAGGATATTTAAGTAGGCGTTTCTTCCAGGGTTTACAGAGGGTTGTGTGATTTCCCAAAAGCCTTCTGTGATGACGTTACTGAAGTGGTGATGGCTTTAAAACCGGATGACGGCCCAATCCAGCAGTGGAATCTTCTCATTCGGATGATACCACGTGCGTGCCTGTAAAATATGTGCGTTAATGTCCGCTTATTGAATCGGCGCCGACTGCAGAGCGTCCTGCACTGCAGGCTGTTTAAGTAGGCGTTTCTGCCAGGGTTTACAGAGGGTTGTGTGATTTCCCAAAAGCCTTCTGCGATGACGTTTCTGAAGTGGTGCTGGCTTGAAAACCGTATGACGGCCCAATCCAGCAGTGGAATCTTCTCATTCGGATGATACCACGTGCGTGCCTGTAAAATATGTGCGTTAATGTGCGGTTGTTGAATCGCCGCCGACTCCAGAGCGTCCCGCGCTGCAGGCTTTTTAAGTAGGCGTTTCTGCCAGGGTTTACAGAGGGTTGTGTGATTTCCCAAAAGCCTTCTGCGATGACGGTTCTGAAGTGGTGCTGCCTTGAAAACCGTATGACGGCCCAATCCAGCAGTGGAATCTTCTCATTCGGATGATACCACGTGCGTGCCTGTAAAATATGTGCGTTAATGTCAGCTTGTTGAATCGGCGCCGACTCCAGAGCGTCCTGCACTGCAGGCTGTTTAAGTAGGCGTTTCTGCCAGGGTTTCCAGAGGGTTTTGTGATTTCCCAAAAGCCTTCTGCGATGACGGTTCAGAAGTGGTGCTGGCTTGAAAACCGTATGACGGCCCAATCCAGCAGTGGAATCTTCTCATTCGGATGAAACCACGTGCGTGCCTGTAAAATATGTGTGTTAATGTCCGCTTGTTGAATCGGCGCCGACTCCAGAGCGTCCTGCACTGCAGGCTGTTTAAGTAGGCGTTTCTTCCAGGGTTTACAGAGGGTTGTGTGATTTCCCAAAAGCCTTCTGCGATGACGTTTCTGAAGTGGTGATGGCTTTAAAACCGTATGACGGCCCAATCCAGCAGTGGAATCTTCTCATTCGGATGATACCACGTGCGTGCCTGTAAAATATGTGCGTTAATGTCAGCTTGTTGAATCGGCGACGACTGCAGAGCGTCCTGCGCTGCAGGCTGTTTAAGTAGGCGTTTCTGCCAGGGTTTACAGAGGGTTGTGTGATTTCCCAAAAGCCTTCTGCGATGACGTTTCTGAAGTGGTGATGGCTTTAAAACCGTATGACGGCCCAATCCAGCAGTGGAATCTTCTCATTCGGATGATACCACGTGCGTGCCTGTAAAATATGTGCGTTAATGTCAGCTTGTTGAATCGGCGACGACTGCAGAGCGTCCTGCGCTGCAGGCTGTTTAAGTAGGCGTTTCTGCCAGGGTTTCCAGAGGGTTTTGTGATTTCCCAAAAGCCTTCTGTGATGACGGTTCAGAAGTGGTGCTGGCTTGAAAACCGTATGACGGCCCAATCCAGCAGTGGAATCTTCTCATTCGGATGAAACCACGTGCGTGCCTGTAAAATGTGTGCGTTAATGTCCGCTTGTTGAATCGGCGCCGACTGCAGAGCGTCCTGCACTGCGGCTGTTTAAGTAGGCGTTTCTGCCAGGGTTTACAGAGGGTTGTGTGATTTCCCAAAAGCCTTCTGCGATGACGTTTCTGAAGTGGTGATGGCTTTAATACCGGATGACGGCCCAATCCAGCAGTGGAATCTTCTCATTCGGATGAAACCACGTGCGTGCCTGTAAAATATGTGTGTTAATGTCCGCTTGTTGAATCGGCGCCGACTGCAGAGTGTCCTGCACTGCAGGCTGTTTAAGTAGGCGTTTCTGCCACGGTTTACAGAGGGTTGTGTGATTTCCCAAAAGCCTTCTGCGATGACGTTTCTGAAGTGGTGCTGGCTTGAAAACCGTATGACGGCCCAATCCAGCAGTGGAATCTTCTCATTCGGATGATACCACGTGCGTGCCTGTAAAATATGTGTGTTAATGTCCGCTTGTTGAATCGGCGCCGACTGCAGAGCGTCCTGCGCTGCAGGCTGTTTAAGTGGGCGTTTCTGCCAGGGTTTACAGAGGGTTGTGTGATTTCCCAAAAGCCTTCTGCGATGACGGTTCTGATGTGCTGCTGGCATGAAAACCGTACGACGGCCCAATCCAGCAGTGGAATCTTCTCATTCGGATGATACCACGTGCGTGCCTGTAAAATATGTGTTAATGTCCGCTTGTTGAATCGGCGCCGACTGCAGAGCGTCCTGCGCTGCAGGCTGTTTAAGTAGGCGTTTCTTCCAGGGTTCACAGAGGGTTTTGTGATTTCCCAAAAGCCTTCTGCGATGACGTTTCTGAAGTGGTGATGGCTTTAAAACCGTATGACGGCCCAATCCAGCAGTGGAATCTTCTCACTCTGATGATACCACGTGCGTGCCTGTAAAATATGTGCGTTAATGTGCGGTTGTTGAATCGCCGCCGACTCCAGAGCGTCCCGCGCTGCAGGCTGTTAAGTAGGCGTTTCTGCCAGGGTTTACAGAGGGTTGTGTGATTTCCCAAAAGCCTTCTGCGATGACGGTTCTGAAGTGGTGCTGGCATGAAAACCGTACGACGGCCCAATCCAGCAGTGGAATCTTCTCATTCGGATGATACCACGTGCGTGCCTGTAAAATATGTGTTAATGTCCGCTTGTTGAATCGGCGCCGACTGCAGAGCGTCCTGCGCTGCAGGCTGTTTAAGTAGGCGTTTCTTCCAGGGTTCACAGAGGGTTTTGTGATTTCCCAAAAGCCTTCTGCGATGACGTTTCTGAAGTGGTGATGGCTTTAAAACCGGATGACGGCCCAATCCAGCAGTGGAATCTTCTCATTCGGATGAAACCACGCGCGTGCCTGTAAAATATGTGTGTTAATGTCCGCTTGTTGAATCGGCGCCGACTGCAGAGCGTCCTGCGCTGCAGGCTGTTTAAGTAGGCGTTTCTGCCAGGGTTTCCAGAGGGTTTTGTGATTTCCCAAAAGCCTTCTGCGATGACGGTTCTGAAGTGGTGCTGGCTTGAAAACCGTATGACGGCCCAATCCAGCAGTGGAATCTTCTCATTCGGATGATACCACGCGCGTGCCTGTAAAATATGTGCGTTAATGTCCGCTTGTTAAATCAGCGCCGACTGCAGAGCGTCCTGCGCTGCAGGCTGTTTAAGTAGGCGTTTCTGCCAGGGTTTCCAGAGGGTTTTGTGATTTCCCAAAAGCCTTCTGCGATGACGTTTCTGAAGTGGTGCTGGCTTGAAAACCGTATGACGGCCCAATCCAGCAGTGGAATCTTCTCATTCGGATGATACCACGTGCGTGCCTGTAAAATATGTGTGTTAATGTCCGCTTGTTGAATCGGCGCCGACTGCAGAGCGTCCTGCGCGGCAGGCTGTTTAAGTGGGCGTTTCTGCCAGGGTTTACAGAGGGTTGTGTGATTTCCCAAAAGCCTTCTGCGATGACGGTTCTGATGTGCTGCTGGCATGAAAACCGTACGACGGCCCAATCCAGCAGTGGAATCTTCTCATTCGGATGATACCACGTGCGTGCCTGTAAAATATGTGTTAATGTCCGCTTGTTGAATCGGCGCCGACTGCAGAGCGTCCTGCGCTGCAGGCTGTTTAAGTAGGCGTTTCTTCCAGGGTTCACAGAGGGTTTTGTGATTTCCCAAAAGCCTTCTGCGATGACGTTTCTGAAGTGGTGATGGCTTTAAAACCGTATGACGGCCCAATCCAGCAGTGGAATCTTCTCACTCTGATGATACCACGTGCGTGCCTGTAAAATATGTGCGTTAATGTGCGGTTGTTGAATCGCCGCCGACTCCAGAGCGTCCCGCGCTGCAGGCTGTTAAGTAGGCGTTTCTGCCAGGGTTTACAGAGGGTTGTGTGATTTCCCAAAAGCCTTCTGCGATGACGGTTCTGAAGTGGTGCTGGCATGAAAACCGTACGACGGCCCAATCCAGCAGTGGAATCTTCTCATTCGGATGATACCACGTGCGTGCCTGTAAAATATGTGTTAATGTCCGCTTGTTGAATCGGCGCCGACTGCAGAGCGTCCTGCGCTGCAGGCTGTTTAAGTAGGCGTTTCTTCCAGGGTTCACAGAGGGTTTTGTGATTTCCCAAAAGCCTTCTGCGATGACGTTTCTGAAGTGGTGATGGCTTTAAAACCGGATGACGGCCCAATCCAGCAGTGGAATCTTCTCATTCGGATGAAACCACGCGCGTGCCTGTAAAATATGTGTGTTAATGTCCGCTTGTTGAATCGGCGCCGACTGCAGAGCGTCCTGCGCTGCAGGCTGTTTAAGTAGGCGTTTCTTCCAGGGTTTACAGAGGGTTGTGTGATTTCCTAAAAGCCTTCTGCGATGACGGTTCTGAAGTGGTGCTGGCTTGAAAACCGTATGACGGCCCAATCCAGCAGTGGAATCTTCTCATTCGGATGATACCACGCGCGTGCCTGTAAAATATGTGCGTTAATGTCCGCTTGTTAAATCAGCGCCGACTGCAGAGCGTCCTGCGCTGCAGGCTGTTTAAGTAGGCGTTTCTGCCAGGGTTTCCAGAGGGTTTTGTGATTTCCCAAAAGCCTTCTGCGATGACGGTTCTGAAGTGGTGCTGGCTTGAAAACCGTATGACGGCCCAATCCAGCAGTGGAATCTTCTCATTCGGATGATACCACGCGCGTGCCTGTAAAATATGTGCGTTAATGTCCGCTTGTTAAATCAGCGCCGACTGCAGAGCGTCCTGCGCTGCAGGCTGTTTAAGTAGGCGTTTCTGCCAGGGTTTCCAGAGGGTTGTGTGATTTCCCAAAAGCCTTCTGCGATGACGGTTCAGAAGTGGTGCTGGCTTGAAAACCGTATGACGGCCCAATCCAGCAGTGGAATCTTCTCATTCGGATGATACCACGTGCCTGTAAAATGTGTGCGTTAATGTCCGCTTGTTGAATCGGCGCCGACTGCAGAGCGTCCTGCGCTGCAGGCTGTTTAAGTAGGCGTTTCTTCCAGGGTTTACAGAGGGTTGTGTGATTTCCCAAAAGCCTTCTGCGATGACGTTTCTGAAGTGGTGATGGCTTTAAAACCGGATGACGGCCCAATCCAGCAGTGGAATCTTCTCATTCGGATGAAACCACGCGCGTGCCTGTAAAATATGTGTGTTAATGTCCGCTTGTTGAATCGGCGCCGACTGCAGAGCGTCCTGCGCTGCAGGCTGTTTAAGTAGGCGTTTCTTCCAGGGTTTACAGAGGGTTGTGTGATTTCCTAAAAGCCTTCTGCGATGACGGTTCTGAAGTGGTGCTGGCTTGAAAACCGTATGACGGCCCAATCCAGCAGTGGAATCTTCTCATTCTGATGATACCACGCGCGTGCCTGTAAAATATGTGCGTTAATGTCCGCTTGTTAAATCAGCGCCGACTGCAGAGCGTCCTGCGCTGCAGGCTGTTTAAGTAGGCGTTTCTTCCAGGGTTTCCAGAGGGTTTTGTGATTTCCCAAAAGCCTTCTGCGATGACGGTTCTGAAGTGGTGCTGGCTTGAAAACTGTATGACGGCCCAATCCAGCAGTGGAATCTTCTCATTCGGATGATACCACGTGCGTGCCTGTAAAATATGTGCGTTAATGTCCGCTTGTTGAATCGGCGCCGACTGCAGAGCGTCCTGCGCTGCAGGCTGTTTAAGTAGGCGTTTCTTCCAGGGTTTACACAGGGTTGTGTGATTTCCCAAAAGCCTTCTGCGATGACGGTTCTGAAGTGGTGCTGGCTTGAAAACCGTATGACGGCCCAATCCAGCAGTGGAATCTTCTCATTCGGATGAAACCACGCGCGTGCCTGTAAAATATGTGTGTTAATGTCCGCTTGTTGAATCGGCGCCGACTGCAGAGCGTCCCGCGCTGCAGGCTGTTTAAGTAGGCGTTTCTTCCAGGGTTTCCAGAGGGTTTTGTGATTTCCCAAAAGCCTTCTGCGATGACGGTTCTGAAGTGGTGCTGGCTTGAAAACTGTATGACGGCCCAATCCAGCAGTGGAATCTTCTCATTCGGATGATACCACGTGCGTGCCTGTAAAATATGTGCGTTAATGTCCGCTTGTTGAATCGGCGCCGACTGCAGAGCGTCCCGCGCTGCAGGCTGTTTAAGTAGGCGTTTCTTCCAGGGTTTACAGAGGGTTGTGTGATTTCCCAAAAGCCTTCTGCGATGACGGTTCTGAAGTGGTGCTGGCTTGAAAACCGTATGACGGCCCAATCCAGCAGTGGAATCTTCTCATTCGGATGAAACCACGCGCGTGCCTGTAAAATATGTGTGTTAATGTCCGCTTGTTGAATCGGCGCCGACTGCAGAGCGTCCCGCGCTGCAGGCTGTTTAAGTAGGCGTTTCTTCCAGGGTTTCCAGAGGGTTTTGTGATTTCCCAAAAGCCTTCTGCGATGACGGTTCTGAAGTGGTGCTGGCTTGAAAACCGTATGACGGCCCTATCCAGCAGTGGAATCTTCTCATTCGGAAGATACCACGTGCGTGCCTGTAAAATATGTGCGTTAATGTCCGCTTGTTGAATCGGCGCCGACTGCAGAGCGTCCTGCGCTGCAGGCTGTTTAAGTAGGCGTTTCTGCCAGGGTTTCCAGAGGGTTTTGTGATTTCCCAAAAGCCTTCTGCGATGACGGTTCTGAAGTGGTGCTGGCTTGAAAACCGTATGACGGCCCAATGCAGCAGTGGAATCTTCTCATTCGGATGATACCACGTGCGTGCCTGTAAAATATGTGCGTTAATGTCCGCTTGTTGAATCGGCGCCGACTGCAGAGCGTCCCGCGCTGCAGGCTGTTTAAGTAGGCGTTTCTGCCAGGGTTTCCACATGGTTTTGTGATTTCCCAAAAGCCTTCTGCGATGACGGTTCTGAAGTGGTGCTGGCTTGAAAACCGTATGACGGCCCAATCCAGCAGTGGAATCTTCTCATTCGGATGATACCACGTGCGTGCCTGTAAAATATGTGTGTTAATGTCCGCTTGTTGAATCGGCGCCGACTGCAGAGCGTCCCGCGCTGCAGGCTGTTTAAGTAGGCGTTTCTTCCAGGGTTTACAGAGGGTTGTGTGATTTCCTAAAAGCCTTCTGCGATGACGGTTCTGAAGTGGTGCTGGCTTGAAAACCGTATGACGGCCCAATCCAGCAGTGGAATCTTCTCATTCGGATGATACCACGCGCGTGCCTGTAAAATATGTGCATTAAGGTCCGCTTGTTAAATCAGCGCCGACTGCAGAGCGTCCTGCGCTGCAGGGTGTTTAAGTAGGCGTTTCTGCCAGGGTTTACAGAGGGTTTTGTGATTTCCCAAAAGCCTTCTGCGATGACGGTTCTGAAGTGGTGCTGGCTTGAAAACCGTATGACGGCCCAATCCAGCAGTGGAATCTTCTCATTCGGATGATACCACGTGCGTGCCTGTAAAATATGTGCGTTAATGTCCGCTTGTTGAATCGGCGCCGACTGCAGAGCGTCCTGCGCTGCAGGCTGTTTAAGTAGGCGTTTCTGCCAGGGTTTCCAGAGGGTTTTGTGATTTCCCAAAAGCCTTCTGCGATGACGGTTCTGAAGTGGTGCTGGCTTGAAAACTGTATGACGGCCCAATCCAGCAGTGGAATCTTCTCATTCGGATGATACCACGTGCGTGCCTGTAAAATATGTGCGTTAATGTCCGCTTGTTGAATGGGCGCCGACTGCAGAGCGTCCTGCACTGCAGGCTGTTTAAGTGGGTGTTTCTGCCAGGGTTTAGAGAGGGTTGGGTGATTTCCCAAAAGCCTTCTGCGATGACGGTTCTGAAGTGGTGCTGGCTTGAAAACCGTATGGCGGCCCAATCCAGCAGTGGAATGTTCTCATTCGGATGATACCACGTGCGTGCCTGTAAAATATGTGTGTTAATGTCCGCTATTTGAATCGGCGCCGACTGCAGAGCGTCCTGCACTGCAGGCTGTTTAAGTGGGTGTTTCTGCCAGGGTTTAGAGAGGGTTGGGTGATTTCCCAAAAGCCTTCTGCGATGACGGTTCTGAAGTGGTGCTGGCTTGAAAACCGTATGGCGGCCCAATCCAGCAGTGGAATGTTCTCATTCGGATGATACCACGTGCGTGCCTGTAAAATATGTGTGTTAATGTCCGCTTGTTGAATCGGCGCCGACTGCAGAGCGTCCCGCGCTGCAGGCTGTTTAAGTAGGCGTTTCTTCCAGGGTTTACAGAGGGTTGTGTGATTTCCTAAAAGCCTTCTGCGATGACGGTTCTGAAGTGGTGCTGGCTTGAAAACCGTATGACGGCCCAATCCAGCAGTGGAATCTTCTCATTCGGATGATACCACGCGCGTGCCTGTAAAATATGTGCATTAAGGTCCGCTTGTTAAATCAGCGCCGACTGCAGAGCGTCCTGCGCTGCAGGGTGTTTAAGTAGGCGTTTCTGCCAGGGTTTACAGAGGGTTGTGTGATTTCCCAAAAGCCTTCTGCGATGACGGTTCTGAAGTGGTGCTGGCTTGAAAACCGTATGACGGCCCAATCCAGCAGTGGAATCTTCTCATTCGGATGAAACCACGCGCGTGCCTGTAAAATATGTGCGTTAATGTCCGCTTGTTGAATCGGCGCCGACTGCAGAGCGTCCTGCGCTGCAGGCTGTTTAAGTAGGCGTTTCTGCCAGGGTTTCCAGAGGGTTTTGTGATTTCCCAAAAGCCTTCTGCGATGACGGTTCTGAAGTGGTGCTGGCTTGAAAACTGTATGACGGCCCAATCCAGCAGTGGAATCTTCTCATTCGGATGATACCACGTGCGTGCCTGTAAAATATGTGCGTTAATGTCCGCTTGTTGAATGGGCGCCGACTGCAGAGCGTCCTGCACTGCAGGCTGTTTAAGTGGGTGTTTCTGCCAGGGTTTAGAGAGGGTTGGGTGATTTCCCAAAAGCCTTCTGCGATGACGGTTCTGAAGTGGTGCTGGCTTGAAAACCGTATGGCGGCCCAATCCAGCAGTGGAATGTTCTCATTCGGATGATACCACGTGCGTGCCTGTAAAATATGTGTGTTAATGTCCGCTATTTGAATCGGCGCCGACTGCAGAGCGTCCTGCACTGCAGGCTGTTTAAGTGGGTGTTTCTGCCAGGGTTTAGAGAGGGTTGGGTGATTTCCCAAAAGCCTTCTGCGATGACGGTTCTGAAGTGGTGCTGGCTTGAAAACCGTATGGCGGCCCAATCCAGCAGTGGAATGTTCTCATTCGGATGATACCACGTGCGTGCCTGTAAAATATGTGTGTTAATGTCCGCTTGTTGAATCGGCGCCGACTGCAGAGCGTCCCGCGCTGCAGGCTGTTTAAGTAGGCGTTTCTGCCAGGGTTTACAGAGGGTTGTGTGATTTCCCAAAAGCCTTCTGCGATGACGGTTCTGATGTGGTGCTGGCTTGAAAACCGTATGACGGCCCAATCCAGCAGTGGAATGTTCTCATTCGGATGATACCACGTGCGTGCCTGTAAAATATGTGTGTTAATGTCCGCTTGTTGAATCGGCGCCGACTGCAGAGCGTCCCGCGCTGCAGGCTGTTTAAGTAGGCGTTTCTGCCAGGGTTTAGAGAGGGTTGTGTGATTTCCCAAAAGCCTTCTGCGATGACGGTTCTGAAGTGGTGCTGGCTTGAAAACCGTATGGCGGCCCAATCCAGCAGTGGAATGTTCTCATTCGGATGATACCACGTGCGTGCCTGCAAAATATGTGTGTTAATGTCCGCTTGTTGAATCGGCGCCGACTGCAGAGCGTCCCGCGCTGCAGGCTGTTTAAGTAGGCGTTTCTGCCAGGGTTTAGAGAGGGTTGGGTGATTTCCCAAAAGCCTTCTGCGATGACGGTTCTGAAGTGGTGCTGGCTTGAAAACCGTATGACGGCCCAATCCAGCAGTGGAATCTTCTCACTCGGATGATACCACGTGCGTGCCTGCAAAATATGTGCGTTAATGTGCGGTTGTTGAATCGCCGCCGACTGCAGAGCGTCCTGCGCTGCAGGCTCTTTAAGTAGGCGATTCTGCCAGGGTTTACAGAGGGTTGTGTGATTTCCCAAAAGCCTTCTGCGATGACGGTTCTGAAGTGGTGCTGGCTTGAAAACCGTATGGCGGCCCAATCCAGCAGTGGAATGTTCTCATTCGGATGATACCACGTGCGTGCCTGTAAAATATGTGTGTTAATGTCCGCTTGTTGAATCGGCGCCGACTGCAGAGCGTCCCGCGCTGCAGGCTGTTTAAGTAGGCGTTTCTGCCAGGGTTTAGAGAGGGTTGGGTGATTTCCCAAAAGCCTTCTGCGATGACGGTTCTGAAGTGGTGCTGGCTTGAAAACCGTATGGCGGCCCAATCCAGCAGTGGAATCTTCTCACTCGGATGATACCACGTGCGTGCCTGCAAAATATGTGCGTTAATGTGCGGTTGTTGAATCGCCGCCGACTGCAGAGCGTCCCGCGCTGCAGGCTGTTTAAGTAGGCGTTTCTGCCAGGGTTTAGAGAGGGTTGTGTGATTTCCCAAAAGCCTTCTGCGATGACGGTTCTGAAGTGGTGCTGGCTTGAAAACCGTATGGCGGCCCAATCCAGCAGTGGAATGTTCTCATTCGGATGATACCACGTGCGTGCCTGTTAAATATGTGTGTTAATGTCCACTTGTTGAATCGGCGCCGACTGCAGAGCGTCCCGCGCTGCAGGCTGTTTAAGTAGGCGTTTCTGCCAGGGTTTAGAGAGGGTTGGGTGATTTCCCAAAAGCCTTCTGCGATGACGGTTCTGAAGTGGTGCTGGCTTGAAAACCGTATGGCGGCCCAATCCAGCAGTGGAATGTTCTCATTCGGATGATACCACGTGCGTGCCTGCAAAATATGTGCGTTAATGTGCGGTTGTTGAATCGCCGCCGACTGCAGAGCGTCCTGCGCTGCAGGCTCTTTAAGTAGGCGATTCTGCCAGGGTTTACAGAGGGTTGTGTGATTTCCCAAAAGCCTTCTGCGATGACGTTTCCGAAGTGGTGATGGCTTGAAAACCGGATGACGGCCCAATCCAGCAGTGGAATCTTTTCATTCGGATGATACCACGTGCGCGTCTGTAAAATATGTGTGTTAATGTCCGCTTGTTGAATCGGCGCCGACTGCAGAGCGTCCTGCGCTGCAGGCTGTTTAAGTAGGCGTTTCTGCCAGGGTTTAGAGAGGGTTGGGTGATTTCCCAAACGCCTTCTGCGATGACGTTTCTGAAGTGGTACTGGCTTGAAAACCGGATGACGTCCCAATCCAGCAGTGGAATCTTCTCACTCGGATGATACCACGTGCGTGCCTGTAAAATATGTGTGTTAATGTCCGCTTGTTGAATCGGCGCCGACTGCAGAGCGTCCCGCGCTGCAGGCTGTTTAAGTAGGCGTTTCTGCCAGGGTTTAGAGAGGGTTGGGTGATTTCCCAAAAGCCTTCTGCGATGACGGTTCTGAAGTGGTGCTGGCTTGAAAACCGTATGGCGGCCCAATCCAGCAGTGGAATGTTCTCATTCGGATGATACCACGTGCGTGCCTGCAAAATATGTGCGTTAATGTGCGGTTGTTGAATCGCCGCCGACTGCAGAGCGTCCTGCGCTGCAGGCTCTTTAAGTAGGCGATTCTGCCAGGGTTTACAGAGGGTTGTGTGATTTCCCAAAAGCCTTCTGCGATGACGGTTCTGAAGTGGTGCTGGCTTGAAAACCGTATGGCGGCCCAATCCAGCAGTGGAATGTTCTCATTCGGATGATACCACGTGCGTGCCTGTAAAATATGTGTGTTAATGTCCGCTTGTTGAATCGGCGCCGACTGCAGAGCGTCCCGCGCTGCAGGCTGTTTAAGTAGGCGTTTCTGCCAGGGTTTAGAGAGGGTTGGGTGATTTCCCAAAAGCCTTCTGCGATGACAGGTTCTGAAGTGGTGCTGGCTTGAAAACCGTATGGCGGCCCAATCCAGCAGTGGAATGTTCTCATTCGGATGATACCACGTGCGTGCCTGCAAAATATGTGCGTTAATGTGCGGTTGTTGAATCGCCGCCGACTGCAGAGCGTCCTGCGCTGCAGGCTCTTTAAGTAGGCGATTCTGCCAGGGTTTACAGAGGGTTGTGTGATTTCCCAAAAGCCTTCTGCGATGACGTTTCCGAAGTGGTGATGGCTTGAAAACCGGATGACGGCCCAATCCAGCAGTGGAATCTTTTCATTCGGATGATACCACGTGCGCGTCTGTAAAATATGTGTGTTAATGTCCGCTTGTTGAATCGCCGCCGACTGCAGAGCGTCCCGCGCTGCAGGCTGTTTAAGTAGGCGATTCTGCCAGAGTTTCCAGAGGGTTGTGTGATTTCCCAAACGACTTCTGCGATGACGTTTCTGAAGTGGTACTGGCTTGAAAACCGGATGACGTCCCAATCCAGCAGTGGAATCTACTCATTCGGATGATAGGACGTGCGAGCCCGTAAAATATGTGTGTTAATGTCCGCTTGTTGAATCGCCGCCGACTGCAGAGCGTCCCGCGCTGCAGGCTGTTTAAGTAGGCGATTCTGCCAGAGTTTCCAGAGGGTTGTGTGATTTCCCAAACGACTTCTGCGATGACGTTTCTGAAGTGGTACTGGCTTGAAAACCGTATGGCGGCCCAATCCAGCAGTGGAATGTTCTCATTCGGATGATACCACGTGCGTGCCTGTAAAATATGTGTGTTAATGTCCGCTTGTTGAATCGGCGCCGACTGCAGAGCGTCCCGCGCTGCAGGCTGTTTAAGTAGGCGTTTCTGCCAGGGTTTAGAGAGGGTTGGGTGATTTCCCAAAAGCCTTCTGCGATGACAGGTTCTGAAGTGGTGCTGGCTTGAAAACCGTATGGCGGCCCAATCCAGCAGTGGAATGTTCTCATTCGGATGATACCACGTGCGTGCCTGCAAAATATGTGCGTTAATGTGCGGTTGTTGAATCGCCGCCGACTGCAGAGCGTCCTGCGCTGCAGGCTCTTTAAGTAGGCGATTCTGCCAGGGTTTACAGAGGGTTGTGTGATTTCCCAAAAGCCTTCTGCGATGACGGTTCTGAAGTGGTGCTGGCTTGAAAACCGTATGGCGGCCCAATCCAGCAGTGGAATGTTCTCATTCGGATGATACCACGTGCGTGCCTGTAAAATATGTGTGTTAATGTCCGCTTGTTGAATCGGCGCCGACTGCAGAGCGTCCTGCGCTGCAGGCTGTTTAAGTAGGCGATTCTGCCAGAGTTTCCAGAGGGTTGTGTGATTTCCCAAACGCCTTCTGCGATGACGTTTCTGAAGTGGTACTGGCTTGAAAACCGGATGACGTCCCAATCCAGCAGTGGAATCTTCTCATTCGGATGATAGGACGTGCGAGCCCGTAAAATATGTGTGTTAATGTCCGCTTGTTGAATCGGCGCCGACTGCAGAGCGTCCTGCGCTGCAGGCTGTTTAAGTAGGCGATTCTGCCAGAGTTTCCAGAGGGTTGTGTGATTTCCCAAACGCCTTCTGCGATGACGTTTCTGAAGTGGTGATGGCTTGAAAACCGGACGACGGCCCAATCCAGCAGTAGAATCTTCTCACTCGGATGATAGGACGTGCGAGCCCGTAAAATATGTGTGTTAATGTCCGCTTGTTGAATCGCCGCCGACTGCAGAGCGTCCCGCGCTGCAGGCTGTTTAAGTAGGCGATTCTGCCAGAGTTTCCAGAGGGTTGTGTGATTTCCCAAACGACTTCTGCGATGACGTTTCTGAAGTGGTACTGGCTTGAAAACCGGATGACGTCCCAATCCAGCAGTGGAATCTACTCATTCGGATGATAGGACGTGCGAGCCCGTAAAATATGTGTGTTAATGTCCGCTTGTTGAATCGCCGCCGACTGCAGAGCGTCCCGCGCTGCAGGCTGTTTAAGTAGGCGCCAGAGTTTCCAGAGGGTTGTGTGATTTCCCAAACGCCTTCTGCGATGACGTTTCTGAAGTGGTGCTGGCTTGAAAACCGGACGACGGCCCAATCCAGCAGTAGAATCTTCTCACTCGGATGATAGGACGTGCGAGCCCGTAAAATATGTGTGTTAATGTCCGCTTGTTGAATCGGCGCCGACTGCAGAGCGTGCTGCGCTGCAGGCTGTTTAAGTAGGCGTTTCTGCCAGGGTTTAGAGAGGGTTGGGTGATTTCCCAAAAGCCTTCTGCGATGACGGTTCTGAAGTGGTGCTGGCTTGAAAACCGTATGGCGGCCCAATCCAGCAGTGGAATGTTCTCATTCGGATGATACCACTTGCGTGCCTGCAAAATATGTGCGTTAATGTGCGGTTGTTGAATCGCCGCCGACTGCAGAGCGTCCTGCGCTGCAGGCTCTTTAAGTAGGCGATTCTGCCAGGGTTTACAGAGGGTTGTGTGATTTCCCAAAAGCCTTCTGCGATGACGGTTCTGAAGTGGTGCTGGCTTGAAAACCGTATGGCGGCCCAATCGAGCAGTGGAATGTTCTCATTCGGATGATACCACGTGCGTGCCTGCAAAATATGTGTGTTAATGTCCGCTTGTTGAATCGGCGCCGACTGCAGAGCGTCCCGCGCTGCAGGCTGTTTAAGTAGGCGTTTCTGCCAGGGTTTACAGAGGGTTGTGTGATTTGCCAAAAGCCTTCTGCGATGACGGTTCTGAAGTGGTGCTGGCTTGAAAACCGTATGACGGCCCAATCCAGCAGTGGAATCTTCTCACTCGGATGATACCACGTGCGTGCCTGTAAAATATGTGTGTTAATGTCCGCTTGTTGAATCGGCGCCGACTGCAGAGCGTCCCGCGCTGCAGGCTGTTTAAGTAGGCGTTTCTGCCAGGGTTTAGAGAGGGTTGGGTGATTTCCCAAAAGCCTTCTGCGATGACGGTTCTGAAGTGGTGCTGGCTTGAAAACCGTATGGCGGCCCAATCCAGCAGTGGAATGTTCTCATTCGGATGATACCACGTGCGTGCCTGCAAAATATGTGCGTTAATGTGCGGTTGTTGAATCGCCGCCGACTGCAGAGCGTCCTGCGCTGCAGGCTCTTTATGTAGGCGATTCTGCCAGAGTTTCCAGAGGGTTGTGTGATTTCCCAAACGCCTTCTGCGATGACGTTTCTGAAGTGGTACTGGCTTGAAAACCGGATGACGTCCCAATCCAGCAGTGGAATCTTCTCATTCGGATGATAGGACGTGCGAGCCCGTAAAATATGTGTGTTAATGTCCGCTTGTTGAATCGGCGCCGACTGCAGAGCGTCCTGCGCTGCAGGCTGTTTAAGTAGGCGATTCTGCCAGAGTTTCCAGAGGGTTGTGTGATTTCCCAAACGCCTTCTGCGATGACGTTTCTGAAGTGGTGATGGCTTGAAAACCGGACGACGGCCCAATCCAGCAGTAGAATCTTCTCACTCGGATGATAGGACGTGCGAGCCCGTAAAATATGTGTGTTAATGTCCGCTTGTTGAATCGCCGCCGACTGCAGAGCGTCCCGCGCTGCAGGCTGTTTAAGTAGGCGATTCTGCCAGAGTTTCCAGAGGGTTGTGTGATTTCCCAAACGCCTTCTGCGATGACGTTTCTGAAGTGGTACTGGTTTGAAAACCGGATGACGTCCCCATCCAGCAGTGGAATCTTCTCATTCGGATGATAGGACGTGCGAGCCCGTAAAATATGTGTGTTAATGTCCGCTTGTTGAATCGCCGCCGACTGCAGAGCGTCCCGCGCTGCAGGCTGTTTAAGTAGGCGATTCTGCCAGAGTTTCCAGAGGGTTGTGTGATTTCCCAAACGCCTTCTGCGATGACGTTTCTGAAGTGGTGATGGCTTGAAAACCGGACGACGGCCCAATCCAGCAGTAGAATCTTCTCACTCGGATGATAGGACGTGCGAGCCCGTAAAATATTTGTGTTAATGTCCGCTTGTTGAATCGGCGCCGACTGCAGAGCGTGCTGCGCTGCAGGCTGTTTAAGTAGGCGATTCTGCCAGAGTTTCCAGAGGGTTGTGTGATTTCCCAAACGCCTTCTGCGATGACGTTTCTGGAGTGGTGATGGCTTGAAAACCGGATGACGGCCCAATCCAGCAGTAGAATCTTCTCACTCGGATGATAGGACGTGCGAGCCCTTAAAATATGTGTGTTAATGTCCGCTTGTTGAATCGCCGCCGACTGCAGAGCGTCCCGCGCTGCAGGCTGTTTAAGTAGGCGATTCTGCCAGAGTTTCCAGAGGGTTGTGTGATTTCCCAAACGCCTTCTGCGATGACGTTTCTGAAGTGGTGATGGCTTGAAAACCGGATGACGGCCCAATCCAGCAGTAGAATCTTCTCACTCGGATGATAGGACGTGCGAGCCCTTAAAATATGTGTGTTAATGTCCGCTTGTTGAATCGCCGCCGACTGCAGAGCGTCCTGCGCTGCAGGCTCTTTAAGTAGGCGATTCTGCCAGGGTTTACAGAGGGTTGTGTGATTTCCCAAAAGCCTTCTGCGATGACGGTTCTGAAGTGGTGCTGGCTTGAAAACCGTATGGCGGCCCAATCCAGCAGTGGAATGTTCTCATTCGGATGATACCACGTGCGTGCCTGCAAAATATGTGTGTTAATGTCCGCTTGTTGAATCGGCGCCGACTGCAGAGCGTCCCGCGCTGCAGGCTGTTTAAGTAGGCGTTTCTGCCAGGGTTTACAGAGGGTTGTGTGATTTGCCAAAAGCCTTCTGCGATGACGGTTCTGAAGTGGTGCTGGCTTGAAAACCGTATGACGGCCCAATCCAGCAGTGGAATCTTCTCACTCGGATGATACCACGTGCGTGCCTGTAAAATATGTGTGTTAATGTCCGCTTGTTGAATCGGCGCCGACTGCAGAGCGTCCCGCGCTGCAGGCTGTTTAAGTAGGCGATTCTGCCAGGGTTTACAGAGGGTTGGGTGATTTCCCAAAAGCCTTCTGCGATGACGGTTCTGAAGTGGTGCTGGCTTGAAAACCGTATGGCGGCCCAATCCAGCAGTGGAATGTTCTCATTCGGATGATACCACGTGCGTGCCTGCAAAATATGTGCGTTAATGTGCGGTTGTTGAATCGCCGCCGACTGCAGAGCGTCCTGCGCTGCAGGCTCTTTAAGTAGGCGATTCTGCCAGGGTTTACAGAGGGTTGTGTGATTTCCCAAAAGCCTTCTGCGATGACGTTTCCGAAGTGGTGATGGCTTGAAAACCGGATGACGGCCCAATCCAGCAGTGGAATCTTTTCATTCGGATGATACCACGTGCGCGTCTGTAAAATATGTGTGTTAATGTCCGCTTGTTGAATCGGCGCCGACTGCAGAGCGTCCTGCGCTGCAGGCTGTTTAAGTAGGCGATTCTGCCAGAGTTTCCAGAGGGTTGTGTGATTTCCCAAACGCCTTCTGCGATGACGTTTCTGAAGTGGTACTGGCTTGAAAACCGGATGACGTCCCAATCCAGCAGTGGAATCTTCTCATTCGGATGATAGGACGTGCGAGCCCGTAAAATATGTGTGTTAATGTCCGCTTGTTGAATCGGCGCCGACTGCAGAGCGTCCTGCGCTGCAGGCTGTTTAAGTAGGCGATTCTGCCAGAGTTTCCAGAGGGTTGTGTGATTTCCCAAACGCCTTCTGCGATGACGTTTCTGAAGTGGTACTGGCTTGAAAACCGGATGACGTCCCAATCCAGCAGTGGAATCTTCTCATTCGGATGATAGGAGGTGCGAGCCCGTAAAATATGTGTGTTAATGTCCGCTTGTTGAATCGCCGCCGACTGCAGAGCGTCCCGCGCTGCAGGCTGTTTAAGTAGGCGATTCTGCCAGAGTTTCCAGAGGGTTGTGTGATTTCCCAAACGCCTTCTGCGATGACGTTTCTGAAGTGGTGATGGCTTGAAAACCGGACGACGGCCCAATCCAGCAGTAGAATCTTCTCACTCGGATGATAGGACGTGCGAGCCCGTAAAATATGTGTGTTAATGTCCGCTTGTTGAATCGGCGCCGACTGCAGAGCGTCCTGCGCTGCAGGCTGTTTAAGTAGGCGATTCTGCCAGAGTTTCCAGAGGGTTGTGTGATTTCCCAAACGCCTTCTGCGATGACGTTTCTGAAGTGGTGATGGCTTGAAAACCGGATGACGGCCCAATCCAGCAGTAGAATCTTCTCACTCGGATGATAGGACGTGCGAGCCCTTAAAATATGTGTGTTAATGTCCGCTTGTTGAATCGCCGCCGACTGCAGAGCGTCCCGCGCTGCAGGCTGTTTAAGTAGGCGATTCTGCCAGAGTTTCCAGAGGGTTGTGTGATTTCCCAAACGCCTTCTGCGATGACGTTCCTGAAGTGGTGATGGCTTGAAAACCGGATGACGGCCCAATCCAGCAGTAGAATCTTCTCACTCGGATGATAGGACGTGCGAGCCCGTAAAATATGTGTGTTAATGTCCGCTTGTTGAATCGCCGCCGACTGCAGAGCGTCCCGCGCTGCAGGCTGTTTAAGTAGGCGATTCTGCCAGAGTTTCCAGAGGGTTGTGTGATTTCCCAAACGCCTTCTGCGATGACGTTTCTGAAGTGGTGATGGCTTGAAAACCGGATGACGGCCCAATCCAGCAGTAGAATCTTCTCACTCGGATGATAGGACGTGCGAGCCCTTAAAATATGTGTGTTAATGTCCGCTTGTTGAATCGCCGCCGACTGCAAAGCGTCCCGCGCTGCAAGCTGTTTAAGTAGGCGATTCTGCCAGAGTTTCCAGAGGGTTGTGTGATTTCCCAAACGCCTTCTGCGATGACGTTTCTGAAGTGGTGATGGCTTGAAAACCGGACGACGGCCCAATCCAGCAGTAGAATCTTCTCACTCGGATGATAGGACGTGCGAGCCCGTAAAATATGTGTGTTAATGTCCGCTTGTTGAATCGGCGCCGACTGCAGAGCGTCCTGCGCTGCAGGCTGTTTAAGTAGGCGATTCTGCCAGAGTTTCCAGAGGGTTGTGTGATTTCCCAAACGCCTTCTGCGATGACGTTTCTGAAGTGGTGATGGCTTGAAAACCGGATGACGGCCCAATCCAGCAGTAGAATCTTCTCACTCGGATGATAGGACGTGCGAGCCCTTAAAATATGTGTGTTAATGTCCGCTTGTTGAATCGCCGCCGACTGCAGAGCGTCCCGCGCTGCAGGCTGTTTAAGTAGGCGATTCTGCCAGAGTTTCCAGAGGGTTGTGTGATTTCCCAAACGCCTTCTGCGATGACGTTCCTGAAGTGGTGATGGCTTGAAAACCGGATGACGGCCCAATCCAGCAGTAGAATCTTCTCACTCGGATGATAGGACGTGCGAGCCCGTAAAATATGTGTGTTAATGTCCGCTTGTTGAATCGCCGCCGACTGCAGAGCGTCCCGCGCTGCAGGCTGTTTAAGTAGGCGATTCTGCCAGAGTTTCCAGAGGGTTGTGTGATTTCCCAAACGCCTTCTGCGATGACGTTTCTGAAGTGGTGATGGCTTGAAAACCGGATGACGGCCCAATCCAGCAGTAGAATCTTCTCACTCGGATGATAGGACGTGCGAGCCCTTAAAATATGTGTGTTAATGTCCGCTTGTTGAATCGCCGCCGACTGCAAAGCGTCCCGCGCTGCAGGCTGTTTAAGTAGGCGATTCTGCCAGAGTTTCCAGAGGGTTGTGTGATTTCCCAAACGCCTTCTGCGATGACGTTTCTGAAGTGGTGATGGCTTGAAAACCGGATGACGGCCCAATCCAGCAGTAGAATCTTCTCACTCGGATGATAGGACGTGCGAGCCCGTAAAATATGTGTGTTAATGTCCGCTTGTTGAATCGCCGCCGACTGCAAAGCGTCCCGCGCTGCAGGCTGTTTAAGTAGGCGATTCTGCCAGAGTTTCCAGAGGGTTGTGTGATTTCCCAAACGCCTTCTGCGATGACGTTTCTGAAGTGGTGATGGCTTGAAAACCGGACGACGGCCCAATCCAGCAGTAGAATCTTCTCACTCGGATGATAGGACGTGCGAGCCCGTAAAATATGTGTGTTAATGTCCGCTTGTTGAATCGGCGCCGACTGCAGAGCGTCCTGCGCTGCAGGCTGTTTAAGTAGGCGATTCTGCCAGAGTTTCCAGAGGGTTGTGTGATTTCCCAAACGCCTTCTGCGATGACGTTTCTGAAGTGGTGATGGCTTGAAAACCGGATGACGGCCCAATCCAGCAGTAGAATCTTCTCACTCGGATGATAGGACGTGCGAGCCCTTAAAATATGTGTGTTAATGTCCGCTTGTTGAATCGCCGCCGACTGCAGAGCGTCCCGCGCTGCAGGCTGTTTAAGTAGGCGATTCTGCCAGAGTTTCCAGAGGGTTGTGTGATTTCCCAAACGCCTTCTGCGATGACGTTTCTGAAGTGGTGATGGCTTGAAAACCGGATGACGGCCCAATCCAGCAGTAGAATCTTCTCACTCGGATGATAGGACGTGCGAGCCCGTAAAATATGTGTGTTAATGTCCGCTTGTTGAATCGCCGCCGACTGCAAAGCGTCCCGCGCTGCAGGCTGTTTAAGTAGGCGATTCTGCCAGAGTTTCCAGAGGGTTGTGTGATTTCCCAAACGCCTTCTGCGATGACGTTTCTGAAGTGGTGATGGCTTGAAAACCGGATGACGGCCCAATCCAGCAGTAGAATCTTCTCACTCGGATGATAGGACGTGCGAGCCCTTAAAATATGTGTGTTAATGTCCGCTTGTTGAATCGCCGCCGACTGCAGAGCGTCCCGCGCTGCAGGCTGTTTAAGTAGGCGATTCTGCCAGAGTTTCCAGAGGGTTGTGTGATTTCCCAAACGCCTTCTGCGATGACGTTTCTGAAGTGGTGATGGCTTGAAAACCGGATGACGGCCCAATCCAGCAGTAGAATCTTCTCACTCGGATGACAGGACGTGCGAGCCCTTAAAATATGTGTGTTAATGTCCGCTTGTTGAATCGCCGCCGACTGCAGAGCGTCCCGCGCTGCAGGCTGTTTAAGTAGGCGATTCTGCCAGAGTTTCCAGAGGGTTGTGTGATTTCCCAAACGCCTTCTGCGATGACGTTCCTGAAGTGGTGATGGCTTGAAAACCGGATGACGGCCCAATCCAGCAGTAGAATCTTCTCACTCGGATGATAGGACGTGCGAGCCCGTAAAATATGTGTGTTAATGTCCGCTTGTTGAATCGCCGCCGACTGCAGAGCGTCCCGCGCTGCAGGCTGTTTAAGTAGGCGATTCTGCCAGAGTTTCCAGAGGGTTGTGTGATTTCCCAAACGCCTTCTGCGATGACGTTTCTGAAGTGGTGATGGCTTGAAAACCGGATGACGGCCCAATCCAGCAGTAGAATCTTCTCACTCGGATGATAGGACGTGCGAGCCCTTAAAATATGTGTGTTAATGTCCGCTTGTTGAATCGCCGCCGACTGCAAAGCGTCCCGCGCTGCAGGCTGTTTAAGTAGGCGATTCTGCCAGAGTTTCCAGAGGGTTGTGTGATTTCCCAAACGCCTTCTGCGATGACGTTTCTGAAGTGGTGATGGCTTGAAAACCGGATGACGGCCCAATCCAGCAGTAGAATCTTCTCACTCGGATGATAGGACGTGCGAGCCCGTAAAATATGTGTGTTAATGTCCGCTTGTTGAATCGCCGCCGACTGCAAAGCGTCCCGCGCTGCAGGCTGTTTAAGTAGGCGATTCTGCCAGAGTTTCCAGAGGGTTGTGTGATTTCCCAAACGCCTTCTGCGATGACGTTTCTGAAGTGGTGATGGCTTGAAAACCGGACGACGGCCCAATCCAGCAGTAGAATCTTCTCACTCGGATGATAGGACGTGCGAGCCCGTAAAATATGTGTGTTAATGTCCGCTTGTTGAATCGGCGCCGACTGCAGAGCGTCCTGCGCTGCAGGCTGTTTAAGTAGGCGATTCTGCCAGAGTTTCCAGAGGGTTGTGTGATTTCCCAAACGCCTTCTGCGATGACGTTTCTGAAGTGGTGATGGCTTGAAAACCGGATGACGGCCCAATCCAGCAGTAGAATCTTCTCACTCGGATGATAGGACGTGCGAGCCCTTAAAATATGTGTGTTAATGTCCGCTTGTTGAATCGCCGCCGACTGCAGAGCGTCCCGCGCTGCAGGCTGTTTAAGTAGGCGATTCTGCCAGAGTTTCCAGAGGGTTGTGTGATTTCCCAAACGCCTTCTGCGATGACGTTTCTGAAGTGGTGATGGCTTGAAAACCGGATGACGGCCCAATCCAGCAGTAGAATCTTCTCACTCGGATGATAGGACGTGCGAGCCCGTAAAATATGTGTGTTAATGTCCGCTTGTTGAATCGCCGCCGACTGCAAAGCGTCCCGCGCTGCAGGCTGTTTAAGTAGGCGATTCTGCCAGAGTTTCCAGAGGGTTGTGTGATTTCCCAAACGCCTTCTGCGATGACGTTTCTGAAGTGGTGATGGCTTGAAAACCGGATGACGGCCCAATCCAGCAGTAGAATCTTCTCACTCGGATGATAGGACGTGCGAGCCCTTAAAATATGTGTGTTAATGTCCGCTTGTTGAATCGCCGCCGACTGCAGAGCGTCCCGCGCTGCAGGCTGTTTAAGTAGGCGATTCTGCCAGAGTTTCCAGAGGGTTGTGTGATTTCCCAAACGCCTTCTGCGATGACGTTTCTGAAGTGGTGATGGCTTGAAAACCGGATGACGGCCCAATCCAGCAGTAGAATCTTCTCACTCGGATGACAGGACGTGCGAGCCCTTAAAATATGTGTGTTAATGTCCGCTTGTTGAATCGCCGCCGACTGCAGAGCGTCCCGCGCTGCAGGCTGTTTAAGTAGGCGATTCTGCCAGAGTTTCCAGAGGGTTGTGTGATTTCCCAAACGCCTTCTGCGATGACGTTTCTGAAGTGGTGATTGCTTGAAAACCGGATGACGGCCCAATCCAGCAGTAGAATCTTCTCACTCGGATGACAGGACGTGCGAGCCCTTAAAATATGTGTGTTAATGTCCGCTTGTTGAATCGCCGCCGACTGCAGAGCGTCCCGCGCTGCAGGCTGTTTAAGTAGGTGTTTCTGCCAGAGTTTCCAGAGGGTTGTGTGATTTCCCAAACGCCTTCTGCGATGACGTTTCTGAAGTGGTGATGGCTTGAAAACCGGATGACGGCCCAATCCAGCAGTAGAATCTTCTCACTCGGATGATAGGACGTGCGAGCCCTTAAAATATGTGTGTCAATGTCCGCTTGTTGAATCGCCGCCGACTGCAGAGCGTCCTGCGCTGCAGGCTGTTTAAGTAGGCGATTCTGCCAGAGTTTCCAGAGGGTTGTGTGATTTCCCAAACGCCTTCTGCGATGACGTTTCTGAAGTGGTGATGGCTTGAAAACCGGATGACGGCCCAATCCAGCAGTAGAATCTTCTCACTCGGATGATAGGACGTGCGAGCCTGTAAAATATGTGTGTTAATGTCCGCTTGTTGAATCGCCGCCGACTGCAAAGCGTCCTGCACTGCAGGCTGTTTAAGTAGGTGTTTCTGCCAGGGTTTCCAAAGGGTTACTTTCCCGGAGGCTTATTGCTCTTAAAGTTGAAAATTATTTGACGGAGTTCATTTTCTGAGATTCTAGGTAGAAATGCGGACGCTTAAAGGGATTCTTAAACGTGTATTGGACGGTCGGACATGAACATGCGTTCTCGGAAGCCAGTGCAAACAAATGGTTTAATTTATCTGCACCTCGACTGATTCGCCTGGAAAAAAAATGAAGTTGGGCACATGTTTGAGACAGTTTAGCACGAAGATGATTTATCAGCGGCCATGTTTTTGCCGCATTTCTCCATGACTGGTGAAATTTTTTGAAAACTCCACAAACACCAGAGGGAACCCTGATCATGAGAAGGAAACCTACAGAAATATAAAGATGGGTTGTAGTACATACGGCAGGCATTAGGAACTCATGATCAGGGGCTTACTGCTATCGTTGGAAAGAAAAGTGTACAATCATTTCATTCTACCAGTACTAAGATATGGGGTAAGAACATGGAGGTTAACAAACAGGCTCGAGAACAAGTTAAGGACCGCACAAACAGCGACGGAACGAAAAATGTTAGGCTTAACGTTAAGAGACAGGAAAAGAGTGGTTTGGATCATATAGCAAACGGGTATAGCCGATATTCTACTTGAGATTAAAAGAAAAAAAATGCGGCTGGGCAGGTTATGTAATGCTCAGGTTAGATAATCGGTGGATCATTAGGATTACAGAATGGGTGCCAAGGGAAGGGAAGTGCAGTCGAGGACGGCAGAAGACTAGGTGGGGCGATGAAATTTGCAGACACAACTTGGAATCAGCTAGCGCAAGACAAGGGTAATTGGAGATCGCTGGCAGAGACCTTCGTGCTGCAGTGGACTGAAAACAGGCTCGTGATGATGAGGAATTTCCGTCGTGCAAGCCAGCGCTTTCAGACGCTTCTCGCGTTAGCCGCTTCGTACGCCGACAATTACAAAAAGTGAGCGCGCTATATTCTAGCTGAAGATGAAGATAGAATTTACGGGACGCGTTCGTCGCCGAAATTCACTGTCTGTCTCTCCTCATACTGTGGCGCTGTGGTGCACTTCTACAAGGTCGAGCACGTCGTGTCTTGTGACTGAACATGTCTTAATGGTGAATATGGCTTCCGCTTGCCCTGCAAGAAAAACAAAAACATGGTGGCTGAAGGACGCGTTCGTCTCTGATTCTGCAGTGCGTCTTTTTTTGTAATATGCCATTTTGCCTTACTGGGTCATTGAAGCTTCGCCTGTAGAACGTTTCCCAGAGTGCACACGATCTGCATCATTTTAATGCAATTAGCATTCTTAGGTTACTTCATGCATGTACAGGTAGCTATCGATGTCTGTAATCGTTTCACCGCAAACTTAGTCCACTGGGTAGTCCATAGCCTAATGGGTAGAGCAGTGGGCTTCTGTGCTGAGCAAACCGGGTTTCTGTTCGTTTGCGCCTCCTTTTCGGCGTACGCCATCTCTTGCTGTTGTAACTTGTTTACGTTAGCAGCTTTTGCTGCTAGCATTTGCATTGCCATTGTTCCGAAATGCCCAACTCGGAGGCTTTTTGGCTCTGCAAAAAAATGTAATGCATTATCCGACAAGCATACGTACAGGGGGATTCACACAAATTGGTAGGGCAGACGAAGCGAACGCATTAAGGAGAAAGCAAAAAAAATGTATAAACAACTGTGCAGGGACTACACGGAATGTTGTTCCATGCATACAATGTTCATGCGTGGATACTTTGTCCAGCACCGACTCTAAAGACCGAGTTAACGCCAGTGAACGAATGGGAAGATTGGAGCTGGGCATGTTTGGCCGCTACGTGATGCAACTCGCGTGGTTTGCACTTTTACTGGTTTGTATAGCTTGCGCTACGCCGACTCGTGCGCGGTCGTCAACTATTCACAGCCTGTTGCTTTGAGTAGTTTCTCAACTATTCTCATGGATCCAGAGCATGGAAAAAGGCAAGTGCGCTTAACAGGCCTTCTTAACGAAGGCCCTAAGTGACTGAACTCTCTGCACTAATAAATATGAAGCGCATTTCTATAGTCTCGCGAATAAAAAGAAGATCCAGTTGCGGAGCACATCTCAGTGGCAGTAGGACAATGCGCCACTGAGATGTGCAGAGAAGAGAGAACAAGGTGGGCACAGTTCGCTCATCTATCGCACCGAGACTGTACAACGCAGCGGAAGTAAAGCGACAGCGCTAGCCGAGTTCTCGCCCGGGCGCGCGCACATCGGGGCGTGACAGGCGCACGACACGCCGCCGGCGCTGCAGCGTTTGCGAGCGGACTAAGGAGACCTTGCAAGTAGCCGAATGCCGCGCCTTCTGTTTCGAGAGCTTCTTCCTCTTTGGTTTCCTATTTCCTTCTTTACTTGGACCCAACGGGTGGCGGCGGTAGGGTAATTCGTGCTCTTCGCCGCTGTCTCCGCATGGCTAATGTGGTTCGCGACCAGTGTCTCCGATCCCCTCTCGCCGCCGCCACTGATCTCGACTGTCGGTGTCTCCTCTCCAGGCACGGCGGCGTGAGAGGCGCAGTCGCGCCCGCCTGCCTTCGGCCGAGCAGCCATCCTGCCGCAAGCCTATCACCAACGCCGCACTAGACAGCGGCGTACAGCCGAGCAGCAGCAGTCGACTGCCAGGAAGGTCAAGTCGAGCTGTCTCGCGGAACACGCCGCTTTGATCAGCCGTTTTTAACCTCGGCCAGCGGCGGGGGGAAACGAGCCTGCGGAATGCGCAGCCCGGTGTGACAGAGGAAGAGAGGTGCTGCGCGTGTGCTCTGTAACGAGAACGGAAGAGGCCTTGGCTAACGGCCAGGGCTTGCGGCTCCAGTTGACGATGAGTTATACGCTGGAATCCCTGCAAAAGGAGAGAAAAAAGCAAGTACGCAAGAAGAGAAATGGAAGTAAAAGGGAACGAAGAATACGCGGTCGGTGCGGTACAGGCAAGTATAAGAATTGAACCCCCGGGTAGAGTGCTTCCCTCAGCGCTAAGTTGCTGCTTCAACTGGTGCGGGCTCTGAAATATTGACACGTGTACTTATCTTTATCGGGCGACCACGTTTCCCCGCCTAACAAAAGTTATCGCACAGCGCGGGACGCGCCTGCATGTGTCCGAAGTTCCTAGAAAGTTGTCGTTGCTTCTATCCGCTGTCTGTTGTCGCCGAACCTTGTGTTATCTGATTTCATCGCCTGACGCGAATGGTGTAGAACTTTGTGGAAGGCACGCGGGTCCCAACCATTAGTCTGGAACATTCGACGACTGCTGTATAAAAGCCGACGCGCTTGACCAGCCGATCAGATTTTCGACAATCGCCGACCGTGTTCGCCGCTATCGTTGTGCTATAAGTGTAGCCTGTTTTTGTGACATCTGCCTACAAGTCCGGGCGAAAACACTCAGATGCCGATGCCTTTCACGCGCCCCTATTGACCCTCCGCCGCAAGATGACGAGAATGACGACGCCTTCCTTGGAGTAATAAGCGCGGAAGACTTCGCTGAACAGCAACGAGCAGACCCGGAGCTAAAAGGCCTCGTCGATTATTTGGAAGGGCACACCGACGTTGTCCCCACGGCATTTAAGCACGGATTGTCTTCGTTCAGGCTTCAAAACTACCTACTCGTGAAGAACTTCTCACCAGTCCGCGCCAACTACCTTCTTGTTGTTCCTCGCATTTCGATGGGGGCGAAATGCGAAAACACCCGTGTGCTTAGATTTAGGTGCACGTTAAAGAACCCCAGGTGGTCAAAATTTCCGGAGTCCTCCACTACGGCGTGCCTCATAATCAGAAAGTGGTTTTGGCACGTAAAACCCCAAATATTATTATTATTATTATCTTCTTGTTCCATCGGCGCTGCGTCCAGAAGTGCTGCACGCCCTACATGACGATCCGACCGCTGGGCACCTCGGTTTCTCCCGTACCCTATCGAGGAACAAGAAAGGTATTACTGGCCGCGCCTAACCGCCGATGTCGCCCGTTACGTCAAGACATGTCGAGACTGTCAGCGACGCAAGACACCACCGACACGGCCAGCGGGATTACTACAGCCGATCAAGCCTCCTTACCGACCTTTTCAGCAGATCGAGATGGACTTGCTGGGACCGTTTCCGACGTCAACGTCCGCAAATAAGTGGATCGTCGTGGCGACGGACTATCTTACCCGCTTCGCTGAAACTAAAGCTCTACCGAAAGGCAGCGCAGCCGAAGTGGCGAAATTTTTCATCGAGAACATTCTGCTGCGACATGGTGCCCCAGAAGTCCGCATCACCGACAGAGGAACAGCGTTTATAGCAGAGCTCACCCAAGCCATTCTGCAGTACAGCCATACAAGCCACAGGAGGACAACGGCCTACCACCCTCAGACGAATGGTCTTACGGAGCGGCTGAATAAGACCCTCGCCGACATGCTAGCAATGTACGTCGACGTCGAACACAAGACCTGGAATGCCGTCCTGCCGTACGTAACATTCGGTTACAACACGGCGGTGCAAGAAACAACACAGATCACGCCGTTCATGCTAGTATACTGCAGGAACTCGACGACGATGCTAGACGCCATGCTGCCGCACGTCACTGACGAGCGGAATCTTGACGTCGCTACATATATCCAGCGCGCCGAAGAAGCCCGACAGCTCGCCCGCCTGGGGATCAAGAACCAACACAGGACCGACAGCCGGCGCTACAACCTCCGACAACGCTTCGTCAAGTACAAGCCCGGCGACCGTGTTTGAGTATGGACCCCGATACGCCGACGAGGACTGAGTGAGAAACTATTGCGACGCTATTTCGGACTCTACAAGGACATCCGACGTATTGGCGCACTGGACTATGAGGTCGTCCCAGACGGCATTTCGCATTCACAGCGGCGCCGCGCACGATCTGAAGTGGTCCACGTGGTGCGTCTTAAACCCTTTTACGGACGCTGACGAACTTCTTATGTTGTTGTTTTCTTTGCTACGAGTGCTTTTCTTTATTACTCCCGTTTTTTTTTTTTTTGCAGCATCGGGACGATGCTTTTTAAAAGGGGGGGGGGGGGTATTGACACGTGTACTTATCTGTATCGGGCGACCACGTTTCGCCGCCTAACAAATGTTATCGCACAGCGCGGGACGCGACTGCAAGTATCCGAAGTTTCTGGAATGTTATCGATGCTGCTGTCGCCGAACCTTGTGTAATCTGATTTCATCGCCTGACGCGAATGGTGTAGAACTTTGTGGAAGGCATGCGGGTCCCAACGATTAGTCTGGAACATTCGACTACTGCTGTATAAAAGCCGACGCGCTTGACCCGCCGATCAGATTTTCGACGATCGCCGACCGTGTTCGCCGCTATCGTTGTGCTATAAGTGTAGCCTGTTTTTGTGGGCACAGGGTCGCCCAATAAAAGTTAGTTTTGTCTTGCACAGTATTGCTACTGTGTTCTTGAACGTCACCACCACGTGACAATATGCACACCGATATCTTGAGGGGACGATGATTTTTTAACTTGATTGAATATGGTGGAATACAAACGGGAGAATAAATAAATAAATGGACAAAACATAACCCAGTTCTTGGTTTCAAAGATACGAGTCAATCTGCTAAGGGACTCTTAGTCCAGGGCTCTGCTTGCTGGTGAACTTTTCCAGGTAGTACTGGATACAGTCCAGTAGTAGCAAACTTGCTTAACCTCGTAACTAAATACGGTACGTGGGGCCGAAGGCCCGAAACAGGACTGTGGGTACGGTGTAAAGTACTTATAGAATATTGTGTTGGTAGTCGTTACTTTACCTCAAATTTGGTATTGGTAGATGGCAGATTTTAGTGTGCGTGACAACACTCTTCGTGCAGACTGAATGAGCTGAATGAGAAGTGGTATTTTAATTTTCAGTGTGAGTACAAGGTCTGGCACGAACAAAAGGGATATGTTGGTTCGCTGCTCTTTAAACATCGAGAAGTGCTGCTTGTCGCATGCTTCATACCCAAGACGGGCAACTGGTGCAACCTGTGCGATACTTTGGGAAGCTAAATCTGACAATTTAAAGGGACACTAAAGAACAAGAATCAAAATGTTTAAACTAATAACTTATTTTTAAGCACTATATTACATAATTTTTCCGTAATATACGTTGATTATTAGAAGGGAAAATAAAGTCAAGGTTCTATTTTCTAAATTTCGTGATGAAATCCCAGCGTCGGTTACGTGAACATGAAGTCGGAAACTTAAGTGTATATTTTTCTTATTTCAGCCGTCATGATGCAGTAACACTCCTCCAAAACTGGTAGACTCGGTGTTTGGTTATTTGAGAGTACAACACAGTCGATCTTTACTGAGAAAGCCCTGGAACACTAAGTATGGACAGCTGGGCTAGTTGGTTGTGATTAGCATTATGAAACATCGTTCCAGCGCACAATTGAACACGTACGAGAAGAGAAAGACAACACGAACGCCGGTGTTGTCTTTCTTCTCTCGTCCGTGTTCAATTGTGCGCTGGAACGATGTTTCATAATGGTAATCCCTGGAACACGTCTGCTAGTGCGCACGTTCTATTTCATGGCATCACGTGCAAGCCCTGTTTCACTTGCCTCGGTAAGTGTTGTTTCTAGTTATGGGACTACGGTCTCCTTGTATGTCTATGCAGTCCTCAAATTTTTTATACGGTTGGGATGCATTGTCCATGTGTGTGTTGCCAACGCAATCATGATGCGCGGGCATTCACCCCTAGGTTTATTCCCTCGTGGCATACGAGGTCGGTTAGAAAAGTATCCGACCTTTGGCCGAAGAAAAAAAACTGGCATAACTGGAGCGTTGGAAACCTAATCACCCTCAAAGTAGTCTCCTTGGGACTACACACACTTCTCCCAGTGGTTCTGCCATTGTTAGAAGCATTCCGAGAAGGCCTTTTTAAGAATGGAGTTCAGTTCAGCTGTCGTTGCAGCCAAAAAGTCCTCTCTTGTCTGAAATCGTGCTCCTTTCAATGACCTCTTAATTTTGTCAAACAGCCAGAAGTCGCAGGGGGCCATATAAGGAGATCAAGGGGCCTGTTGAACTACAGGAGTCTGGTTTTTCGCCAAACAAGCATGAATCAAGTGCGAGGAATAGACAGGAGCGTTGTTGTGATGGATGTGCCAATTTCCTGTTGAGCACAACTCCGGTCTCTTGCGCCGCACAGCATCACGTAGGCGACGGAGGACATCCCTTTAGTATTCTCTGGCCATTGTTTGACCCTGTGGTGCGTACTCGTGGTGTACCACACCACGGGAGTCAAAGAAAGCAGTCAGCATCACTTTGAAGTTGCTGCGCACTTGGCGGGCCTTCTTTGGTCTTGGTGACGTGGAATGCCTCCACTGTGACGACTGGGATTTGGTTTCCGGGTCGTACCCGTACGCCCAAGACTGGTGACCAGTGATTATGGTGTTCATAAAGTCGGGGTCACTGTTTGTGGAATCCAGCATGTCCTGTGGGACTTCAACACGAAGTTGCTTTTGCTCCACCGTGAGCAGCTTCGGCACGAATTTCGCCGCAGCTCTCTTCAAGGCCAAATCTACGGTCATAATGGATTGTGCAGAAAAAGTGCTGATGTCCCCTCTTTAGCAATTTCTGGGATAGTCACACGACGGTCCCGCATCACCATAGCGTTCACTTCGGCAATGACCTGGTCATTTCGGGATGTTGATGGCCGACCGGAGCGTGGCTAGCTCTCCACCGATGTGCGGTCGTCTTTAGACCGGTTGTACCATGCGCGGCTCATGGCATCGTCACCGAAAGCCGTCTGAATCTTCCGAATGGTTTCCACTTGGCTGTCGCCCAGTTTCTGGTAAAATTTTAAGCGGCAGCGCTGCTCCAGTCGCTTCGCCATTTTCCCTTCAATGAAAAACCTACGAGAGCACTGCGCACTACCTCATTCAAAGTCCCAGCGACTGACGCTATCGGCAGGCGGGAAAAAATTTGGGTATGTGCACGAAGGTTCAAGGTCGGCTGGTGCAAGCGCGCTTGTTTCATATCCATGAGGTGTTTGCAAAAAAAAAAAAAAGGTCGGATACTTTTCTAACAGACCTCGTAGTTTCAACTTTTCATGGGCTTATCAGATTCCAAGTTCAGCTTCCGCTGTCTGCACGTTGTTTACAGAATGTTGAGCCAAGTAATTGTGGCGATGCCTTCCCCTAGATTGTATGCCACTCTTATCATCCATCGAACGTTCATGATCGGCTGATTCCGTTGATAACGAGGACGTGGCGACCCTTTGACGACTGAAGAAGCGCAAAAAGCGTAAACAGGAATATGATCGTAAAAGCCATCGCTGCTAATTCGCCGCCTTGCCTGCTACCTGGCCACACTCTGCTAGTCTAGATCTTGATGCCAGCCACAAAATGTTGTATTTCTGCAACGTGTTGCAGCCCCCTGTGAATTCTGCGCGTAACTAGCTCTAATAGTACGTGCGGGGAAAATAACTCATCTTGGCGTTGTTACGTTCTGGGCGTGTGACTAAATCTAGGATGTAGTGCCGCAGAAGTTAGTACATGAAGGAATCATGAAGGTGCCTTTAAAGAGAAAGCTACGAATTTAGCTATATAATTTTATGCCACACTGTAGTAACAAGTTTTTGTCACACACCGCCGTGTCCCTTGTTATCGATGGCCATCATGTAGATCTATTGCGAGAATGACGTTTAGTTGGGTTCTCACATGATGTCTTTCTGTAGTCGGCGCAGCACATTCAGTGCATGTGTAATATTTGCTTGTATCTTGCCCGCGAGAGGGGTAGATGAGTGTTATACCTGGGTTTGCGCGGAGCTAGCGGGTGTTGCACGTCTCACTGTAGTGTCGTCACGCAAGAAATAAGAGAAACCGAGCTGAAATTTTAAATTGTGAGATGTTTACGCAGTTTTTGTAGAAACGCTATTCTGGCAATCTTGTATGTAGGTGCTATCCAACCTGTATCTCATGCTGTGCTATTTTCTTGAAGAACGAAGTCCCAGTCACGGCCTCAACAAGTACAAGTACTTTTCGGGATTACGGAGCTGCGATGTTGTGATTTTCTGGGGGTCGAAAGCTTCAATGGATTTGGTCTGAGCTATCGCTTGGTTTAGTGCCACCTGCATAATTTCTCCAGTAAGCTTATTGTTCGTAGCCTCTGGGTGTGCAACCAGGGTACTTGAGGGCAATTTTGGCAGCTAGCTGTCGGTCGCGTAGTTTCTAGAATAGGCGTTCAGAGATTAACAACCACTAGGCCGTTTGCGACACGTGCTTTTTCTTGCTGCTTTGGAGTCCGTGTGAGTCGAATAAATTTCTCTAAAGTTTCGTACCGAACGTAGGAGTAGGCTATCGCCGAGTTCATCGCATATGGTATGCCAGCCTTCAGCGAGTGCGATATGGTACGAATACGCAGCAATGTATTCGAAGGTTCACGAGGTTGATGCGCCGTCGTAGTCACATGTTCACTTTTTTTTATTTTAATGCGATAGCAATTATATGTACACTGCAGGCGCATTTCTGCCGTCAGCGTCGCTGTCCCCGTGAGGTTCCTTATAAAGTCAAAGGGCGATAAAATCAGAACTTCGGTATGGCCTAGTTGGCGTTTATTGCATATCATATTGACCGCAAATAAAGACGGGGACAGCGGAAGAGAACACATAAACAACGACGTCGCCCGCGTCGCTTTTAGTGTTTTCTTCCGCTGTCCCCATCTTTATTTGCGGTCAATATGATATGCGGCGATAAAATCATCGCCGTGCGCCGTGTGCTGCACGTGCGAGTGGAAGCGTGCGAGGGTGAGCCGGCGATTGCGGCTCGTTCTTGCTGAACGATGATTTATTATCGGTCAGTTATATGTGGAACCTGAACAGCTTATATTTTTGCCTCCTCAATCCACACTTCTGCTGCACTTCTGCCAGCATCTCTACACAGGGTGTTTTGACTGATGTCATACCAAGTGAGCACACTACAAACCTTGTGTGCATTGTTTTCATGACTCTTTCGATGACCATATTTTATTTTCAGTGACTTTATCAACTAAGTATCTAGCGGCAGCTTGAACGTGGGTACTCATGAGAACTCGCACCAGGCTTTTTTTATTTTATTTTTATTTTTACATACTGAAGCCCATTAGGGCTATGGCAGGAGTGGGTGTACATGCAAGGAAAACTGATTAGGATATGCAGAAACAAGAACATAGAAATATAAGAATGTGAAGGAACTATACATCAGCAATAGCATTTAGAAATTGAGAAATGGGTAACAAACGAACTTCGGCAGGTAACAAATTCCACTGTTCAATCATGCGGGGGAAAAAACTGTATTTGAAAGTGTTAGTGCGTGGATGGAGTGGTCTGATATTAGAGGCATGATAAGCTCTAGTTGAAGTTGGGCAAGCAGGCATTAAAAGGGAGGGATCTGATAGGTAACAAAGACAGTTCTTATAAGAATAGAAAATCTTCAGAGATTCTATGTGCCGCCGTCTACAAAGAAACTGGAGGTTTAATTCCGTAAGAGCAGCTGACGGTGAAAAGTCTCGGTCGAAGCAACGGTAAACAAAACGAATAGCCTTCCTCTGGACCGACTCAATACAATTAATTTCACATTGTTTATATGGGTTCCATACGGAGGAAGCATATTCTAAAATTGGGCGAATCAATGTTTTGCATGCTACTAATTTAGTGTCCCTCGGAGCAGGAGACCACGTCCGGCGGATGTTACTAAGTTTTTTTAACGCTTTTCTACAAATGCAATCTACATGTTTAGACCAAGACAAGGTGGGTGTAAAAATGACGCCTAAATATTTGTATTGAAAAACTCGTGTTAGTGGTACACCGTTGCATATATAATCATAACATACGGGCATGTGTCTGTTAGTAAAAGACATAACAGTTTTATCAAAATTTATGCTCATTTTAGAAGTAGCACACCAGTCAAAAAATGAAACAAAAGAATCTTTAAGGCGCTGATGATCAGCGAGTGAGTCAACTGGGCTGTACATAACAAAATCATCTGCATAGAGGCATATTTTTGAAGTAACATGGTCTGGAAGGTCGTCAATAAACAATAAGTATAGTAGAGGGCCAAGTACGGATCCCTGTGGGACTCCTGAGGTGACGTCGACTACAGACGAATCCGCAGAATCGTAGCATACGGATTGGGAACGCAAAGAAAGGAAACTGGAAATCCAAGACACTAACTGAGGGTTATTTAGAATATTATGGAGTTTCAAAAGCAATTTAGAATGTAGTACTGTGTCAAAAGCTTTGCTAAAGTCTATGAAAATGGTGTCAATCTGATTACCTAAGTCGATGTAATGGGAAAGGTCATGAGTGAACTCCGTAAGTTGTGCTAAAGTACTAAAACCGCGCCTGAAGCCGTGCTGAAAGCTGTTCAATAGGTCATTATTTTCAAGGAACAGTATTATATGCTTATAGATTATGTGTTCTAGTATTTTACATGAGGTTGCAGTTAAAGAAATAGGCCTATAGTTAGATAAACGCTGCCTTTCAACAGATTTATATAAAGGTAGTACTTTAGCTCTTTTCCAGGAAGAAGGCACAACGCCACTATTAAGGGACTTCTGACATATAATGAACAGATATTTAGATGTCCATAGCGAGAATCGTACTAAAAAGGAATTCGGAATTCCATCAAGGCCGACTTGTTTTTTAGTATCTAAGTTTTGTATGAGATTGAAAACACCTTCTAGGCTAATGTTGATATTGCTACGGGATAGTATTTCCAATGACGAAGAGCCGAGCAGTAAGAAGACGACGACGACGATTTGAAGCTAGCGCGGGCTGTTGCCTCTTGGCCAAGCGCAGCGTATTTTCTTGTAAATATACTTGTACATAGCTTTTCGTCTGCGTCTTCCTCCGTAACGTATCTGGTGGAGGTGGACGTTCCCTGTACCTCGTCACGGAGCTTCGCAGTGGACGGTACGTCCAGCCTTCCTTCATGGCTCCCGGCGACGACAACCCGACTCTGCCGGCTCCGACAACTGCTGCTACCTCGGCGACCTACATCACTCTCCCCGCTCCCCGTGATCCTGGCGTATTCTCGGGCAAAGATGGGGAAGACGTCGATGAATGGATCAGCCTGTATGAACACGTCAGCCGCAATAACCGGTGGGACCCTACTATTATGCTCGCCAACGTAGTCTTTTACCTCGGTGGCACACCTAGAGTTTGGTATCGCACGCACGAAGATGAGCTCATCAGTTGGGATTCACTTAAAACACAGCTTCGAGACTTGTTCGGCAACCCCTACGGTCACCAACTTGCCGCGCAGAAGGCGCTTTACGGCCGTGTGCAGACGTCAACAGAGCCCTATGTCACGTACATTCAGGACGTCTTGGCTCTGTGCCGCAAAGTTGACACCCACATGGCTGAGTCCGACAAGGTTACCCACATCCTCAAAGGCATTGCCGATGACGCCTTCAACTTGCTCGTTTGCAACAACGTAGCGACGGTGGATGCTGTTATAAAAGAGTGCCGCTGCCTGGAACTCGCTAAAAGCCGACGTATTAACCTGCAGTTTGCCCGTCTGCCCAACACCCCAGCGACATCTTCCTGTGCCGACACTCCTCGTCCCAACAACACTGCCGATGTTACCAGGATCGTCCGGCGTGAGATCGAGGCCGCCTATCCGGCTGCCTTCGACTCCAGTCCTACCAACACATCTGCAGTCACGGTCTCACTGATCCAGGCAGTTGTCCGCCAAGAGTTCGAAAACATGGGTCTTCACACCATCTGCTCGGCCCATCGTCCTGATACCCGCCCGGCTTCTTCGATTCCGCCCCGTCCCGCATCTTCTTACCCACCACGTTTCCGCAACCCACCTGAATGGCGCACTGCTAACGACAAGCCCATTTGTTTCCAGTGCCATCGAATCGGGCACATTTCTCGGCACTGTCGCAGTCGCTGGGGTTCCCCGACCCGGCCTACTTGTACTGCCTACTCTCGCTCCCCAGGTGGCCCTTCTCGTCCCTATGCCGCACGCTCCTATAATGCCACTACTGATTCTCCTGCGGCGAACCACCCGTATTCTCGTTCGCCTTCGCCCCAACGACGAAAATCTCGCTCTCCCCAGCCCCGTCGCTCCTATTCGCCGACTCCCTTCGGACGCCGCTCCCAGCCGGAAAACTAGACGATGCAGCGCCTCGAGGTAACGCTGCATTGCTCCATACGCCGCCAAATCCTCTCCTGACGTTGCCCACTCATCTGAACCTTCTTGACGTGCAAGTCGACGGTGTTTCTGTGTCTGCACTCACAGACACTGGGGCGCATTTGTCCGTAATGAGCGCTGACCCTCGTAACCGGTTCAAGAAAATTATCACGCCGGCCACGACGCCTGTTGTCCGTGTCGCCGATGGCGGAACAGCCGCCGTAATTGGTATGTGTACCGCGCGCGTCTCCTTCGCCGATCGCTCAACAATCGTGCTATTCACAGTCATCGCTCCCTGTCCCCACGACATCATCCTCGGCTTAGACTTCCTCTCCGCACATTCTGCTCTCATCGATTGCTCCGCCAGTACTCTCCACTTCGACCTGCCTGTTCTAGATCCCACTAGTCGCCTCAGTTCCGTCGACTTCGTTCGCTTGCCACCTTCGGCACTGACTTACGTTGACTTCGTGTCATCCCCACCAGTCCCCGACGGTCACTACATCGCGGCTCCTATGCAAGACGTCCTCCTTACACACGGGATCACAGTACCTCATACAGTTTTATCTATTACGACGAATTGCGTCTGCCTGCCAGTGGTCAATTTTGGCTTGACGACACAAGTGCTGCCACGCGGGATGTCTCTGGACCAACTTTGCTCATTCGAGGATCACTCTGTAGCATCGATTTCAGTAGACGACCATTCAGCCGATCCTCCTCTACCGTCGCAGTCGGCAACTTGTACCATAGCCAACTTACAGAAAATGATTGCACCCGACATGCCCTCCGAGCACGCTCGTGCGCTCTACCGCATGCTGATTTCCTACTAAGATATTTTTGACTTGAATGATCGTCCTTTGGCCCAAACAACAGCTGTCAAACATCACATTAATACCGGCGATGCCCCTCCTATTCATCACCGCCCGTATCGAGTATCGCCAGCTGAGCGTCAAGTTATTCACACCGAAGTTCGCAAAATGCTTGCCAAGAACATTATTGAACCGTCATGTAGTCCATGGGCGTCACCTTTTGTGCTGGTAAAAAAGAAGGATGGCTCATGGCGTTTTTGCGTGGATTATCGGCACCTTAACAAGGTTACCAAAAAGGACGTGTATCCCCTACCTCGGATTGATGACACCCTTGACTGCCTCCACGGTGCTCGCTATTTCTCCTCTACTGACCTTCGCTCCGCCTATAGGCAGATTGCCGTGGACGATCTCGACCGCGAGAAGACTGCCTTTGTAACACCTGACGGTCTTTATCAATTCAAAGTGATGCCGTTCGGTCTATGTAACGCTCCTGCCACTTTTGAACGCATGATGGACTCCCTTCTTCACTGTTTCAAATGGTGCACGTGCCTGTGCTACTTGGACGACGTTATATTATTCTCCCCAACATTCGCTACGCACCTCGAGCGCCTCTCAGCAGTTCTGGACGTTTTTCGGCGAGCCGGTCTGCAACTCGACGCATCGAAGTGCCGATTCGGCCGTCGCCAGATTACCGTCCTTGGACATCTCGTTGACGCGAACGGAGTGCAACCGGACCCAGGCAAGATCCATGCTGTTACGCACTTCCCTGTTCCAAAGTGTGTCAAGGATGTGCGCAGCTTCATCGGCATTTGCTCGTACTTCCGCCGTTTCGTGAAAAATTTCGCGGGCGTAGCACGACCACTAACCGAGCTTTTGAAAAAAGACGCCCCTTTCCAGTGGGGCGATAACGAGGTCTCTCCCTTCATTCTCCCTTCTAATCGACCTTCTCACAACGCCTCCCGTTCTGGCCCATTTCGATCCTTCTGCACCTACCGAAGTCCGTACTGATGCCAGCGGTCACGGAATTGGCGCAGTACTGGTTAAACGCCAGCGTGGCCACGACCGTGTTATCGCTTACGCCAGCAGGCTCCTCTCGCCCGCGGAGCGCAACTATTCCATCACTGAGCGTGAGTGTCTGGCCCTAGTTGGGGCGTTTGCGAAGTTCCGCCCATACTTATATGGCCGACCGTTTTCCGTTGTCACAGACCATCACGCGCTTTGCTGGTTATGCTCATTGAAAGACCCTACAGGAAGACTTGGTCGCTGGGCCTTACGCCTCCAAGAATATTCGTTCTCTGTCACCTACAAATCTGGCCGACTACACAAGGACGCTGACTGCCTGTCTCGCTACCCGGTAGACGAGCCTGACGACGCCGACAGTAGTACCGCCGACGGCATTTTCTCTGTGTCTGCCTTCGCTGACATCGCCGATGAGCAGTACCGAGACCTGTCGCTGCGAGTACTCATCTAGCGTCTGCGATCTACACCTACCGACGCATCCTTTCGCCGATATGTCCTCCAGGGCGGCATTCTGTACCGAAGGAACTTCCTCCCTGATGGCCCTGATCTTCTTCTTGTCGTGCCAAAACATCGACGACAGACTGTGCTCTTTGAGATGCATGACGCACCCACTGCAGGACATCTTGGGGTAACCCGCACGTACGACCGCGTCCGCCGCCGCTTCTATTGGCCTGGTCTCGCTCGCTCCGTCCGACGCTATGTTGCTGCCTGTGATCCCTGCCAGCGTCGGAAAACACCTCAAGTGCTACCTTCTGGTTATTTACAGCCGATCACTGTCCCTGTGGAACCGTTCTTTCGTGTTTGATTAGACCTCATCGGTCCCTTTCCCACGTCAACCTCTGGGAACAAATGGGTAGCCACCGCAACTGATTACGCCACCCGATACGCTATCACGCGAGCTCTCCCTACCAGTTGCGCCACTGACGTCGCGGACTTTCTCTTGCGTGACATTATCTTAGTGCATGGCGCCCCGCGACAGCTGCTTACTGACCGTGGTCGTAACTTCCTCTCGAAAGTTATCGCCGACATTGTGCGTTCCTGCTCTATTCATCACAAGCTGACTACCTCATACCATCCTCGAACCAATGGCGTGACAGAGCGGTTAAACCGTACTCTTACCGACATGCTGTCCAAGTACGTTTCGAAGGACCACCCCAACTGGGACGTTGCCCTTCCTTACGTCACATTTGCTTATAATTCTGCCCGGCACGACACCGCCGGATTTTCTCCATTTTATCTACTCTACGGTCGCGAACCGACCTTGCCCCTTGACACGGTACTTCCTCCTGCTGCAATCTCAACAACCGAGTATGCGCGCGACGCCATCGCCCTCGCCGACCATGCACGCCAGCTTGCCTGTGCTCGACTGACAGACTCGCAAACCACGCAGCAGCGTCAGTACAACGCCCGCCACCGTGACGTACAGTTTTCGCCTGGTGCACTCGGGCTGCTGTGGTCGCCCTCTCGTCACGTCGGACTTTTCGAAAAGCTCCTTTCGCGATACACAGGGCCCTACCGCGTGCTGCGCCAGGTGAAGCCTGTGACTTACGAAACTGCTCCTGTGAGCTCAACCTCGTCATCTACTCTGGCATCTACTGATGTCGTGCACGTCAGTAGGCTCAAGACCTACTACACTGCTTCAGACTCCGGCCTTTAGTCGCTCCGGGACGGCACTTTTGCCGCCGGGGGTAGTGCTACGGGATAGTACTTCCAATGACGAAGAGCCGAGCAGTAAGAAGACGACGACGACGATTTGAAGCTAGCGCGGGCTGTTGCCTCTTGGCCAAGCGCAGCGTATTTTCTTGTAAATATACTTGTACATAGCTTTTCGTCTGCGTCTTCCTCAGCAACAATATCATCAATTGCATATGAATCGTTAGTTGCAAATGTTGAACGACTGGAATCATCCGAGGCGAATACTGACTGAAAATAGGTATTAAACGCTTCTGAAATCTATAATGGATCGTTAACAACACTGTTGTTGATTTTAAAAGATGTGGAAGAAGAGCCAGGAGATATGAAAGATCAGAATTTACGGGGGTTAGACTTGAGCAGTTTGGGCAACTAAACATGATAGAAGAAATTTTTGGCCGAGGTGGTTTTTTTCTAGAGTTCATTTTTTTACCTGAGCGTACAAAACGCATGCCTCGGGATTATTCGAGCGTTTAGTGCGAAGTCTACCAGCACGTCGCGATAAGTGCAGCAGTTCTCGGTTCATCCAGGGAAGGTTATTGTTTTTTTCTTAGTTTTCAAAGGAACGAATTCATATATACATGATTTTAATATGCTTTCAAAACACGCCATGAGCGCATCAACGTCACAAGATAGTCGAAGTGCCAAAAATGCGTCGAAATTATTGGATAGTTCATCTGTGATACGGACGTCATCAGCTCTGGAAAAGTCTCGAAACGTGGTCAGCCTAAAACTTTGGTTATGGATCGCCCGGTTTACAGATAAAAAACAGCGCTGTGATCCGAGATACCATCAATTATTTCGTTCTTGTAACACGTCTTGGCAAAGTCAGTGCTGAGAAATATCAAATCCAGTACTGCGTCACCACGGGTGGGACTGTGAACGACCTCCTTTAAGCCAAGGGATGACGAGAATTCAACAAATTTCCTGTTTAATGCATTACCATGATCAAAAAAATGAGAGAGACGTCCATTCGATTCCGGGAGCATTAAAATCACCCAGTAAGACGAAATTTGAGGAAGCTAAATTCTCTTGCAGTAAAAGTTGGTCCAGGTTGTCAAGAGTTTCCAACGAACTATTAGGGGGACCATAGAAAACGCATATAGTTAAGAATTGTTTACCGTAGTAAAGTCTACAGCCGACTGATTCTATGTCTAGCGGAGAGAAGAGGACTTTGAATTTGAAGTCCAAGCGAAAAAGCAATGCAACACCACCACCTCTTTGATTATGACGATCATTTCGCACGGTGACGTAACCTGGCGGTGCAAACTCCGAGTCATGAATACCAGCATGTAACCAAGTTTCGGTGATACCAATAATGTCAGGTGAATAGGACAAAACAAGCGCAAGAGAAAGGGGATATTTATTAGCTATACTTCTAGCGTTGATCTTCATAATGGTAAGATCTCTTTGGTGTTGTAGAAGAAGGTCAACCTGTTGCTGACTGTGATGCGGGACCTGCTGTCTTAGAAAAGTTGCGACGATTAGAGATTTTTACAAGAGAGTTGGTGGAATCGCACCAGTTCTACCGAAAGTTGTCAATGAAGATATGGTGAAACCTAATCTTAACAGAAGACCCATTGTTGCGATGCTGACTGGACGTCTCCCATAGTTTCTTCCAAATACCACGAACTCTGGGAGAAAAGTCATCAGAAAGCCTAAGTCTCGAATCCGTAAGCTTAAAACCATTCTTCAGCAAAGTAAGCTTCTCTATAAAATCAAGCATTTTCAAAATTACCGGGCGTGGATGGTTTTCACGAGCTCTTCCCAAACGATGGAGGCGTTCGATACGAGGACATTGAATACCAAGACTCTGTTGAAGTAATTCAGATATTTTGGAAAGAAGGGAATCGTGAGTTTCATCAACAGTTTCTAATAGGCCATGTAAAATAATGTTGTTCCGCCTAGACCGATTTTCTAGATCTTTATTCTTTCCAGTCAACTCAGTGACTGAACGCTTCAGTGCATCTATTTCGTTATGTAATTGACCATTTTCAGGCCATGAAGCAGGGGTGGCCAATCCCTTTTCAACAGCGGAAATGCGCAATTCAAGTGCCTCGAAGCGCATACCAACAGAACTTTTTATCTCTGCAATGTCGCGAGCCATGTCCTTATTGTTAGTCAATATTTCAGTCAAAAGTTGTACAAACACAGGATTATCGCAGTTCGACAATGCTTCCTCAACCACCAGCTCTGCAGCAGGATTAGAAGCCCTCGGCGAATTAGCAGAGCAGCTTGGATGGCCCAAAGAAGCGCGAGCCTTTTTAGTAGATCTAGTCGACCGGGTTCCCGTAGTGGGTCCAGGGTTTATTTATTTATTTATTTATTTTAAATACTTTCAAGGCCCGTAGGCGCTACAGAAAGGAGTGGTACATATACATAGAAAAAAATGCAGATGCATGAATAAAACATTTGTTAGATGGCATGGAGAACAGCAGTCTTGAACCCCGATGAGTCTATAATAGTAGCGACCGATGCGGGGAGGTGGTTCCAGTCATTGCAGGTGCGAGGTAAAAAAGAGTAATAGTACGCGTTCGTGCGACAAGATGGCACGAAAACTTTATGAAGGTGATCGCTGCGGGATGAAAAGTAGGAAGGACGAGTAAGAAGTTTTGCTTTTAATACCGGGTCGTGGTAAATCTTGTGGAAAAGGCAGAGACGACTGTATGCACGACGTACTGAAAGTTCCGGTATGTTAAGGGTTTGCTTCATGAGTGTTACGCTAGCATGACGAGAGTAATTAGATAGAATAAAGTGGCACGCGCGGTTCTGAATGGCTTCGAGGGAGAGGGTTAGTGATACATGAGGGGGATCCCAGATGGCCGAGGCATACTCTAATTTTGATCTAACGAGTGTTTTGTAAAGCGTCAGTTTTAAAGATGCAGGAACGGCGTAAAAGTTTCTGCGTAGGTAGCCTAGCGTGCGATTAGCGTTAGAAGTTATAAATTCAACATGCTTGTGCCATGATAGATCGTGAGTGATGTAAAGGCCGAGATACTTGTAAAAATTAACTTGACTGAGAGGAGCGCTATTCAGAAAGTACATGCGTGTGTCAGTATTGTTAGAGCGGTGTGATATGCGCATATATTTACATTTATTTACGTTTAGTTTCATGTTCCACGCATTGCACCATTTAGATAAATTGTTAAGGTCTTCTTGTAGTTTAGTGGAATCGGCAGGGTCACTAATCCTATGATATATTACGCAGTCATCAGCAAATAGGTTAATTGAAGACGATTTCACGCAATCAGGGAGATCGTTAATATAAATTAGAAAGAGCAGAGGCCCGAGGACGGATCCCTGCGGGACCCCTGATGTAACTGATGAAAAAGCAGAGGAAGCGTTATTGGCAGTTACGTACTGAGTTCGATTGGAAAGGAAGTCCTTAATCCAGGCTAATACTAAAGGATCAATGTTAAGCTGATCCAGTTTAAGGTTTAGTAGATCGTGTGTTACGGTATCAAAGGCCTTAGCATAGTCCAAGAAAATACAGTCAACGTCAAAGTTATTGTCAGATGCAGCAAAAAGATGATTAGTAAAGCAAGCTAGTTGGGTTTCGCACGAGTACATTTTTCTGAAGCCATGTTGACAGGAATGAAAAAATGAATTGGTTTCCGAAAATTCAACAAGATGAGAGTAAATGATGTGTTCCAAAAGTTTGCATGAGATGCTTGTCAATGAAATGGGACGGTAGTTCTCGGGAGCATGCGCATTGCCTGATTTTGGGACTGGAACCACCTTTCCTTTCTTCCAGTCACGCGGGAGCGAAGAATGCTGCAACGACTGCGCAAAAATTTTAGAAAGAATAACAGATGAAAACACCTCAGTGCATTTCAATATTTTTGAATTAATACTATCAGGCCCACTGGCAGACGAAATCTGCAGATTATTGATTAGCCGGCTAATACCAACCCAGTCAATTATTATGGCATCCATCACAGGGAAGCTTGAACTTGGTGCACTCGGTAAATCGACGATGATATTGGCATTAAGGAAAGAGACAAACGCCTCATTCAAAACGCTACAACATTGATTAGATGGAACACTGGTGCCATCAGGGTAAGTTAAGAGTACAATGTTTGTTTTAGTGTCATTAACAACACTCCAAAACTTGCGCGGACTCGTTTGAAGAAACGAGGGCAGTGTAACATTCAAGAAGGCAGTTTTAGCGTTACTAGACATTTGGATGTACTCAGTTTCCACTTGACGGTACGTTGACCAATGAGCGGGGAGATTTGATTGCTTAGCCCGGCGGAATAACCGTTTCTTTTTGTTGCGCAGGCGTTTAAGAGAGTTGTTGAACCATGGTGATCTAGTGTTTGAGGGTATCTTTCGTTGAGGTATATAACTGTCAATTAAAGATAGTAGTTTATTAAGCTCGATATCACCACTCAAGAGAGAGAGAGAGAAAAAAAACGTTTATTTGAACCATCGAGGTGGTTGCTCTTGAGGTCGAGTGGGTGGTGTCCTCATTCCAGGACTCCACTGGCCATGGCTGCTCGACGTACTTGCTGGACGAGAGCTTCTTGTCCCGCCAGGGTATCGCCGGTCAGCTATACCTCCCACCGCTCAAATGACGTGCTAGGCGTCTTTAAGTGTTGAGGTTTGCCCCCGCACCCCCACGAGATGTGAAAGAGTGTAAGGCGTGTGTCGCCGCACCAGGGGCAGATGCCGCGATATGCATGTGGGAACATTTTACTGTATCTGTGTAGGTTTGGAAATGTGTTGGTCTGAATAAGTCGGAGAGCTACGGCATCTTCAGTTTGAGCTTTCTGTGAGGCGGAGGATAAATCCTGCGGTTGAGTCAGTGGATCTCGAGTCGGTCGCAGTAATTGGACGGCAGGGGCATGAAGGTAAAGGGTGGGGATTGATGAGACGATTCGTCTTGCCCCGCTCGGTTGGTTAGCGCTCGAGCGAGGGCGTTCGCCCTTTCGTCCCCCCCAGACTCGCGTGGCCCGGCGTCCACGTGATTTGATGGTATTCTTGCAGCCTCGGGCCTAGAATTTGAGCCGCGAGCAGCGGTGTTCGTCCGTTGGTAAAGTTACGGCAGGCCTGTTGCGAGTCGGTAACGACATGGAGTTCCCTGCCTACCCTGTCTTCTTGCTTTATTACCAGCGCCGCGGCTATGGTCTCAGCCGCACCTGGGGTCTCTGTCCTTATGGAGGCCGCGAGGGTCAAGGAATCAAGGAAGTCAAGGAGAGGCCCCCTACAGGGTACGCCGCCACGTCCACGTACGTTACGTACGGGTCACCCTTGAATTGTCAGCGCTGTCTGTCGACGCGAGCCTTGCGTCGTCCATCATGGAGCTCATGGCTCATGTGCTTCGGTATCGGGTTCGCCTTGATCTTGCCTCTGACCTCAGGCGGGAGTGATCGTTGCCCATCGAGGGCACGGAGCTCCATTGGCGTTCCCGTCTGGTGGAGGGTGGCTCTGCCCGCCGCCGTCTTCTCTAGTCTGGTTTTTTACGAAGTCATAACCGCGTCCGACAGCTCAGCGAAGGTGTTGTGGATCCCGAGGGCCCCTAACTTCTCGTTTGAGGTGGTGACAGGGAGACCCAGGGCCGTTTTGTACGCGCCTCTGACGATGGCATCGACTTGTTCTTGGTCGCGTTTGTTTAGCGAGTGATAGTGATACGGCATGCTATACGTTATTCTGCTGATCACCAGAGCCTGGACGAGGCGAAGTGTGTGCTCTTCTCGCATGCCCTTGCGGCTTCTTGTAATTCGTTTTATAATCCGCGAGATCTGGTTGGTGGCAGACCTTAGGGTTTGGATGGTGTGGGAGGCTTTCGGCTTGCTCTGGATCCAAAAACCCAGAATCCTAGTCTTATTGCCTTCCGTGACCTTCTGGCCCTCAAGATAGAGGTCGATACGGCCGGGGGACTAGTAGATTCCTCCTCCGTGCACCCGGATCACCTCGGACTTTTCGGGCGCACAACGCATCCCGCTCGCTGCCGCAAATCTCTCCACGGCCATCGCGGCCTCTTGATGGGTCGCCTCTTTTCGCGCCAAGGAGCCCTTCGTGGCCCAGAGCGTGATATCGTCTGCGTACAGGGCGGAACCTAGGTCGGGGATCTTCCGCAGCTCTTTGGTCAGTGCTAGCATCGCGACGTTGAAGAGAATCGGGGAGATCATCGCCCCTTGCGGCGTTCCTTTGTTCGGCATGTCGATCGTATCCGATCGAGTCTGGCCTATTCCGATGGTTGCCGTCCGGCCCGTCAGGAACGATTTAACGTAAAAATGCGCTCCCCGCAGCTGATGTCCTTCAGCCCCTTGAGAATGGCCTCGTGAGAGATGTTATCGAAGGCCCCTTTTAGGTCGAGTGCGAGCAGGAGGTGTTCTCCTCCCTTCGGGATGCCCTTGAGAACTTCTTCCCTTAGGATTAGGAACGCATCTTGCGCAAAAAGTCCCGGCCTGAAGCCAAGCATAGTGTGCGGGAAGAGGTCACCGTCCTCTATGTAATGTTGGACGCGGGTTTCGATGACCCTCTCGTACAGCTTGCCGAGGCACGAAGTCAGCGAGATGGGACGCAGGGCGTCGATCGCGGGCTTCTTGCCGGGTTTGGGAGTGGTCACGATTTCCTGGTGTTACCACTCGTTCGGTACGTGGCCCTTGCTCCAGAGTTCCACGTTTAGGTATTCAGTGAAGGCCTGGTTGTGCATCGGGCTCAGGTTTCTAATCATGGCATTGGTCATTTTGTCAACTCCGGGAGCAGTGTTGCGCTGTGAGGCTCGTGCCGCGGCATACACCTCTTCCTCCGTGATGGGTGCGTCCAGTTGTGGCCTTGGTTCTCTTCGTATAGGAGGCAGGGTTGTATGGGGTCGCTACCCAGGTATCTGGTTTTTAGGGTGTCAATCAGATCCTGCTCGTTTCCGGGGAACTTGTGAGCGATTTCTAGAAGTGTCCGACTGTTTGCCGATTGCGCCCTGTCGGGCTCGATCAGGCAACGTAGGATGGCCCACGTCTGCGCCGTACTCAGGGTACCCTTGAGCGAGGTGCAAAACTGTACCCAATTTTGCTGCGTGGGCTCGTTTGCGTAATTTCTGGCTTCGTCTGTTATTTTCTCGATTCGTAGGCGTAGTTTCCGGTTTAACCGCTGTCTCTTCCACCGTTTGAGGAGGCCCTCACGGGCTTCCCACAGGTGTAAGAGCCAGCGGTCGACTTCGGTCGACTTCGGGACTCAAGAGAAGGCGGTAGAGGGCCGTCAACACAACAGAGCATACATAATGAAAAAAGAGTGGCTGTGGGCAGCACAGCAACAGCAAAAAACGATCGTCGGACTTTAAACAATGAGCATTTTTGCGGTGACATACCTGCATAAGCAAGAAACAGCATTTAGGCGGCATTCCGTAGCTGTTGCCAAGCTGCCCACTGATGAGGGGAACCGCACACAGGGCTTTTAAACCCCTGCCTGATGATGTCGCTGAGCTGGGAGGGTTGCTGATTGGTTAGTCAGGAATGGCAACGTTGAGGGCGGTGTCTAGCGGCAGAGATGAGCGGAATGATGGCCCGCACCCATGACACACGTGGGCGATAGTGCAGACCTGCGCAGCTTCCTCGATCTGAGCCACGTGCAATTGCACGGGTGATGGTGCAGTCAGCTGCGTGAAGGCAGCAGCAGGGACGACGGTTCCGAGGAAAAGACTGGAAAACTGCATAAGCAAGAAACAGCATTTAGACGGCATTCCGTAGCCAAGCTGTCGAATACGTCCAGCACTGCAGCACTGAGTAGTGAACCATGCTGTAAGAGTTGGCAACCAAATTGCCGCATTGTGATTGAAATTTTTCAACCTTACAATAAAGGCTTCAATTGCCCAGCCACCAAGCTGCAGCAAAGATGTGAACTATAGTCATCTGATGTCCCATTCTATGTCATAGCGATAGCAGCTGATCCCTCAAATGGTGGCCCTCAAGGCCAACAGGCATCCCTTTCTGTGCACGTGCTTGTGTAGGACTAGGCAGATGGTGCCAGGTTGTTCCTCAGAATTACCACTATGTTCATGCTGTATCGCGAACACATTTTCTTACTTAGTGCGATAGCCCTTGAACTACATAATTGCCACCAAGAGTCCTTTGTCCACCAACCTTTCCTTTGCCATGTCATTTGCTTCTGCCTTGATGTCATGGAGCAACTTCAGCTAGCTGAAGCAATGATGGTCTTTGAGTACCCACACAGCCTTGCAGTTTTCTAACCTGAACATTGCTTCATTAAAAGCTGACATCATTTGGTCTCAGCAGACAGCTCAGAGTTAAAAAACAACCCTCATAAACTTTTAAAGTCATTCTAACCTCGTAAATAATCCCGTGCCTTTTGATGTGTTAGCATTGTCCAAAGCAAGTTGGCTCTTAAAAATCAAAATAACAACTTTGCAAGGCTAGCTACTAGGCTACCACTGTCTCTTCAGCCAGCCTGAAGTGTCTCGCAGTCATCAAAGCAGGAGTGCAAAAAAAACGACAGAGAAGTGTGGCAGAAAAATTGTTCATGGAAATCCATGTTTATAGACTGTTACACTGACTGAAAAAGATGGTGGCTTCCCAATACAGTCTTGATGTATGTAGTTGTTTCAGTCACGAACAAACAGCCAGTTGCCCAGTCCTGCACAAGCACAATGTACAGATGCTTATGGATTAAAATTTGTTGTGTGTGCATGTGGGACAGTGTGCCGCATTTCCTTTTCTGGACGCTGCAGTACACTGGGAAGACTGGTTGCCACCTCAATAGTAGGCCCTTAGAGTATTGCAGCCCTTTGTTCACATTTTGCCCCAGATTGTATCAAATGCGAATGCAAACTGTTTTGCAGGACACGTCAGTTCAAGCAATTAGACCAAGTAAACCAAGAAATAGTTTAAGCCTCCAAAACATCTCAATACAGTCCCTAGTTTAGTAAAGGTTTTCACGTGATGTTTTGGCTTCTACGGTATAATGCTGTGTATAAGGCTTGCTAGGTACTGGTGGTTTGATGTGCACTCTCTTGTGTTGCTAAAATGACAACTTGTAACAAAGATTTTCCTTCCTAACGATAATGAACGTTTGGATACAGTGCCTGTGAACTCATCTTTTAACCTGTTTTTCATTCCATCTGTGCATTTACATCGAACGTAAACTACAAAATATCTGTACAGAGAATCACAAAAGAACACACCTGTGTAATGATTCTGCCAAGATCGTAGGAGTGGTCAGCCACAGTATGCAACGCAGGTAGAAAGGCATCCTGAGTTAAAGCAAAATAACAATCGTTGTAAGATGCGGATCAAAAATTTTATTATGTGAGGCTTTTGGCATGTATACTAATTACCACATTTGTATGTAAAATAGTTTTGCATAATAGCTGAGCAAGGCTAATCAATGTCTTGCCCTGAGACTGTCAGTTAGTGCTACTCATGGCAATGGTGCAAAATATGGCACATCCTTTCAAATGGAATGTTTGTGGGTTACATGAATTCAAAAGAACTTGGGTTCACATAATACATGGCACCTGTGGTTAGAAGGATGTGTTGTATCCAGCACCAAGGCCACAAATGACACTGCTTAGCAATTCCAGGATCAGACTTGGTACACACACAACACAAATGTGCAACAAGAGGAGAGCTGTTGCTATAACTCAAAGATGCATGCATCATGCAGATGTGAATGCAGCTCCTATCAGCAGCAAGTTGCCCTTTGGTCCACTTCACGCCCCTTCCTCTTTTCTTTTGTCTTCATTGTTTGCTGGCACCATACGGTAATAATGAACAAAAATCAAGCACGCGAAATGCGAAAACACCCGTGTGCTTAGATTTAGGTGCACGTTAAAGAACCCCAGGTGGTCAAAATTTCCGGAGTCCTCCACTACGGCGTGCCTCATAATCAGGAAGTGGTTTTGCCGCGTAAAACCCCAAATATTAATTAATTAAAAATCAAGCACATCAGTTCCCATTCTTGTTTTACTACATGCTGTAAAGTAATCCAAATGTGCTTAAGACTCTCAAGAATGTACTTTAACCATTTTTTTAACAATATTTTTTCCCTTGGCTTCACTACACCTTAATGTATCGCTAATTCTAGACAATGCTTACAAAAAAACATATATCCGCACAATAACACCTTCAATTAAGATTACACAGTCTATGGCTTCGAGATGCGTACATGCATACTTTATACATGGTTACAATAAAAATATGAGTGACTGTTCTAATACACACACTTAGCATACTGCATCACACATATCACACATAGGACGGCCACAACTATAAATTTAATTCTGACAGTGACTTAAGTCATGGCCAAAATCTTCATAGTGCAATCAATGAAAATTTTCGAATTTAAAGCAGTTAGACATAAACAGGGCAAATAGTTTTAAAGTGTTAAATAATGAACTGTTATGGAATATGGCGGTATAAGGCCATGCGCCTGAAACACAGGTACTGTTCATCGTATAAGCACATTCTTATATTTTTGTTTACTTTGCTAGGGATTGCATCAAACAGTTTGCTTATGTGTAAATTTTGCTACATGACTGTATTGTATTAGCCCTTCCCTTTTCACATTTGGCTTACTGCAGCTTTATGCACATGGAAATGGGCCACTACTACCTTCAGCTGCAGGCCAAACACTATGCTGTCCAACATACATGCATTTTACAACACCGAACAGTAGACTTAGAGAATGAGCAACTCTTTTAAAAAGTGCAAGAAATTTTTAATCATGCAAGAAACTGTGACCTATGCGGCTACTCCACAATCTGGCACATTGTGCACAAGCTGCCTGTACACCCTGGAAGGTGTCTATGATACTTTCAGAAGCTCAGCAAACATAAGGACCTAAAATGAAGGTCAGAGAAGCAAAGCAAATTTTTAACCATTCCTCTTATGTTGCTATGAATGTGAAGGTGCCAGCAAATGATGTATTTGAACTGTGTTTTTAATTGTGCAATACTAGAGAGCACATTTTTGCAATAATAATGTGATAGAGAAGAATAAGAGAAGATAGAGAAGAAGAAAAAAAGATAGAAGAAAAACCAACCTAATGAATATTTTCCGAAACTTGCACGAGGTTTTCGTCATTATGCTGATGCACACACCTGCATACCTCTACTGTGAAGTCTTGTTTCAGTTTCTTATTTTATTGTCACACAGTAATTTACATCATACACTTGTCCTGAAATATATCACGTTGGGCTCTTTCAGTATTTTTTTTCTTACTGGAACACACATGCCTATACAGGGCAAGCACTCAAATACATGCAAAACGGCCACGGGACTGGCCACATGGGGTCGACATGTTTGTAAAGCGCAAAAGACGAGGACTGAAGCAAGAACACAACACAGGCGCTGTCACACACACACAATCAAGGCACTTTGCAGGGTTCTCAGGCTTCTTTCATGCTCCTAAAAACACATTATGTAGCATATATTGAGCCACAAAAAGCTGTACTGGAAAATTTTCGCATTGCTAGCTCTACAATATTATAATTGAGACTTTTTTATCTAATTATAATATTTGAGTTGATTAATTGATTAAGACTAATTAGGTAATTAGGCAAAATGCAGAAAATGCAAGCATTTCCAACAGACAGGAAACAAGATTACCTAGGTTCTGTGCAGCTAGGTGGCATGCATATTTTTTTAAGTTTGCTAAAGTTGCGTGGGATAACCTGCATACGTCCCATGGAACAGGTGTCACACCAATCACTCTAAGTGATGCCGCTAAACTAGCCATTGCGCTTACAACACACAGGGCAAAAAAAGTAAACTCTTGGTAAGAGCATACCAAGGCCTCTATTGCTGAAAAGGGAAACAAATGGGAGGCGTCTGATCTCCGGTTATGAAGCTGCTTCATCCTCACAGCTGGCAATGAAACGGCCGCAGCCGCAGTCCTGAAATAAAGGAGAAAAATTTGACACTACAATGATCACATAGAACACGAAAAAGTTGGTCCCAAGTTCATCTTGGAGACCATCTGCTGCTACATTAGGTTTTGTATATTGGTCAGCTTATTGTTAAACTAAGCTTGCCAAAATTTTACATCTTAATGGCTTTGCTCTTTACAAACTAAAACCTTTGCCCAACTCATGCACTTATGCACTACTTAAGCTATGAGATGTTTACTTATCCCTTACATTTAATGGCTTCTAAGACAAATTATTTCACACAAAAGGATGCATAACTTATAAGTTTTACTGACATTGAATACCAAGGTAGTACCTCTTTATAATAGACAATGGCGAACTTCAAGCACATTTTTCTCACAGATACAGGTTTATCGGTCTGCCTTTTTTACCAGCGGCAGAAATTTTGTTAATAATACTCGTGCAATATAGGATGACGCTGTGATGGATATGATCCTGAGTTGAAAAGCGTAACTTTTTTGTGTGAATTTGGCACCTAGAATTCAAAACTGAATATGTGTACCCAATACGCTATGGCACAGCAGCAAAGTAATTAAACAATAAACAAGTCCAGGTATCCAGTGCACAGCGCCAGCTGTTGAATAACAACAATGCACAAGCATCGACTATATAGATATAACGTAGTATGTCACGGCAGGCGTAGTGGCGGCCTCCAGCAAAGAACACAGCCATGGAGTGACGCGCCCGTATGACCTATCGCCGGCAATGCTATTGCGTAAATTGATATATCTCGTCACGGCACAGGCATCGTTTTCTAGCCGCCGAGGTGCCGGCGCCACTGGTGCTCACCTGCTCCGGCCGCCAAGGTTCAAGTGACGGTTCAAGTAATCGTTAGGGGTCCCCTATCGTTAGGGGTCCCCTAACGATAGGGGACTGATCGTTAGGGGTCCCCTATCTTTGGGGGCCCCCATTCGGACACGACCTAATAACGCTCGTGCCGATAGGGTAGCGGGCAGCGATTGGTTGACATAGTAGTCGGCCGCGAGCAGCAAGTAGGCCTGAGACACGTACGAGTTGCGAGCTGCAGCTTTGAGAGCGCTGCTATTGTGAGCCAGAGATCGCAGCAGACGGAAACGTAAACAACGTCACTTATAGTCACGGAGCTTATAGTGCGCTGTGCACTTACGCATGCTGAAAACTGGGGCTTCACATTTGATAAGGACGCAATATACGTTCGTAAGCTGCTGACACGTCGGGGAAAGAGCGCAGTCGTTCGTTCCGAGTGAGATAAGCTTAGCCTGTATTCCACAAAGCTCCATCGCTGGTGCGCAATGCAGTACCGCGTCGTAATAATGCCAAGCATTCCTAGGCGCATTCCAGGCACAGTGCGGCTGGTGTAGGTTGCTGTATCACCTCCTTTCTGGCCTCTTCAATAAATTCAGTACATGTCCCATGCTGGAGTCGAGCCTCGTTCTCACCACGCAGCAGCGCGATGCTCTAACCGTTGCGACACGATTGGGCTGCTGCGTTTTTCAGCCGCTAATGCATGCCGTCGCCATCATAGCATCCTCGTCGTCATCTTGCTACAGTGTCATCAGACACACACAATTTCTTTCTTTACACAAACACATTGTGGTCCATCTGGCAACTCTTTGATGAAGCCCATAAGACACTTGATACCTAGCTAACTGCAAAATACGTATCATAACATCACTTCAGACAGTGATAGAAGCTGCATATATATATATATATATATATATATATATATATATATATATATATATATATATATATATATATATTTATATATATATATATATATATATATATATATATATATATATATATATATATATATATATATATATATTGCGCGTGCTTTCATGTTCCGTCAGAAAAAAAGTACCACACATGGCCTAGGTTGTTTAAAGCCTGTTATCTCTTAATTTAAAGCTTACTTCAGAACTTCCAATTAGATATTGACGCCGTATCAATTAGATAGGTAAATGACAGACACGTAATTAAACTCAGATATTTGTGCGAAAGGAAAAAATACTCATCAGTAGCGTTAACAACTTCCATCAACGTATACAGTGCTCGCCGCCAGCGTAGTACCTTCAGATATCTTTTTTTTTTCTTTGGCGACATTTAGTTGAAGCAACCGGTTTGAGCACATTGTTACAAGCACGGGGAAAATGGGTTTATTTAGGCGTGCGAGCGCAGGAACAGCAGGCTGCGAACAGCAGGAATGAACACTGCACAGTCTTCGTTCTCCCCTTCTCTTCTTGATACCCGCGTCCCTTTTACGCACTTGGACGCAACATACCTCTCCTCGCAGGCAAAGCCCACTGGGCGAGTCAACTAGCTTATCGTGGTGTGCATGATTTCAACCGTGCAACATGCGCTACGTGTGTGGGCACAACGTCTACCAGTGTTCGTGAGGCGCGCGAGAGTATAGTTCACTTCGCTGACTTTGTCGATGATAACCTACGATCCATCGTAGCTTTCCAGCAGCTTTTGGCACAAACCACGCTTCCGTGTGGGAGTACAAAGCCAAAAGAGATCACCAGGGGGATATGTAACACGCCGATGTCGTGCGTCGTAGCGGGCTTTGGAGTTTTCTTACGATGCCAAAGTCCGCAGACGCGCAAGTCTCGGAGCCTCTTAAGCGGGGCATAGCGTATCGGCGACCGTAAGATTGTCGTGGTGGTAAAAAGGAAGGACAGCGGTCGAGCGTATACCGCGGCGGTCGAGCATATAGAAAGAAGAAGGTCCTGTAGCCGGTTGTATCGTGTTTGGCGGTGTTGTAGGCGTAAGTAATAAACGGTAGAACTTCAGCCCAATTCTTATGATCGGATGCGACATACATGGAAAGCATATTTGTGATTTTCGATTAGTGCGCTCAGTGAGGCCATTCGTTTGCGGGTGACACGTCGTCAAATGCCTGAGGTGCTAGTTACATAAATGCACAAGCTCTTCCACGATATCCGCCCTGAATTGACGGCCCCAGTCGCTTATAATAACACCAGGCGGACCTTGTCGCAGACCAATAACGTTAAGTAAGAAGAGCGACACTTCGGTGGCAGTCGCTGATGGTATTGCCGCCGTATCGCAATAGCGTGTGAAATAGTCGGCGCATACAATGCTCCAGCGGTTCCCCTTAAATGACCTTGGAAAAGGGCCTAACAGGTCAATTCAAACTTGCCGAAAGGGTGAGCTGGGAGGCGGCACAGATTCAAGGAGACCAGATGGGGCAGTGGTTGGGCGTTGGCGACGTTGGCACTGTATGCAGCTGGCGACATACAACCCAACCAAATGTCGCATCCGGGGCCAGTAAAAACGTTCTTCAATGCGATAAAGGGTGCGTACAGTGCCTGAGTCACCGGAGGTAGGGTCATATGCATAGCCTGAAGGATTGCTGGCCGGAGACGCTCCGGCACCACTAGAAGGAAGCGTGCACCCGTGCTTGAGTACCTCCTTTTGTACAGGAGCCCGTCACGTACACAGTAGCTGCTTATTGCACTTGAGTGGGTAGAAGTGAAGAGTGGCTCCAATTTGCTGTCTGTCCATTGTTCTGCTTTGAACGCATCGATATCTGGGAAAGCGGATGTCACAGAAACGACGAGAGGATCAAAATCGTCTGCGTCGCAGTCTGTCGTGGTAAGCAGCATACAGGAAAGGCAGTCTGCATCAGCATGTTTTCGGCCACTCTTGTTAGAAACAGTGAAGTTATATTCCTGCAACCTCAAAGCCCAGCGCGCAAGGCGACCACAAGGGTCGCGAAAGTTCACGAGCCAGCACAGGGAATGGTGGTCTGTGACGACTAGGAATGGTCGTCCATACAAGTACGAGAGAAGTCGCTGAACAAAGATTACAGCGAAGCATTCTCGCTCTGTCACCGTGTAATTGCGTTCAGGTTTGCTTAGTGAGCGGCTTGCATAAGCAATCACGTGTTGACGGTCATCATAGCGTTGGACCAAGACGGCACCCAGACCTACGCCACTAGCCCCTGTGTAGATTTCTGTCGGCGCAGTAGGATTGAAGTGGCGAAGGATAGGTCGGGAGGTCAGCAGGGACTTCAACTGACGAAATGTAGAATCGCACTCGGATGTCCACTAAAACCGTGCGTCTTTATGTAGCAGATTTGTTGAAGTTGAAGCAGAAGCTTCACTGACTACGGTGCACTGAATGCCTCAACAGCTGCCGTCTTGAGGGGATCAGGCCGGATACCCTCTTTGTCAACAAGATGACCCAGCACAAGGGTTTGACGGTCACGAAAGTTACATTTCTTGGAGTTCAGAACCAGGCCAACGTTTTTGATGCAGTCGAGGACAATATCCAAGCGCGTATTGTGATCATTGAATGTGCGCCCGAATATAACAACGTCGTCGAGATAGCACATACCGATGTTTCACTTTAACTCACGCAGAATGGTGTCCATGAACCTTTCAAAGGTTGCTGGAGCGTTGCACAACCCAAATGGCATCATATTGAATTCGAATAATCCACCCGTGGTTATGAAGGCTGTTTTCTCCTTGTCTGCCGGCGGGTGTATCGGGATTTGCCAATATCCTGAGCGTAGGTCCACTGAAGAAAAATGAGAGGCCGAATGAAGGCAATCAACTGCATCATCAATCCGGGGTAGCGGATAGACATCCTTCTTAGTCACGGCATTTAATCTTCGATAATCGTTGCAAAATCTCCAGTTACCGTCTTTCTTTCTGACGAGTATGACGGGAGCTGCCCAAGGACTTGAGGACTCTTGTATTATCCCATTTTTCATCATGTCACTCATTTGTTACCCGATTATCTTGCGCTCATTAGACGACACGCGATAAGGCTTTTGCCTGATCGGGCGCGCAGATACCGTACCGATAGTATGGCGTGTTCACGACTCGGGAATCGAGAACGCTTTGTCAGGCTGCGCGAAGTCAAACACTGACAGATGCTTAGAAAGCGTATCCACCATGGTATGGCGCTCCCTTGTGCTGAGCGATTTGTTTATCATAGACATAAGCTTCTCGTTTGAGACGTGGATAAGGTAAGCAGGTTCACACGGTAGGTCTGTTAGTACGGCTACGGACGAAGACGTGTATTCTGCAAAGTAGGTGAGTTTCAAGCCGTCTGGAAGCAGGACGAGTTCTCCCGAGCAGTTGGCCGCCCACAAGCAAGCACGCCCGTTGCCGATGGATACCCCACAATGAGGGACACAAACGTTCTTCTTCACACAATTTAGATGCATTGGCTCTAAGGAGGCATCGAAGCTGTCTAGAACTTCACCGCGACATACAACCGGTACGCATACAGAGGTGGACGCAGGCACAACAGTATCTGCTGATACACAAAGTTCACCTTGACTGCAAGTCTCCTCTAAGAGCCCGGACGAAACATGGCTATCGACGCAAACTTCCCCCGTGCGACAATCGACGGTCGCATCACACTGTCGCAAAAAGTCGATGCCCGAAATCACTTAGTGAGTCGATCGGGGAATAACGACAAATTGCGTGGCGAACACTTCACCAGCCAAGGATACTTCAGCAATGGAGACACAAATAGGCCGGAACGACTCGCCACTGACTCCACAAAACGTTGCAACCTGGTCCCGCTGAAATACAACTTTGTGCTTCAACAGACCTTCAATACCGAGACTCAGGCGGATCCAGTTGCTCCGGTATCCACTAAAGCCATTGAAGAAACACCATCAACAAGTACATGCACTTTGTTCTTAATCATAGCAACTGCAGGGGACATTTCTGTCGATAGCACGTGTCAAGCGACCTCGCCCCCATCGGCCGTGCTAGCTAGTTTTCCGGTTGTGAAGGCGAGGCGGAGCGGCGCGCTGGCGATGGAGATTGACGCGGTGCACGAGAAGATGGCGGTGGCGTCAAACTCCTGTCAGATGCCGGCGAGCGGCTCCGAAAGCTTCTCTGCCAGTAATCGTTGACGGGACGGACGCCAGCTGACCAAGAGGTGGTGTACGGCTGTTTAGTTGTCCTCATAGGAAGTGTCGTCCTTGTTGAAGACCCGGATCGACCATTCCACATTGTTGGGCGACGATTGCAAAACCTCGCTATATGGCCCGCGACACCGCATTAGAAACAGACCGGCAGATGCCGCTAATTTCGATGTTCCTACATGTACTCACACATGTTGCTGTCGACTACATAGCCAGCAGGTGGGTCACATTCATCACGGCTACGCATCAACAGCCGGGAGGCGTGCGCGCGGCGAGGGCGTTGGTCGTAGTCATGATCTTGATAGCTCATGGTCCCTCCGTTTGTGGGGTAGACCTATACTCAACGGTCGCTGAGTGAACCGTCGGTTGCCATGTGGTCGAAGCGGCCGTGTTTCTCGTGTGATGAGTACGCACCAGTGATGCCGGGTTTGCAACGGTACATCTCTTCCCGATGGAGCAACTCTTCGCGAACAATCTACAGTATTGTTGATGGAAGGTCACCACACGAGCTTGGGTCTACACTTGCCACCGTTGTGACATTAGCCAGGCGACCAAACTTCAGTATTATCCGTCGCATCTTCAGCGTCTGAAAGGTCCTGCAGTGGAGAAAGACGTCAGACACGTAATCCAAGCCTTCCTTGCCGATCAAAAAATTGTACACGTCTTCGGCTACTCCTTTCAACAAATGTCCAACTTTGTCATCTTCAGACATATGAGAGTTGACTATTTTACACAGTTTCGGTACTTCTTCAATATAAGTCGTACAGGTCTCGCCGGGAATGTCAGCTCTTTGCGAAAGCGTCTGTTCAGCGCGTTTCTTTTCTTTTTTTGCGCTAGAGCCTCCGAAACACGCTCTGAGCTCATCGTCGAAAAGCTCCCGTGAAGTGAGCGTGTCTTCGTGATTCTCATACCAGACGAGCGCTGTGTCGGTAAGGGAAAACACAACACTGGACAACTGTGCGGTGGAGTTCCAACCGTTAGACCGGCTCACCCTTCGGTAGTTCGTGAGCCACTCGTCGACATCTTGTCCGGTTTTTCCTCCGAAAGTGAATGGCACCCGGTAGTATTGCCACGGAACACCAGGCGCTGGCCTTGAAGCCGCGTCAGATCCGTCGGGAATCTGGCAGGCGTATTGAGGCATGTCAGGTGAGGGTGGTGGAAGTCCGGCAAGGCGACGGCTTCGGCGAAGTAACAGCGTAGGCTCCGTAGTTACGAGGTGTACCCCGCACCGTCCACCCATTTGTTACGAGCCCGGGGAAAAGGGGGTTTATTCAGGCTTGCGAGAGCAGGAACAGCAGGCTACGAACAGCAGGAACGGCCGTTGCACAGTCTTCGTTCTCCTCTTTCCTTCACTTCTCGATCCCGGCGTCCCTTTTGCGCGCTTGGATGCAACAATATGATGGACAAAATGCCACAAAGAAAAACTTGAAAATTTCGGGAACATGGCCTGAAAGTATATCGGAACCTATAAGGCCAAGCAGGAGATGAGCGTGCCGCGCCATGTGGGCCAGCGCCAACTAAAGTTGTTCTGTTTAGCCACTGCGTGTTCATGTTTCTCGGCGTATTCGATTCACACTTGGTGTATTGGCCACTGTCTAAATATAGCGATACTTCTTTGTGCAGTGCCCATATTCCAATTCACATATGACGTAACACACCTCGATCGGCCAGAAAAACGCTTTGTCTCCCACCGGGGTAGACGGGCCAGCGATCGCCACCCGTATTTTATAGTGCCACCGTCTAACTGCAATTCAGTAGCTGTTGGCAGCCTTCGTACGAGCGACTCCTCAGGAGCGGCTCTGTCGTGGGCGCACAGCAGGACGCGCACGTCCCGCCACATTGGAAGTGAGTCGAAGTCGGAGGCGCGCAGTAAGGCGCTCAAGTGAGGGCGTTGCTCAGGACGATTGCGCGTTATCACCGTGCGGCTAAGTATAAGGTCCGCTTCCGAGTACTAGAGAGCAAGAGTCAATTGATCATTTAGCAGACGCCATCGAATCACCCGGCTTCGCCTCCTCTCGCTCTCTCCTTTTGCCCGTTGATTGGGAGCCTCCATTTGAAGCCCCCAGTCCCCCAGATACACCGTGGTAGCACAGATTAAGAAGACCAGTGAAAAAGAAGGAAAGAGCGAGTGGTAGCGCGCACAGCGGAAGAGCTCACATGCCTGCCCGGCGCTGCAATCGCCCACTAAACGCAGGTGCACCACCTGTATCGCTTTGCGCTCGGCTATTATCGCGCCGGAAAGCGTGGAGGGAGAGGTAGATAATGTAATACCGCACCGAACCTCGCGCCGATCGAGGAGAAAGAGGCCGCTCGGTGCATAACTGCTCGCAAGCGAAGCGCGTCGACGAGCGACCAATCGACGTCGCGACGGATGGCGCAACTAACTGCAGCTGGACGAGTCCCCGCGAAGGGAAACAAATCGGACTCGGTTAGGCACTGCGGCCCGTGGGTCCCAGGCAGCCGCGACCGCCCCAGGAACAGCACGACGAATAAAAAAAAGAAAGCTTTCGACATATGAGCTAGTGCGCAAACGGACCAGTGACTTGGCAGTGCAAGAGAGGCTCGCTATACGAAAGAGGGGGACCAGCCCGCGTAGACTGTCTCGAGAACAAGAGCGAAGAACATGGAAAACAAGAAGAGAAAATGAAGAGTGTGGCAACGAGGCAGTTGCGAGCGTGAAAGGGGGGGTCCGAGAAGGAGCCAAACGACCAGGAACGCCCCCCGCGATTAGCGAAAAGAGCAAATAACAGAGTGTGTAACTACTGAGCCCCGTTCCGCACGGCGCTGAGAGACCGTGCTGGACGCTGCCGCCGCCGCAACCAGCCGAGGGCAAAACGAAAGTAGACAGCGGGGGGGGGGGGGGGGGGGGGGGAGGGGGAGGCGTTCTGTCGGTCTCTTGTGCTGCCTTGGCTTCTCCGTGTGGCCCCGGGCGCTAAAACGTTTCATTTGCGAAAAAGGCGGCCTGTCTTGCGCTGGGCGGGAGCCGGGAGTCGGTGTGTGCCGTCTAATGCGGCCTAAACACGGTTATTAAGGCTTTATCAAGGAATAGGCGAAGAGGGGAGCAGAAAGGGAGGGGGGCGGGAAGGGAGAAGTGGCGGCGAGCTTGCTCAACTCCTCCTTGAAGACCAATCGCTCCCCCCCCCCCCCTCATCCGCTTTCGTTTTTTACCTTCCCCGAATTCAGCGAGCAGTAATAAGCGTAGCCATAGAAACTTCGCGCGTAGTAAAGCTTACTTGGCACCCGCCCACTCTCCTTTACCTTCCTCTCTTCGGTATGCCGAGGCGAAGGAAGGGTCGTTCTGCGTAAAAACGACTTCCCGAAGGCGCATGCCTCGAAAACGTTCCCTCGCCCGCTGCCCTCCCTGCAATCGCAGGTAGAAGAAACACGTGCGCGCGATGCTGCACTACGGCCCCGAAGGGGCGGACGGCGCAAAGGGTCGGCATGTTCACCGGCTCTCGATGACCGAGGGACTCTCTCCGGTCGCTTTTCGCCGCAGCAAAGTGCCGGCGGCCGCCCCCGTGGCAGCGGCGCGAGAACTACTTACCGAGGAATCCGGTGCGACTCTTTGTACTCGCGTAGCTTCTCGCGTCGTCGATTAGCTCGTCATTTAGAAAACGTTCTGCGTGGCCGCACATGGTTTAACAGTGGAGGTACGCAAGCAGTTGACCACACACATTCGCTGTACTGAAACGAGACAAATGCTGTTATAAGCTCTCAAACACGTTATTTTTTTCTCACCTTTACACAGTTGGATTTTCTCCTCGAACACTAGGTGCCAAGCATATTGGAGATGTACACGCAAAAGTGTTCGGTGGCGTGAGGAAAAGCCGCAGCAGACGACATTGAATGCCGCGCTAACAAACACCTGATCGACCAACCACATCGTCGGTCATTGCGCTTCCATTTGGATAAGTCAAAAAACACATCCTTGCGAACTACGCGCCATAGAAAGAAAGAAAAAAGAATAAAACAGTGCCCGTGCTCTGCACTACAAACAGCGTGTCGAGAGCGAGTGGGCGCCACGTCAACGTGCACGTAAAGGGATTCTGTAGCGCGACATCGATGGACCACGCGCGCGCGCTCTCGTGGCCTCAGGTGTGAACGCGGGTCGGCCTCCCAGGCTCGAGCCGCGTTGCCATGCACGACGGTTCCACCCCGCAATGAGGCTATGACGCGTTCACGAGGGGAGGAGGCGACGCGTAAGACGGCGGCTGATTTCCTCGCAAGGAAACAGAAACATACAAAATTTTAAAGTCCGGAACGAAATAGAGCGTTGCCTTTAATGATATGGTCATTCACTCTGCAATCTTGGGCGTATGCATATTAGAAAAACAATATGCAGTGGGTGGGGCGCCAGATTACTGCAGCTGCCGGAACCAGAAGTAGTCTCCTTACGCAGCCACGTTTTGATACCGTTATGTAAGATACGCCCTACGCGAATATTTATCGCACACGCAAGTAGCAGTAGTTTAGAGTGTAACAGTCAGAGGTGGCGCCAAGCTAAAGCGAGTAGACCGGGTACGATATGCAATTATTGGCAGCACTGCGTTATATTTTTGGCGTACACAAGTACTCTGCTTACGATTAATTCGGGAAGTATCTTTATATTGCAAACGATGCTTCATGCACGCGTCCATGAAACGTATAACAAATTGACGTGCGCTCCTAAGAAAGACCTTCTCATGGCCTATGTGTGCCTCGCATGGCTGCTGGAGCGTACAGTTATGTAACTCCACTCTTATTAATATCGTTACGCGGGACATCAGATTGAATAGAGACGTCAAACCCAAACAATTTCAAGCTCGCCGTCTGCAGATTGAGCTGAAGACGATGAGATTCACGATCGGTTCGCTTTAGCCGGTCCGCGCTATACTTTACTTCCGACCGCGCACGCCTTGCGGAGCGTGTAGAACGTTCCCCAGCGAGAGACTGCAGGAGCACCGCGCAGGAGTAGAAGGATTGCCGGGGGGTGAAAAACTGGCTGACCATTGTCGCCACTGTCGTAATTGCACGCCCAGGTTCCGCGACACCAAAGTCTTGAAGATGTTTACGTCACAAATGAGCCGAGAAATCTTTGAAGCTTACTGTATAAAAATGCAATCTGGCAGCTGCGTAAGCAGCTCTTCAGTGTCTTTGAGCGATAAAGAGTTCGAATATTTACGAGCAAATTTGCGGCACTCACGCCCGCATGCCAACGTCACGTGAGGGCTGTTTGATGATTAGCAAGTGTGATTACGATACTTGTATAAATGTGAGATTTCCCTGGAGTAAACCTTAGTTGAAGTTCCGCGCCTGTCCTGTGTGTTCCTTCTTTGTCCCTTGTTTTTGTGCGGTTACATGATGCATTCCAAAAAAATGGTAATGGGACTTTGATTAGCGTAATCTGAACACGCCCATATTGAGAAAACTTTGCATAATTTCCAAAATTTCATACAATTCCGACAAAACCACACCTTACTTTTTGGCGCAGATGTGACAGACACAGATTTAAAGTGCAGCCACTTCAGGCACGCGTCACACCCTATGGCGTTATCATGAACCCTTTGCCGACATGCACTACATGTCCACAAACTATGATTACGCTTCTGAGTAATTGTTGCAGTGAGCGCGGCCCAGCCATCATCGGTGAAATAGTTACGAATTTCACCTATCTCAACTCTGTCGTCCAGAACTGCTGAAGGAACTTTCTCAGGGGCGACTTCAATTCCTTTTTCACCAATCTTGTGTCCCCCGATAGCCTTTGGAGACATGGAACAACATACCCTCCAAAAAAAGCACAAAATTTCGGCAAAGCACTACAATCATATTTATTAGCCATAAACCACTTATTTGGTGCCTGTATTCCTGCTTGGCGTTCTCTTCTTTGCGGTTTGATCATCTATGTAAGTGGTGTTAATTTTTATGCATGCTGTAAAAAAATCTTTTTTTTTTTCTGTTTGTAATGTGCTAATGTGTTGCATTCATCCTCTGCACTGATCCCCCTATGCTTGTACCGAATGTGTATTATATTTCGCATCCCGACCCATCCACGAGCTTGCGCCTATTGGGTCCAACAGTTTTTTGCGTATGCACTGTAACACCTATGATGATGATAATAAAGAAAGAAAGTTTACTGGAATGGAAAGGGAACGGTACAAAGCGCATTAAAAAAAAGGCATGGCATATGTTGATGCTTGTGTAGCACCAGACAATGAATACTGTACTGGATAAAGAAAAAGAAGCAGCGGGTAATTGCGCCCTTAGAAGACCGATAAGCATCCAGTGCGATGTAACTTGAGAAATAATGATATTGAAGCTTCGGAGATTTTAGAAGAAAAGAAAATGAAAACACTGAATCATCGCAACGGCACAGCACAAGTCGCCGTATAGACGTCCCTAGCTATAACGAAATTATTTTCGAACATCTCTGATAGTGTACATGCAATGGTTGCTTGCGTACAGTCCAAGGCTCATATACTGCGGCATAAAGGTCATGGCACGGTGCGAAAACGCTCTCGCAGCGAAAGCGAAACATTGTGCGCGGACATGCATGCAGACGCGCAGTCGGTCACCGCGAACCCGTGCGACCGCGGCATCGAAGCTTCATTCTGTGATACTCCATTTGGTTACACAGACGGCCCACTATAAGAACTTATTTCACATAGTTTTCTCTCAGCGATTGCTACCTTTAACGCAAGAAACCGGTTCGGGGGAATCGATCGCGGCAACCACGCGCAGTGTCCCGGCTTACCGTACGTAGTAGGTAACGAGATAGCGTCTGTAAACCATTCTGTGCCTTCTGTTTGTCCCAGATTATTATTTTAAAGTTAAGATGCTTCTGTCGAGAGTACTTACAAAAATGTCCAGGAGAGCTCCCGCGTAGTATGTTTATTTAGCGCCGATAGCCAAACCTAGCTATGCGGAGCGTGCCGCGTTATCCCTCAGACTACGCAAGTGAGGCGGTTCCGACAGATGGCGGCCACAGAACACCTATTGGCGACTCCGTAAGCACTCGCCCCCCTTAGTTTTTGTAGGAAACTCTATGCTCGCCCCCAATACCGACATCGTTATAGTGACGGCCCCGTCGCTACAGTGTTGCTGTTAAAGTGACAGGCCCCGTCACTGTAGTGCTGTTGTTAAAGTGCCGGGCCCCGTCACTGTAGTGCAGATGTTAAAGTACCGGGCCCCATCACTGTAGTCACTACCTTTGCTTGAACCTCTGCATAAATGCAAACAGACGAAGCTCCGCCTTTCTCTCTCTTTGTTTCTTTTACAGCACCGTCGGCGTAAGTATACATTATAGAGGGGAGAGGCTACATACAAAGAGGTCCAAAGTAAAATTATACTGAAAAAGCTCGTTATAAGTAAGAATGAAAAATTGTTCTAGCTCCCTAATTGCGTACCATAATAAACATTGTTACAATACACAATAGAGAAATCTCATGATACACTTTTCATTACACAAGTTAGGAATTATAGATCAATAGATACACACTTAATTTGCAAATAGCGTGTTTATACAATAACAAAAAAGCCACATGATGTGTTAATCACAAGCTTCATGATTAGATGTAGTGAACTAAAGCAGCTTTAAATTGAGCTCGATTACTTATGCTACGAATAGGTGCTGACAGACCGTTCTAATGGTTGTATGTTTTTGGTAAACATTATTGTGATTCTGTTAGTCCATTAGAGCGAGTCATGTACCTTATGTGTATGATCGCGACGTAAGGATGTGAATGGTGCTGAATTAATCCATGCCGCCCGAAGCCTAGCGTTCCTGTAGTAAATCTTGAGAAATAAGCATAAGCATAATTGTAATTGTTCCCTGCGGGTTCAGAGGGGACGGAGGTTCAGTGTAGCCTTCATTTGTGTTACCCTTGCTGTACGATGGTAATTAGTATAAACTGAGAGGGGCAGTTCTTGACGCATTCAAGACAATTATTTAAGATGGCATGATGTGGGCCCCATACTGATTATGCATATTGCAACTGTAGACGAAGATATGTCGTGTATAACAATTGCCAGCGAGAAATTTCTGGGAAGATATCCAAGTGTGCGATTAGCGTTGTTCTTTACAAAATCGATGTGGTACTTCGGGAATAAGTTATAGGTTATATGGACGGCGAGATACTTGTAATTTCTTACGCTCTCTAAAAGAAATTTATCGAGTAAATAGGCAGGGCACGATTCATTAGTACGCAATATTCGCATCAATTTACCTTTCTTGACGCTAAGTTGCATGTGCTGTTTCTTAGTCCAGTTAAGCAATTTGTTTAATTCGTCCTGAAGGGAGGACATACTAGCGTCGTTAGTAATTCTAGGTGAGATGTTATCAGGTAGATCCTTAACGTAGATAAAAAAAAAAAGAGAGCGGCCCAATTACTGACCGCTGCAGAACACCAGACTTGACGGCTGTTAGAGTTGAATTAAGTTCATTAGCATTTGCGAATTGCATGCGGCATATAAGGAATGTCTTTATCCAGTTAAGTACAATAGTATCAATGTTTAGTACACTGTGTTTAGGTAGCGGTAATGTGTGGTGTACTTTGTCACTTGCTTTAGCGAAATCAAGAAAAATACCGCCCGTAGGAAATCCTGCGTCTAGGTTGGAATGCAAGTCGCTAGTAAAACAAAGAAGCAGGGTATCACAGAAACGAAAACAATGTTGCTCAGGTCTAAAGAAATTTTTAGATTCTAGATAACTGATAACATGCGAGTAAATTACATGCTCCATTATCTTACAGGGAACTGAAGTAAAGAAAATTAGAATGGTGAAGTACATCACCAGATTTATGAATTGGAATGATCTTAGCCACATTCCAATCTAGGGGCACTGTGTCGCGACTGAGAAAAAAATTTATTTCAAAATTATAGAGCAATACTCAACAGCACTGTGTAAAAACATAATGTTAATTCCACCAACGCCACAAGACGATTGTAATTCTAATTTAGTTACGATTGATTTAATACTGTTACTATTAAATACTATGGGATCCCTTAAACCAACATAGCATTTATGAGGGTGTGCTGCCGCGACAGGGCTGTGTCGCAGGCGTTGGCTGTGAGATTGACACCAGCAACTGTTATCGCTTGCCGTGCGACAACGGTTGTCCTGTCGCCTTTTAAGCGGCAGCACATCCGGTCAAATGCTACGTTCGTTTGTACGCGAACGTTCGGGAGCACTGCAGTCACGGCGCGCAAGCGGGCATGTTACGTGGTACTTTTTTTGGTATTTCGTGGGCATCCGCAGTAAGCAGGAAAAAAATGATACTTAATAGATAGAAAGTTAGAAACTGTTTATTCGGACGTTTTGCAAATCGCTCTACAATTTTCTAACCAGAATTTCTTGCCTAACTTCGTTGCTCCATAGGTTGGTTAATTAACCTTGGCTAATCATGTATTTAGGCAGAATACAAAAATAGCGTGACACACTACATAGAAAAGTGAGCAACACGCATTTGATGATGAATTTGTTGTTTTATGGCGCAAGGGCCAATTATGTCCAAAGAGCGCCAGGTCAGTGTTGATGGGTTTGCAGTGGGTAGATGAATTCCGTGAGTGATTGTGACGTAGCTGTAAAGGGCCTAAAAGCAATCTCTGTAAAGTCCATAAAAGCTATATGTAATAAAATTATGGCACTGACTAATGAGTACTACTAAGAACACAAAAGATATTGTGATAGAATGATGATATTTAAAAATACATGAAGGTAAACGTTTGCAAGAAGCACTACTGCCTAAGAGAGCCCTTGGAACGGAAGGGCCTGAAGGCATGTGCTATACAAAAATATAATATCGCAACAGCATCCTCTGGAGAGAGGATGTGCTACAAACTTGTAGGGCTAACAACATGTAGGACAACATCGTTTAGGAAATTAAAACTGCTCTGGTGTCAAACAACGGTTCTTTACCAAGAAACATTACAGGATGAAGGGGAATGTGCTGCCGGTATGCTAGCGGAAAGTGTTTATTTCTCTCTGTTTCCGCTTTCCGACACTCCAGGAGAGCGTGGAAGACGGTGAGCCTTTCACCGCATCTACCGCAGGATGGTGGCTCATTTCCAGTTAGCAGAAAACTGTGTGTGGCATATGTGTGTCCTATTCTAAGACGACAGAATAGGACATCTGTTCGTCGTGTTTTTGTTGCGGAGGGCCAATAATCCAGTTTTGGTTTAATCAAGTGAAGCTTATTATTTGTTTCAGCATCCCATAAGCACTGCCAGTGGCCTCTGAGTTTCTTTCGGATGAAATGCTTTAGATCTAAGGCAGGTAGTGCAGTGGTAGGATGGATATCTTGTGATGTAATTGATGTGGCTATTTGGTCAGCCAGCATATTACCCTCAATGCCCTTATGCCCAGGTACCCAACATATTAGGACTTGCTGCTGAGACAGGTACGATGTGCAAATGACGGAATAAAGCTCGGTAAGTACAGGGTTTCGATGATTGCGGAGGAACATTAGGGCTTTTACGACTCTTAGAGAGTCCGTGTATATAATGGCTCTGTGCAACTTTGCTTTCTTGATTTCTGTAACAGCACATAGAATTGCATAAGCTTCCGCAGTGAATATGCTTGTTTCCGGATGCAGTCCGTCGGACTGGGAGAAGGATGGTCCGATTGCAGCATAAAACACGCCGGCATGCGACTTAGAACCGTCGGTGTAAAATTCTGTGCACGAGTACTTAGATTGAAGTTTCAAGAAATGCATTCGAATATGTGCCTCTGGGGCGCGTTTCGTCACCTCTACGAATGATATATCGCATTCTATGGGCTTCCACTGCCATGGCGGCAATGGCTTAGCTGGGGCCATCAGGTTTTGCTGTAGAATTGGGACTTGCATATTCTCAGCAAGCTTTCTAATGCGCAGAGAGAATGGTTCTGTAGCTGCAGGTCGATTATTAAAGAGCGTTGCAGATGCCACGTCGTTTATGCTTACATAAGAGGGATGGTCGCGGTTTGCGTTCACTTTTAGAAAGTACATGAAACTGGAGTATGCCCTCTGAAGATGAAGCGACCACTCATTAGCTTCAACGTAGAGACTCTCTACAGGACTTCTGCTGAAGGCACCGGTCGCCAAGCAGATACCTATGTGGTGAACAGGGTCAAGCATCTTCAAAGAACTTGGGCTGGCAGATTGATATACTATGGTCCCATAATCTAACCGTGTGCGTGTAAGCCTTTTGTACAGGTTCATCAGACACTTCCTGTCGCTGCCCCATGTTGAATGCGATAAAAGTTTAAGAAAGTTCATTGTTTTTAGACATTTCTGTTTTAGGTGCTTTAAGTGTGGAATGGAAGGTCAGTTTTTAATCTAGTATGATTCCTCAAAATTTGTGTTGTTTGACAACTGGTATGTGCTGTCCATGTAGTTCTACACTGGGCTCTGCAAATAATCCTCTTTTTCGTGAGAAAAGGACACATGAGCTTTTAACAGGATTCAGTTTAAAGCCGTTTTCTTCTGCCCATTTACAAACTTTGTTCAAGCCAAGCTGGACATGTCGCTCACAAATAGAAAGATTACAAGACTTGAAACCTAATTGCACGTCATCTACGTATACCGAATAAAACATGCTCTGCGGTATAGATAAGCGCAAGGAATTCATTTTGATTATAAAAAGGGTACAGCTTAATACCCCTCCTTGCGGCACACCAGTTTCTTGTGTAAATGGCCTGGATAGAGCGTTGCCCACTCTAACGCGAAATGTACGGTTTGATTGGTAACTTTCAATTACATTAAGCATATTCCCTCGAATACCCATTTCTGAGAGGTCTTGCAAAATCCCATATCTCCAAGTCGTGTCATATGCCTTTTCCATGTCCAAGAAAACAGAAAGAAAAAACTGCTTATGGATAAAGGCGTCGCGAATGCCTTCCTCAATGCGCACGAGCTGGTCAGTAGTCGACCTACCCTCTCTGAGGCGCATTGATACGGGTCGGGCATTTTATTCGATTCAAGGAAATGTAAAAGACGACGATTTACCATTTTCTCGAAAAGTTTGCATAAGCAACTTGTGAGTGCTATTGGACGGTAACTTGAAACGTCGGATGGGTTCTTGTCTTGTTTCAAGACCGGTACTACGATAGCTTCTTTCCATGAGGACGGGAGGTATCCAGCAGCCCAAATAGAGTTAAAAAGTGCCAGAAGTATCATCTGCGTATCAGTGTGTAGGTTTTTAGTCATGTCATACATGATTCTGTCAACTCCAGGTGCAGAGTTCATACACGAGCGCAACGCAGCTCTAAGCTCGGCAATATTGAAAGGACAGTTGTACGGTAGATTAGGCCTGCATTTACGGTTTAATTACCGAAGTTCTACTATTTGCTTATATTTAAGGAATGTTTGTGAATAGTTTATGGAACTTGATATACGCGCAAAATGTAATGCAAGGGTATCGGCCTGGTTTTCCAAGGTATCTCCTCGCTCATCAATCAAAGCTTGATCTGCTGTCCTTTTAGCCTTCTCAGACCATCCCATACTTTAGCCTCCTGGGTATAGGAATCGATGCCTGAGAGAAACCTCTCCCGGCTTGCTCTTCTAGCCTGCCGTCTCGTGCGCCGTCCTTGCGACTTGATATGTTTAAATGCAATGTAATTTTCCGCCGTAGGATATTGGCGCAATCTGCCCCATGCCTTATTTGTCTTTTTCGTGCGTCCCTGCAGTCTTCATTCCGCCAAGGAATACGTTTCTTAGATGAGTGACCATTTGTTTGTGGAATGAACTTTTCAGCTGCATCAATAATAAAAGCGGTAAAATATGCTACAGCATTATCTATGCTAAAATCGCGTATAAAATCTTGTGAAAAGTAAGTACATTCCTTAAAACACTTCCACTCCGCGGAGTAGAGTTTCCAGCGAGGAACCTGTGGACGGGTGTCGGGTCGTGTTAGTAAGTTTAAAGTTTTAGGAAAGTGGTCACTCCCAGACGGATTTTCTATAACATTCCGTTCTAAGTAAGAAAAAAGTAACGATGATCCAAGCGTTAAATCTATCGAGGAGTATGAATTATGCGCAATATTATAGTAGGTGGGTTTTTTCTTATTAAATAGGCACACACCGGACGTAACAAGAAAGGATTCAATCAGTCGTCCCCTCGAATCAGTCCTGGAGTCTCTCCAGAGACTGTTATGAGCATTAAAGTCCCCAACAATAAGAAATGGTTCAGGAAGTTGATTAATAAGTTCGTAGAATTCTATTTTGCTCAAATGATAGTTTGGAAGTATGTAGAAGGAGCAGACGGCTACTAACTTATTAAAAAGAATTGCGCGAACCGCAACTGCCTCGAGGGACGCCCGAAGCGGCAAGTGTTGGCAAGCAACAGTCTTAAGCCGCCAATACACTTCGACGTGACCCGGCGCGCGCGCGCGCGGTGGTTGCGCTACGTCACGCCAGGTCGGCTGCGCCCTACATCCGTCCCCCTACAGTACAACGCCGCGCACCTGCCGCAGCTGGAATAGCGCATGCGCAGAACACCGCGCCGCTCCGTGCCGCTTGTCGTTGAACATCGAAACAAATTTTTTCGCGCGCTTTCTCTGTCGGTAGCGATTGCCACCGCGGACCGGACTGTTGCTCGGCGATGGCACGGACGCAGACACATTCCGCAAGACGAAACATTAAGCAGGAGACCCACGGTATGATTCGGCGTCCGATCCGACGTGCGGAGCCGCATGCTGGAGCATGCGGCATACGACAATTCGGGGCACACGGTGCGTGCATCCGAAAGATTGAGCGGCGCGTAAGCTCCGCCCAGATCCAGCCCCCCAGCACGACTTCATAGCCACGTCGAGAAACGCAATATAAACAACTCTGCACAACACTGCTTCGCTTTACACGAACACTTTCAATAAAATCATGCCCCTGCAAGTGACAGAACACTTCACGACGGCGCGTTGTCCACTGACGACTCCGCTAACAGCCAGCGATAGGGCCGGCATAGGCCCAGCTAGGCAGACGGCGCTTACGATCCAACCCGAGCTCGTCGAAGAGCGCTTATGTTTGCCAAAAGAATTAACACTGTACAGTTAGGTTGCCCGTAATTAAATAAAATTTGTTTACTCGACGCAGTCGTTGCGAAGGGCAAACGTGCAAGCGAAGCGAGCAGCGTCGCTCAGACGGTCGGTGTGGGATGCCTGCCCGCGACATGCTGTCGCGTCGCGGCTCCCGATCTCGCCAGTAGCTTAGTGATAGTGTACTAGGCGCTGCTTTGCATAACAGGCACACGTTCGAGATAATTTCACTGAACTGGTAACTATTTCTCATCGGAAACAAACTGCAGCAGGCAAGGAAAAAAAAAACACTGCGAAAAACCGGCCAGCCAGCGCCGCTTCCGTGGAGGGAACGTCGGAGAACGTCACATGGCAGCCGCGCTGTCATTGGCTGTGGCCAGACGACGGTGCGGTTGCCGGTCGCGTCGGACGATGAAAATCTGCCCGGTTTGCCGCACGCCGGACGTCCGATCCGGCGCTTCGGCACGGCAAAACACCTCGATTCCGGCTGCCGTTCCGGTTCGTCGGACGCCGGATCGGACACCGAATCGGACCGTGTGTCTCCCGCTTTAACAGGTCTCTCTCTCTACATAACACAGACACGTAGCCGCTGCCATTCCTTTTCGTCGCTTCAATAGCTTTCAGTTCACGAGTATAGCGGTCCCTCAGCCGCTTCCATAGTTTCAGGCACTCTTCGACTGAAACAGGGAAAACAAGACAAACAAACAGGCGCTGAGTGCATAGCATGTCCGGAGACGTACACACACGTGCGTAGCATTGACGCTCGTGTTGAGAGGCCGGAATACATGTGTATCTGCTCCCACGCGTTGTTTTCCCGCTCCGCATCCCAGTAGTCCATTCTTTTGGTGTCGTATACACAAGGAGGTTGCTTCACGGCCTCCAGAAACCTTTCGATTTCGGAGCCGCACGGGTCGGGCACGCTCTCTTGCGAAGAGGCCATCTCGTACTGGCTCAGCCTGCCGAGTAGCGAGTCTCTACCTCGACGAGAGAGGGCGCTAGGCGCTAACTTGCTCGGCGCGGTCGGCGCGAAATGCAGTCGGTTGCATTCGGCGCCGGACGACGTCCGAGCGCGCTGAATGCCGCCGGTCGCGTCGGCGCCAGATGCCGCCGGACTGTAGGGGGTCGTGTTTTCGCCAACGTAACGTCGCATGACGAGCGCGCGCGCGCGCACGCGTTACGTCGGAGTGTATTGCCGCCTTTATTGACAAATATGGCCACATCGCCGGGTGAGGTGTTGACCTCGTCACGATCTTTACGAGAAATATTATGTGACCGGAGAAAATTCGTCTGTGCAGCTTTTAAGTGCGTTTCCTCAACACACAGTACTTTCGGATTAAGTTTGTGTAGAAGTTCGGTTACGTCGTCAAGATTGTGGATGAGACCTCTCACATTCCATTGTATAATTTGAGCATCCATTTTGGAAGTAAATAGGTGCTGTGTGTATGGAAACGGAAGTTATGCCTTAGATTACAGAGCTCTTTCGAGGCCCTGTAATCGGTGTTTTGCCCTTTCTGGAGCGTTCGAGGGAGATTCGCCGGTCCTTAGGCGCTTGGCGCGCCGTGGGGATAGGTGTAGTGTGCATTGCCTCTTGTGAGGCGCCGGACACGTGCTCTTGCGAGCGAGAAGTTACCAGGGAGGGTCCCACCTTGGAGGGCAAGACCCCTGCGCCCACCAGCCCGGAGGTCGATGGGGCTCCCTGGGGGATTTGGCTGCGCCGGCCGTTGCAAGCACTGGAAGGGCCCTGGGAGGTTGAGGCAGCCTCGGCTGCGCCCACCTTCGGGGTCGATGGTCCCTTCTCCTCGGTTGACGGAGCAGGGCTAGCTGCAACCGCCGCGGGGGCAGATGGCGTAACTGCCGACTCACTGCTTGTGGGTCGGACAGACGCCGGAGGCCGCTGTGACGCTGCCCCCTGACGCGTCACATCGCAAAGGTTTTCTTGGGCAGGTATGAAACCCGCCTGCGTGCCTCCTTGAACGATATGTTTTCTTTAACTTTGATTGTGACTATTTCTTTTTCTTTTTTTCCATGATGGACAGGACCGCGAGTACGCGGCGTGCTCCCCATCACTATTTACACAGTGGAGAGCGTTTCCACAAGCTTCAGTTGTGTGTTCGTGGGCACTGCATTTCGCACATGTTTGGCGTCCCCGGCAGCTCTGCGAACTGTGGCCGAAGCGCTGGCATTTGAAACATCGGAGCGGATTTGTCACGTACGGCCTAACACGGAGCTTGATGTACCCGGCCTCGATTGATTCGGGCAGGACACCTGAATTGAAGGTGATAATTAGGTGCTTGGTCGCAATTTCTTTACCATCGCGCCTCATCTTTATTCTTCTCCCATTAACAATATTTTTCTCATTGAAGCCCTCTAGGAGCTCTGCCTCTGTCAACTGAAGCGGGTCATCATCTGAGACAACGCCGCGTGTAGTGTTCATAGTGTGGTGCGGAGTCACTGTCACTTGAAAGTCCCCAAAAGACACTAGATTGGGTAACTTTTCGTATTGTTTCAGTTCACGAAGCTCCAAAAGGAGATCTCCACTTGCCATCCTTGATGCCTCGTAACCTGGACCAAGAGCCTCAGGACTTGGAAACTAGAAATGGGGAGATTGTGCGTACTTGTTTATCTGACTTTTCCGAATGAATGACGTGAAATCGTGGGAAGTTGGGTCTTTGTCGTCCAAAAAACTGAAATACATCTTCGGTGCGCCCTCTTTTCTGAGGGCGATCTGGGAGGGGAGGGAAGGAACCAGCCATAGAATAATGTAATTTTCGGCAATAACGCCAGCCACCCACCGTGGAGCCCTACAAGGGCACGCTACAGGGACTGTAAAAACAGGTCCTGCAAACGCCAGCTGTAGGCTATCACTATAACCAAATATTAGATAACCTAGGTTGGCTATTCACACAAGGTGAACCCTTGCTGCCTGGAAAAAGTGGAAGTAATCGGAAGCCAGGAGAAGACAGGAAAGATGGAAAGTGAGGGAAAGACGAAGGTTGGAGGGAGAGCGAGAGACAGGAAAAGGCAACTACCGATTTCCCCCGGGCGGGTCAGTCCGGTGGTGCCGTCTACGTGAAGCAGAGGCCAAATGGGTGTGTTGCCGCCGCCGAGGGGCCGTAAAGGTCCAAACACCCGGCACTGGCTCAACCCCCAGGATCCCCTTTTCCCCGGACACAGCTAAGCCGCGCACGGTTAGACGCCGGAGGGTCCAACCCTCCGGCGTCCAACGCCTGCTGACGCAGACGCCCCTGCGGGGGCAACACGCATTTGGTCGCGTCGTCTTAGAGTGCATCGGCAGGTTTTTAAACTCAGGCTAAAGTTAGCTTGGACACCCTGTATACGTCGGACTGGAACATAATGATTTAATAAACCAGAAACGTTTTCTTTAATGAGGCAGCACTTTGTTTCGACAGAACGATCGAAATGACCGAGTAAGAAATGTGTCAAGAAAGGATGCGACTTCGTTGTTTATTGCAGAGAAGTTAGCCTTTTTATTTATTTATTTCGAATGCCCTAAAGGCCCCTAAAGGCATTACATTGGGGGGGGGGGGGGGATACAATACACACATGATATCTCAACACAATAAAAACGACAATCAAGCACACATTTGGGTAAAAGATAGTTTGTCAAAAGAAAAACGAAAAGAAAATAGGGTGAGGGTACAGGGTACCAATTCACATTTGCAATTATCTTTTATTTGTTTAAATCGTTCACCTTTTACCGGTAGTGATATCGTGATTGTAAAATGTAATGTATCGTGGTCGCTTAGGCCAGGTAACTGCGTTATCGGGGATATAATATCAGCTGATGATGTCAGCACAAGATCATGTAATGATCACACAGTGCCCGTTACACGTGTAGGAAGAGCGATCGTTTGTGTTACAGCGAGAACAAATAGGGATAAACTTATTAGCCTCAATGGATGGTGGGTTAGAAAAGGGACATGTGTTTGACCAGTTTATGTTAGGAAAGTTAAAATCGCCTATAAGAATTAGCTTTGCTTCGGAGAATCTTACTGTTAATTGATTTAGGCCTCATGCAGATGATCACAATATACACTATTTTAAGGTTCAAGTTCAAGTTTGTTCGTATTGCATGTAGAAGAAATGGGCTGACATATTATATACAGCATCAGGAGATCCCAGAGTGAGAAACTGCCAGGATACCTCCTATCATTAGTGAGTGCATAAGAGTATTAGAGCAGCAAGTAGAGGGCAAACAAACAACCAAAACAGCACTTCCAATAATTTACTTGTTACATGTCATGTTGCCTCACAGAAGCCTTCACTCACAGTCAAACTGCTCCCTTTTAGGGGAGAACGCTCAGAGACAACTTGTTCTTTGGTTGTGTAAGCTGAAAGTTTAACTATTACCGGTCGCGATTTTTGTTGAGTAAGGCGACCAATCGTATGCGCGCGCGCTATGTGGTCAGATGGTAAACTGAGTTTTAAAGTGTTATTTATCGAATCTAGGGTTTTATCCTCTGAATACACTGAGCTTTTTGTTGGGGTATCCAGTACACCGGGAAAAAAAAACTAGGTTGTCGCGACGTGAGCGATCTTCCGCGTCATCAAGTCGCACACGAAGCATGCTCGTATCATTTTCTACACCTTCGATCTTCTCGCACAACAAGCTGACATTCTGTTTCCAGTCATCAAGGACGGCCGTCTGACTTTCTACGTGCTGCAGTCTCTGATTGATGTCGGATACAGCAGCTGAAACGGCTTCTTGCTGTTGTTAAAATTCTATGTTGGAGACATAGAATTTTGTACAGAGTCCATTCTAATAGATCTTTCTTTAAGTCCCTCACGGTTCTGAGTACTTCCGCAAGTGCTTTGTCCTTGGATGGGACAGGATTGTTTTCCACATCACCGCACAGTAAAAGAAACAAGGACCAGAACGGGTCACTGAAGGCTTCTGGGCACGGAAGCGCGACAGTGAAGCGATTACTAGATCCCGTCGGAGCCTCCGTATACCCTCTGACTGTCCAGGTCGCACTGCTTGGCTTTATGCGACCCCCTGCTGGCGCTGTCGATGCGGCTGCGTTGTGGGGAGATACGAGTGCGGCGCCGTCCCAGATGTGGATTTGGTGACGACCTTGATCCGGGAAAACTGCGGCCAGTGAGGTTAAAGAAAGACTACTGGACTGGAGGGAGCGCTCGTCAAGTGAAACCGCCACGTCGCCATATTGCGGGGGGCAAAAGCTTGTGCGTTTCGGCTCGTCGTGTCTTGCTGTGCGCGCTGTTGTGCGGAGCCCAAAGTGTGCTCGTGCGCTCGGGTGTTTTTATGAAAGTCGACATGTTAGCGTTATCCTTCTCATTTAAATAAGGTTGCAGATTATCATTACCATGTTCTGGAATAAAGGACAATATTATATTTCAAGCTAAAAGGAAATGGCCGCCACCAACGTTCGGAGACCCACCATGCAAAGAAGATGCTAAAGCACCGGCAATACCTGATAATAATCAAGATAATAATGATTACTTATGCTTGTTGCATGTACTGCCCTTTCTCATGCTACATTGTCAGTTTTTGATTGCTTTTTCTTGTGACAGCTTTCACGATTGATCAGTTTCTACACTGCATTAGAGAAGCTGAATAAACGCTAATCATTGTGCAATTTGTTTCTACTTTGCGGCAGCTGCATATTGATGCCGATAAAATGTAAGAATGCCCCAGTAATTGGATATCTCCTATCCAGAGACCTCCAATATACGGAGACCTCCAGCTCACAGTGTTGCATTAGAACTTGAACATTGGTTAAGCAAATAAAGCCGCTGGAAAAGTAGGCGAACAGAGCTGCGAAGCCCTTTGCAGGCTGCTTCTTGTCCTTCGCAAGATGGCCGCCGCCGGCTTCACCCAAGCCCATAGGCCGGTATAGGCGACTTGCACTCCAGCAGTTTTTCATTAACCTCCTTGATTGCGGCGTAAGCAGGTTCACCGAATTTCCCGGCCACGGGAGCATGGACCACGCGGGTTCTGCGGAGAATCAGTGGCGCACGTAGAGGAAGGCAAGTTCGGGCCTATCGCCCCGTCGGTGCCTCCTTGCCTTCTGATCGCGCTGCTTGGGTTTAAGTGACGTGCTGCTGGCGCTGTCGATGCTGTCGCGTCGGCATGTTTTTGGAATGGGTAGGAAGTGTCTCCGTTAACCATTTGGGTGGATGCCCGCCGCGCTGACTCGGTATAGCTACGGCGCTATGCTGCTGGGACCGGTATTCCAAGTTCGCTTTCTGGCTCCGGTGGTCGCATTCTAAAAGTGGTGCCAAGCAAGAATTGTCATTTACCGACTAAGCATGTGGGTACATGTTAGCAAAGCCCATGTGGTCAAAATTTATATGAAAGTTTCAATGCGACACATTTCCTCGCCCCTCTGCTGCTTTCGGACGCAAAACGTGTCTTTATCCTCGTTACGACGTTGGGAACGACCTTCGTCGGTCTGGTGTATAAGGCAGTCAAATTCTAGGCCATAAGCAAAGACAAAGAATATTTTATCGTGTCCACGAATGAAAAATTGACTTCCCGGCCGGAAATTGCTAAGATAACGTATCAGCAACAGCTGTTCTCCGAAAGTATAAGAAAGCACCCAGGCTCTACCTGAAAACTAATAAATGCTGTCCTAGGCCGAGGTAGACAAATGTGGCTGCATACAAAAGAATAATTCACAACGACTGTCAACAGTGTGTAAAAGCCTGGTTTAACATTTCAACAACAATTTTACTAACGTCGATCTACCTCGGTTTGAACCAGTACATGCTGAAGCTTCAGCATTTGTGTGGAAAGCATTTTCTTTGAACCTGCTGATGAACATCAAGTATACAGAGCGTTCATTAATTTACAGCGAAGGTGCCTATGGCTAGGATCCCGCGATTTTTTCACGTCCGTCCCGTCGACAGAACACCCGGTGAGCCGATCCGGCGCCAGTGTAGGGCCAGGAACAGTGGCTCATGCCCCCGTAAGGCAGAGGCGTGAAACGAACATACAGCGCACCTTTGGTTTCAATACGAAACCCACAAATAAAAACAGCCGTCAAATCACATGATTGATAACGAGGTGCGTGCATTTCCGCGTTGATCAACGTACGTTGTCGCCAATCCTTCGCCGGTGGTCATTGTCAGAGACGTTTAATGCAGACATCTGAAAACCGGAAGCAAAGCAGTGGCCTCGGTTACTTCAACGATCCTATTCAACCAACTACCGTACACGGGTCATGCATGGATTTAACTTTGGACAATAACATCTCTCAAATGAGAACGGAAAACAGCTTTGTGTATCATAGTGACCACAAAGCAGTTATAGCAGAAATTTCAAAGTAATAACTAAAATGAAGGTTTAGGAAACTGCACTGAAACGTGTGTTTGTACCGTGTATCACTTTGACGAGCAATGTGCGTAATGGGCGCACATCAAGGGATCAGTGTTTGGCGAGTTGCCCTACATTATGTGCAACATATCTGCAGCTTCGATGACCAACCACCTTCGGAAGAGTGTATTGACGGAGATTATTTAATCAACAGGAAGGCACATGGACAATGCGCACATCAAGCCCTACTCTGATATCTGTGGCAGTGTAGAGGCAGTGGAACACAAATTACTCAATGACCCGAGTACTGCGACGACATAATTAGTTCCACACAGACATTTGTCACACTCCACTAACATTACGGGGTATATTGCAGGTTCAATGACCTGCCCTTCATAGCAGCGGTGGGCATAGGAATTATTTTTCCGATACCTGTCAGGAATTGACCTTCTCCGAAAGCTTTGAAGGAGGTTCGCTTCATGGTATAGAAAGCATCGTCTCACCTAAGTATCACTTTCAGATTTACTCGCTCGTTTGATTTTCATTTTTTTATTTTCATTTTTTTCCACTGCGGAATCCTTTAATCCCGTTCCCTCACCCTATGCAGAGTAGCGTGTCAGCACTTGTATGAGCACCGGCAAAAATATCCGGCATTCCAATAAAAAGCTTCTCTCTCTCAAACCAGTCAAATGCATTGTGCAGTTTATGGCTCCTGTGCTCAGTCAAATTTTTATTCGGATTTTTTCATGTGGTGCATTCCCTGAAAGAAAAATAAATGAGGAGAAGCAGGATGGCTGTTATATTTAAGGCTAGTGACAACAAAGAGACAGCAACTCTAAAGGCCTGTATCTTTCATTTCCGCTTTCTCTAAATCGCTACAAAAATACACCTTTTGTTGGTTTGTCTAAGTTATCTGATGCAGAAAATTTTATACTGATCAACTTGAGCTTAAGAGGAAGCTTTAGCTCGGGCCCAACTCCGACGCGGCCTATTCAAATACATGTAAAACGCAAAAACGTTTTTATGAGATAACCCCTGGACCGATTTTGATGAAATTTGTCGCATTTGAAAGAGAAAGTTAAATTCTAGTGACTGTTGGAAGCGGAATTTCGATTAAGGGCTTGAATTTTCTTAAAACGATTTTCAAATATTTGACCGTTTGAAAAAAATAGAAGCATGAAGTTTATAAATTCATAGCTCTGCATCAAGAACCGATATCGCGGTTCTGTAAACGGCATCCATTAGATCATTCAAAGCGGACGAATTCAATATGTCATTTTGCATCTTACGTGAATTTGTTACGTTGGTTACAACGGTTTTGCAAAAGTTGTATTTCTCTATTATTAAATTTTTTTTTATATTCATGTGTAACATATCAATTTTGTCCGCTTTAGATGTACTATTAGATGCAATTCACAGAATTGTATTATCATTTTTAGTGGTTAAGTTACAGAGTTGTAAACTTGATAGTTTCGTTTTTTTGAAAATTTTCGATTTTTGCCAATTTTTAACCAAAAATTGACAATCTAACTCGAAAATTCGACACCAAAAGTCACTAGACCTTAAGTTTGTCTTTTAAATGCAACAAACCTCGTCAAATTTGGTGCAGTGGTTGCCGAGAAAAACGAATTCTCCTTTTACATGTATTTAGATAGGAGCACTTGAGCTAAAGCTTCCTCTTAAGAAAGGTCCCCCCTATCCACGGAAGCAGCAGTACTTACAGTTAAGAAGATATACTCAGCTGCATTTAAAAATAAAAAGAAGGAGAAAAATATTTTTGTTTTGGACTTTTGTCAATTTTAAATTCTTCGGAAGCGTGAACCATTCTGTATTATTTCAAGAATCATCCTCATATGGTATTCGCTTCAAGCCTCTTGAGTTACTTAAATCTTACCTAATTAACCGTAAACAATCCGTACCGCTAGACGACGAACTATCGTGCTCCTCGCCCCTATTAAATGGTGTGCTTCAAGGGACCTCGCATTCATGTTTGTAGGGCGGAATTAATGCGCGAACACTGACAGAGAAAGGAACAAGTTCACTGGATGAGCTCACTTTCGAACTTGCATGCAAAGCTCAATGCGAGCTCCAGCAACCGAGTAACCAGCCTCAGCGCATTGAGTGCACTGGGCTCCTTGCGTTTTGGTGTCTGTGTAGATGAGATTTGACATTTCCGTTAGATTTGTTTATATGCAGATGACTGCAGTACGCTTATTTGCGGCCATAATGTGAATTAATTAGAAATGAAATGTCGCGATCTTCTTGGTAAATTGTTTGCATCGTCTAAAGCAAACGCTATCAAATCGACTCAGTGAAAATAAAACTAATTATCTTCCGACCTAAAAAGCCAAGCAATTAACTTGCAACACACACTTAAATATGATGACCAAATCATTGATATTGTCAATGAGCGCAAAATTGTTGGTGTTGTATTCTCTTTACAGCTAATTTGGGACTGGCATGTAGAAAATGTATGAAATAAACTTTCTGCAGTCATCGATGCCGATAGCTTGTTTTGCTAAAAGCCAAGATTTAGTTTGCTCTGTTTGCTTCCGATGTCAGCTACTGCCACATAGTATGGGCAACCACTCCTAAAATAGATATTACAAAATATTTAGTACTTCAGAAAAAAAACAGTTCGTCGCATAGCAACTTTAGAATATTTGTCCTCAACGTAGAAATTCTTTCTGAACTTCGCTATTATAAGAACAAGTTACTACTAAGATTATCGTATACTTCGTCTTTTTTACTTCTAATCGTAAACGAATTTATTTTGAATGTTTCGTTTTGGAAGAAAAACCAGTATACTTGTGCTCGTAGTTCTGCGCTCTGAATTGAGCCAAGATTTAGAAATAAATATAAATTACAAAGTCGTCAGTATAATCTGCAGACCATATTAAACAAATACGAATGCAAAAGTGAGTGCACGTATAACGAATTGAAAGATCACTTCGTAAATTTGCAATAGTTATGTTGTCGTTGCTTGATTTTTTATTTATTTATACTGTCAACCCACAATGGGTCATTACAGGAGTGGAACAAGTACAGAAAGAGCATACAAAGTGTTACATTTCTTGGCAGGTAGTGGAACATCATACATAAATGTTAATTTTCTAGGTACAAGAATATTCTTTCAGATGAAAACTTATAGAAAACAGCAGGTACTAGGTATACAAGATCAAGAAAGTGTGTTGTACACAAAGGCACTCAAAGTGGCATACAAAGGTGATGCATAGAAAGACATACAAATAGTGTCCAGACCCTAGCAAAAGTAACATGCGGTATGGGAAAATTGCAAGTTTAATCTTTTGCAAATTTAATTCAAGAAGACTCTGGTCATCAGGTTTTTCTACCCCGTTATACAAGACACAATCGTCTGCGAACAGCCGAATGGGTGCTGTAATATTATTGGGCATATCATTAATGAAAATTAAAAAAAGGAGCGGACCCAAAATGCTAGCCTGGGGTATACCGGATAGTACCCCTCAGGGATCAGAAGCCGAACGTTGTTGGAGCTCTGTTGGAGAGATATGATAAAAACCATTTAGTAATCATCGCATTTTTGAAAGTTTTATCAATCTGTAGGAGCAGTTTAGGGTGGGAAACTTAATCGAAAGCTTTGACAAAGTCAAGGAATATTATGTCTACTTGTTTGCGTTCGTTCAAGGCACTTGCGAGATCATGTGTTAATTCAACCAACTGAGTTATTGTCGAGTGCTGCGTACGGAAACCATGTTGGCAGCGATCTAGGATATTGAAATCAGCGAGGTATATGGATAATTCTTTGGAGACAATATGTTCAAGTATTTTGGCACATGTACTAATTAATGAAATATGTCTATAGTTATTCATATCCAATTTATTAGCACTTTTATGAATCGGAAGAATTTTCGCGTACTTTCAAGCAGATGTGAAGCACCCAGTAGAAATTGAGGACTGAGAGATAACTGCGAGGTATTTAGCGGTCCACTCTGCATATCTATACAAAAAACATTAGGGATGTTATTGGGTCCTGGGCTCTTATTGCTATCTAGGTTCGATATGAGATTTAATACACCCTGTTCATTTATTTCAATGTCATTCATAGGGGGTTGATTGGGAACTTCGTCAAAATTGGGTATAGCAATAGTCTTTAGTATAAACGGTAGAAAAAAAAACTTTAAGAGACTGAGCTCTGTCTTAAGTATTATCCTTACATTCAGTGCGAGGCGAGGGGTTGACATATCTCCGGAATTTAGTAGGAGCATTGTTATGAATGGCAGTTTTTGTGTTATTAAGCAATGTTAACGTAAATTAGTTGTACGTTTATTCTTGTTAATATTAGTGATATAACATGGAATTATACTCTTTGTACAGATATAACAGTTTCAGATATATCAATAGATTTATTTTAACTGTTTCATTGTTTGCACCTGGCTTTGTATTTTTTGTTATTATTATTATTATTATTATTATTAGTAGTAGTAGTAGTAGTAGTAAACTTTGTTCGTAGTTGCTTTGCCTTCTTACCTGTTTTTGTTTTTCATTCCCTGTGTGCTAGTATATAGAACTCTTGTTGCTGTTTGGTGCATAAAATATTTATTTATTTATTTATTTATTCATTCATTCATTCATTTATTTCATTGCTGCACAATGTACTGCGCGAAGGTTATAAACCTTATTCGTTGTATAGCTATTGCCGTGGCTAGCCGGCTTTGTTGGTACAAACACATAATTTAGCAAACGGCGCAAATAACGGGACACAAAGAAAGGATACAGGACACAGGCGCTGCATCAGTTCACCATGCATCCAGTTCTTAGACGAGGAAATCACGTATGTGCAAATTTAACGTATCTCCGCCCACCTGCAATCTCAAGTCATTCTTGACATTTTTTTTCTTTTTTTTTTACGCCATTTCATGTTTTCACTTTTACTTCTATGCCTGTATATCCCGGGCTCACGCAATAAACATACTTGTTGGAAGTCAGTGCCTGTGTCGTGTGGCTCCTTTCCTGTGTCCCGTTTTTGGGCTGTTTGCTAAAGTACAACTATTGCCTTATTAGTAATTTACTTGCTGATTGCTAAGCGTTGAGCGTCCTTTAATACGTACGTTCGTGCCTCATTGTGGGCAATGACATTTGAACGGTTTATGAGCCGCATTAACCTGTTCGGTCATCTTTTAGGCCATACTCCTTTACAGGATGTATTCTGGAATAAAGAACGGAAATTGAAAGTTGGATCAGAAGTTTCTTGCTTACGCTAACCGTCTTTTTCGCAGCCTGTTGTCGACTCACTTGCCTCTTCCCATCTGTCAACCTTCATATAAGTTACGAAAGCCCAAGAACTTCCAGCAGCTGCTGCAATGTGTTGAGGACCAAGCCCTGACTCGGGTACCCTTTAGCAGCCGCTTCAGCTCAGCAAGCTGCAAAAGAAAGCTGCCTGCTGTGCCCTCCGTGATTGGTTAGTCGCTTTGGTGTTGCGCTGCTAAGCACGAGGTCACGGGATCGAATCCCGGCGGCGGCACTTCAATGAGGGCGAAATGCAAAAAAAAAAAAAGATGAACCCGTGTGCTTAGATTTAGGTGCACGTTAAAGTGATTGGTCAAAACATTTCGAGCTGCGTCCTCTTCGCCTCTCTGTCACGCGACGTCACAAAAAAGACGAAAACTTAGCGCGTCAAAGTGACGGGTCCGCATTAATGTGCCGAACGAAAATTATTCTTTTATTCGGAATAGCCGGAAACTGCTCCGCTCCGAAACGAGAAAGAGAGAGAAAAGAATCCAGAGAAAGGCAGGGAGGTTAACCAGAGGTAGTTCCGGTTGGCTACCCTGCACGGGGTGAAGGGTTAAGGGGGTTAAAGAGAGAAAGAGAGTGGAAGGGGAAGATAGAGAGAAAGAGAGACGAGCACGAACAAAGCACGTACACTATAAAGCGGTAAGGGGCGGCGTTCGTAAAGTGTATCGTGAAGTCCCGTAGACCGTAGGAACTTTAATAACGCGAGCAAGGCCTTCAACGCGGATGTTCTTTCGGAGCACTGACCTAAAGCTTTGAGTTCTGATAGTAGACTATTTTCCAACAGGTCCAGTAGTCTGCACGTCACTTGTCTCTGGGCACTACATCGCGGGCAGGCACAGATAATAAGTGTGAGCGTCTCATCGGTGTTGCATGTGACGCACGTGGCTGTTGGCCATTCCAATAGGGAAAGTATATGAGTTCGTAAAGGCAACGCCTTGCCACCGCTGGTACAGCATGGTCTGTTCACGTCGTGGTAACCCAGGCGGCAGGTGCATCTGTATGTATGGAGACAACGAACGCAAACGACCCATGGTGATAACGTTCCAGCCCTACAGGGGCAAAGTACAATCACGGGACATCAATCGCAGCCCAGCCGCAGCGTCTGTTCGGGAAAGCGGAATGAAGACTCGTTGATCCCTTTCATGCCCAGATCGGAGGCTTCGTCGGCGTGGTCATTGCCGATGATGTTACAGTGTCCTGGAAGCCAAATTCCGAAACGAACAGCACATGGCTGCCTGCCAGTTGTTCTGGCACTTGGTTCTCAGAGCTGCCGGGGAGAATGTATTTATGTGCCTATAATGAACATTTACTGCGTGCCATCATACAATTGTCCAGCTCTTTCGGCACGTACGCGACATCGTCCTTCCGAATTTTGTTCGCTGAGGATCTACTTTAGCTGCATTTTTACCCTTCCGTTGCACGCCGCCACTGTTTTCTACCAGACACTGAATAAAAGCAAGACGAAACGGGTGAATCACAGGCGCTGACGCCACCCTCCCCTTCCGGTTATCTACTTTCACTGCCCGGCTCCCGCAACACCCTCTCCACTTCTCCATGCTCTCCGCCTCTGGTGAAACAATTAGGTGCGAAAAAACCTGTCAATTAAGGCAATGTTATTCGCTTCGAAAGCAAACAGAGGTGACCTCCTATAGACAAGGAGAGCGTTTTAATGGTCATTCAAACAACACTGCGAGTCAACGCCCGATGCTTGCGTCTGCGCTTACGTAAGTGCGACGTCAGGAGATTTGAATGAAAACAGATTGCAATAGTTTTACGTTATAGGGCAATGGGCACAATAGTGGTTATTATTATTATTATTATTATTATTATTATTATTATTATTATTATTATTATTATTATTATTATTATTATTGACAACCCGTTTGAGATGGGGCGGGGACAACTAGCCCCTATAACCTACTTGATTTAATCATCATGATGATGATCAGCCTGGTTACGCCCACTGCAGGGCAAAGGTCTCTCCCGTACTTCTCCAAATACCTCGATCATGTGCTAATTGTGGCCATGTTGTCCCTGCAAACATCTTAATCTCATCCGCCCACCTACCTTTCTGCCGCCCCCTGCTACTCTTCCCTTCCCTTGGAATCCAGTCCGTAACCCTTAATGACCATCGGTTATCTTCCCTCCTCATTACATGTCCTGCCCATCTCCATTTCTTTTTCTTGATTTCAACTAAGATGTCCTTAACTCGCGTTTGTTCCCTCACCCAATCTGCTCTTGTCTTGTCCCTTAACGTTACACCCATCATTCTTCTTTCCATAGCTCGTTGCGTCGTCCTCAGTTTAGTAGATCCCTTTTCGTAAGCCTCCAGGTTTCTGCCCCGTACGTGAGTACTGGTAAGACACAGCTGTTATACACTTTTCTCTTGAGGTATAATGGCAACTTGCTGTTCATGATCTGAGAATGCCTGCCAAACGCACCCCAGCCGATTCTTAGTCTTCTGATTATTTCAGCCTCATGATTCGGACCCGCGGTTACTACCTGTCCTAAGTAGATGCATTCCCTTACCTTTTCCAGTGCCTCGCTACCTATCGTAAACTGCTGTTCTCTTCGGAGACTGTTAAACATTGCTTTAGTTTTCTGCAGATAAATTTTTAGACCCACCCTTCTGCTTTGCCTCTCCAGGTCAGTGAGCATGCATTGCAGTTGGCCCCTGAGTTACTAAGCCGGGCAATATCACCAGCGAATCGCAAGTTACTAAGGTATTCTCCATTAACTCTTATCCCCCATCCTTCCCCATCCAGGTCTCTGAATACCTCTTGTAAACACGCTGAGAATAGCACTGGAGAGATCGTATCTACCTGCCTGGCTCCTTTCTTCATTGGGATTTTGTTGCTTTCTTTATTGATTACTTGATTTAATCAGGTTTTACTATATCCATCGCCGTTTACACTTTTCCTATCTGATCTCGATCGTGGCTTGCATATAAAAGCTCTATCAACATACTGCAGCGTACTTCGGGCACAATGTGCGCCCTCTGCCGTCCCGCGATTAAATATCCCGACAAACGAGGCACACTCAGCACAAACGCTGCATGCTCTGTCGAAGCTCAGTCGGTTGCGTGTCCTTGTTCTTTTCCACGCGAAATAATAAGCGTGGAAAGTGCAGGACAATTTCCGGTCGAGGAAGCGGCTCCCGGCGTTTGTTTGGGACTCGGCTCGGATGTTGCGTAATTTCATTCTCGCCCATTGACGCTACTCCCGGATGAGGCCCAAGAGCGCAATGCCTTGCGCGGCGAAACGGGAGAGGAGTCGCCATGACGACGGGCATTCTTTCCCCTTCGGGAGGAGTCGGTCACCATGGCAACGCAGACGGCTGCCAAGGCGGCCAATCGATGCTGCTTCGCCCCGTGTGTGCGCTGCCACGATGGCCAACGACGACGGGCTCGATGCGGATCGTTTCCTTTGTTATTATCTTCCTTTGTTTATTTACTTTTTTGTCGACTCCTCGTCGGTTGCTCCTACTTTCTTCCGCGTATCCTACGGAAGGCGAAATGCTAGGTTCGTGGCGAGTAGAACTGTCTCCAAGACTGTCAGAATGAGCGTCCGCGATATAACGCCGCTTTCCGGCATAGTTTTGCAATGTCGTGTCATCCGTGATACGCCCTAGGAGCGCGAGGGCTTAAGCTTTTGTGTATGTTCCGTGCATACAACTGAAAAAAAAGACAGCTGACTTGAGCTATTCGTTCGGCTTTGAACACATTTACTCATTCCCCACAGCATTGTCCTACTCCAACAGACAAGACCATCATTTGTTTAAAGGAAAGGGGAGGGTGAGGGGTCTCAGGAAGCCAGTGCTCAGATGGTTGTTTACTGAATAAAGCAACAGCCAAAACTCGCTGTGAACAAGGTTTTCGTATTTTCTGGGCGTCAACAATAGTGGACGGATACAAGAGAAAGAAATATAAAGGCCGTTTCACGTAATTTGAACGAAGGATTTAAAAAGAAAGGGGGTTAACCGCAACTGAATGAAGTCAATGACAAATGGTTTGCCGTCATGCGGCGCTCCTTAGGGTATTTTTATACTGCACTTAGTTAGTTAGTTAATTAAGATCAATTATGCATTTTTTTAGTATTCACTTGAGGACCAAGTGCGTTTCGTTATCTTGTAGAGTGCATTTTAAGACGACCGATCCAATTGTTCGTGGCAACGTGCATGTTGCGTGGCGATTTTTTCCGTTGTTCAAAGAATGCCCGCAAGAAACGAAATAAAGCCACGCGACTGCTCTCATCCTCGATTCAGGCTACGTGAAACAGCCTGCATATTCATGATTGCTGTTTCCACGTTGCTTTGTTCTGTGTCCACATGGTTTATGCATCCGTATTTGTTTCTGATGCTCATTTATGTGAATGCGAGTATGCGTATTTGTTCGCGTGTCCACGCCTGCAGTCATCAGCTTGTAATGAAGAAGAAGAGCACAAGAACAAGGCCAGCCAGATCGTCTCTTCCATGCCTGCTGTGCAACCAGTGGGCCAGCCGGATCGCCAGTGCTTGGCACGAGTGTGAGCCGTTCGGGCAACCAGCTGTTCCTGCTCTGCGTCACCTGCCTCCTCGGTTACGAAGAGACGTTACCCTCGGAACTGTTCAGTGCACCCATTACAATTGATGGAGGTGCGGGGTACTCAAGAACATCTACACCCTGGAACTCCGGTCTCGGACTCTGCCTCCCGTCATGCCTGACTCTCTCCAGCCGACGCCACCGCCACCCCCCGTTGCCTGCTGTGGCGCTGTCCCGCAACGCCATCCAGCGGTTTTCAGCGGTACGGATGAACAGGACGTCAATGACTGGTTGGCTACGTACGAACGGGTGAGCTTGCACAATCGATGGGATGATACCGCCAAGTTAAATGCCGTCATATTCTACGTTGCGGGAGTGGCTCACCTGTGGTTTAAAAATCACGAAGCCGACTTTCAGTCCTGGTCCGCGTTCAAGACCAGTTTCGCTGCAGTTTTCGGTTGCCCTGCCGCCCACAAGTTGCGCGCCGAGCAGCGGTTACGAGAGCGAGCGCAACAACCCGGTGAAACATTCACCTGTTATATTGAAGAGGTTCTCCCCCTATGCAAACATGTGGATGCGTCTATGTCCGAAAATGACAAATTGAAGCACATTTTGAAGGGCATCGCCGATCATATTTTCCAAATGTTGATCGCCAAGAGCCCGCTCACCGTAGCAGAGCTCATAAACTTGTGCCAAAGCTACGACGAGTTGAGGAGGCAGCGCGAGTTGACTAGGCACCCCTCAGTGGCTGACGAGGCCCTCTCTTCCATGACAGCCTTCTCTGATCCTTCCTCCTTGCTCACACAAATCCAAGCTTTCGTGCGGGAGGAAGTTGCACGTCAGCTTTCTCTGCTACCCTTCGCTGAGCTACAGCAACCGCTGCCGCAACAGCCTCCTACACAGCTCGCTCCTACGTTCCGGCGGGTTATTGAAGACCAGTTGCTGAGGCTCTACCAATGCACCATCAGTAGTACCCTGCCGCCGCGCTACTTACTTACGCATCCGTCGCCGCGCAGCCCTCTCGTCAACCACTCGTTGCGCTACATCCTCGGCCGCCACCACCCGTTCATAGTCCCGTTCATCGACCTGCTCCTGCCTTTACTAATCCTTGGCGCACGCAAGACAACAGGCCCATATGTTATGCCTGCGGTATTCCCGGCCACGTTGCACGACTCTGCCGCCGCCGCATGCTGCACTCTGATGAGTTTGTGCAGTCGCCTCCCTACGTCAACGTGCAGCCTTTCCACGACACTTATTTTAGTCGGCAGTCGAACAGGCCACCAGCCGAGCGCCCGGTCCTTACACGTCGTTCACCTTCCCCGCGTCGCCGCTCGTTGTCCCCCATGCGTCGGCGCCCTTCACCCACGCAAGAGGTAAACCAAGCGCCGCAGTTCAGGAGGCAAGAACTGCGTCGCCATCGATCTGTACAAGTCTTCCATTGTCGCCTTCGAACGTTGTCGATCTTACTGTTGACGGCGTCCCTACCGTTGCGCTAATTGATACTGGAGCAGCCGTGTCTGTCCTAAACGAACGCCTCTCTCGCGCCTTACGAAAAGTTACGACGCCACTTTCAGGGTTTTCTCTTCGCACAGCAAGCGCCCAGCCAGTTCAGCCTTCAGCAGCATGCACAGCTAGAGTTGTTATTCAGGGCGTTCGCTATATTGTGGAGTTTGTGGTTCTGCAGTCCTGTTCTCACGACGTGATACTTGGGTGGGACTTTCTTTCGCGAAATAACGCCGTCATCAATTGTGCACGTGCTGAAGTCGAATTATCACCTCTGTGTGACGTGCCCCTCGTCGGCGTCACTTCTCTTCCCGCTAAGCTAGTTCTTCGAGAAGACATCGCCATACCGCCGTACTCGTCTGCCGTTGTTCCCGTCTTCTGTGGCGCTGTCTATGAAGGCGCTGTCCTCTTCACTCCTTCAGAACTCTTCATGACCCGCAAAGACGTTCCCCTGCCTTTCGCCGCGCTTGACATTTCAGCCGGTTTCAGCGCCATCGTTGTCTGCAATCCGCTTCCTACAGCCCTGATGGCTTTTCGCGGCGACGCACTTGGCCATGTTCAGCCTATTGATGACATGTTTATAACCGACGTGCCGGATACTTCGTATGCAGAGCTCACCGACTTCTGTGCACTTTCCACTTCTGCTCCGCCATCACCTGACTTATTCACACCTTTAATTGCCGATGACCTTACTTCCGAGCAGCGCTCCCAGCTTCTTCACCTGCTTGCCCTGTTCCACTCTTCTTTTGATGTCGCTCAGCCTACTCTGGGTCGCTCGTCAACCGTCAGCCACCACATCGACACTGGCTCCAACGCGCCATTGCGGCAGCGCCCGTACCGCGTATCCGCCAAGGAGCGTCAGGTGATCAGTGAGCACGTGGACGACATGCTTCAGCGCGGCATCAGTCGACCTTCCAATAGCCCGTGGGCATCACCGGTGGTTCTCGTCACAAAAAAAGATGGTTCCATTCGGTTCTGCGTCGATTATCGCCGTCTCAATAAGATAACGCGCAAAGACGTCTACCCTCTACCGCGCATTGACGACGCTCTGGACAGCTTGCTAGGCGCTAAATTCTTCTCTTCGTTGGATTTACGCTCGGGCTACTGGCCGGTCCCGATGTCAGCAGTTGATCACCCTAAAGCTGCATTCATTACGCCAGATGGTTTATACGAGTTTAATGTGATGCCATTTGGCCTATGCAATGCGCCTGCTACCTTTGAACGAATGACGGACAATATCTTGCGCGGCCTAAAATGGAGCACGTGTTTGTGCTATCTCGACGACATCGTTGTGTTCGCCCCTGATTTCAGCACGCATATTCTTCGCCTTAGGCAAGTGTTGACGTCCTTGACCAACGCAGGCCTACAACTCAACCTGAAAAAGTGCCGGTTCGCCGCGCGCAAGCTCATGATTCTAGGTGACGTCGCATCACAAGACGGCATTTGCCCCGACTCAACAAAACTTCGTGCCGTGGCAGAATTTCCGAAACCTAAGACACTCAAATAACTCCACGCCTTCATCGGCCTCTGTTCTTAATTCCGACGCTTTGTTCGCAATTTTGCCTGGATAATATCACTTCTGACACAACTCCTAAGTGGCGCCAACGACCTATGCTCCTGGTCTCCTGCACGTGAGACCGCGTTCCTTACCTTACGCCGTCTCGTGACGTCTCCTCCTATACTGCGACACTACGACCCCATCGCCCCAACTGAAGTCCATACCGGTGCCAGTGGTATTGGCCTTGGCGTTGTCCTTGCGCAGCGCAAGTCTGGCTACTCCGAGTACGTCTTTGCTTACGCCAGTCGTGCGCTGACCTAAGCGGAACGCAATTACCGCTTCACAGAAAAAGAATGCCTGGCCATCGTTTGGGCACTCGGGAAGTTTCGCCCTTATTTATACATAAGGCCGTTGTTGGTTATCCTCTTTAAAAGACCCGTCTGGACGCCTTGCCCGCTGGGCTCTGCGCATTCAAGAATACGACATACACGTCATATACCGCTCAGGTCGCAAGCACACTGACGCTGACGCTCTGTCCCGCTCTCCGCTGCCAGCCGACACGGCCTCCCTCTCCACCATTAAGAGGAAGCTTTAGCTCGGGCCCAACTCCGACGCGGCCTATTCAAATACATGTAAAACGCAAAAACGTTTTTATGAGATAACCCCTGTACCGATTTTGATGAAATTTGTTGCATTTGAAAGAGAAAGTTAAATTCTAGTGACTGTTGGAAGCGGAATTTCGATTTAGGGCTTGAATTTTCCTAAAATGATTTTCAAATATTTGAGCGTTTGAAAAAAACAGAAGCACGAAGTTTACAAATTGATAGCTATGCATCAAGAACTGATATCGCGGTTTTGTAAACGGCATCCATTAGATCATTCAAAGCGGACAAATTTAATGTCATTTTACATCTTACATGAATTTGTTACGTTGGTTACAACGGTTTTACAAAAGTTGTATATCCCTATGATTAAATTTTTTTATATTCATGTGTAACATATGAATTTTGTCCGCTATGGATGTACTTTTAGATGCAATTCACAGAATTGTATTATAATCTTTAGTGGTTGAGTTACAGAGTTGTAAACTTGATAGTTTCGTCTTTTGAAAATTTTTGATTTTCGCCAATTTTTAATAAAAGATTGACGACCTAACTCAAAATTCGAAACCAACAGTCACTAGATTTTAAGTTTTTCTTTTAAATGCAACAAACCTCGTCAAATTTGGGGCAGTGGTTGCCGAGAAAAACGAATTCTCCTTTTACATGTATTTAGATAGGAGCACTCGAGCTGAAGCTTCCTCTTCAGGCGGTATCCTTGGTCGACATCGAGACGTTCGCATCAGAACAGCGCAAGGATCCTTGGGTGGCCTCTCTTCTGGATCTCCTTTCTGGCTCGCCTGCATCTCGCATCTTCCGCTCCCTGCGTCGCCAGGCTGTCCATTTTGCTGTCCGGGATAAACTCTTGTATCGACGGAACTACCAGCCCGATGGTCGCAAGTGGCTCCTGGTTATCCCTAGGACTTTGCGTTCCAACATGTGCGCGTCTTTCCATACTGACCCACAATGTGCACACGCAGGCGTTTTGAAGACGTATGAGCGCCTGCGGCAACGTTACTACTGGCGAGGAATGTTTACTTTTGTCCAAAAGTTTGTCCGCTCGTGCCCGCAATGCCAACGCCGCAAATCTCCACCTCATCCAGCCCACGGTTTATTACAGCCGCTTCCGTGCCCTGCTCGTGCCTTCGACCGTGTGGGAATTGACCTGTACGGGCCGCTACCGCTAACATCCGCTGGTAAACGATGGATTATTATAGCAGTTGATCACCTTACACGCTATGCCGACACCGCTGCTCTACCTGCAGCGACTGCCAGTTACGTTGCATCCTTTCTGCTCCATCGTTTCATTCTTCGTCATGGCCCACCTCGGGAGCTGCTGAGTGATAGAGGCCGTGTGTTTCTGTCGTAGGTGGTTGAAGCTCTCCTTGCTCAATGCCCCATAGTTCACCGGACCACGGCGTACCATCCTCAAACTAACGGACTTACAGAGCGTTTCAATCGCACCCTTGGTGATATGCTCGCCATGTACGTTTCATCGGAGCATACAAACTGGGACATCTTCCTCCCATTTGTCACGTACGCATATAATACGGCTACAGAAAGTACCACAGGATTTTCTCCATACTTTCTTCTCTACTGTCACGATCCTTCCCATACCATCGATACGGTTTCGCCTTATACACCAGACGCGTGAGAATGTGCTCCCGTTTCAGCCGTCGCCCGATACGCCGAGGAAGCCGTCAATTAGCCCGAAAGTTCACCTCCGCCGACCAACAACGACAAAAAGCCAATCGTGATGGCTACGCTACGAATCCGAACTTCACTCCCGGCACCCTTGTCTTGTCCGTGCCTTCCACCACGCCTGGACTTTCGACAAAACTTCTCTCGCAGTATGATGGACCATACCGCATCGTCGAACGGACCTCTCCGGTCAACTATGCCATAGAGCCGCTTACATCGACATCCGACAAGCGCCGCCATGGACGGGATGTTGTTCCGTGCGCCGCCTGAAACAATTCTGTGACCCGCTCGTCTCCACGTCGTAAGTCGCCAGGATGGCTCCGCTTTTGCACCGGGGGTAATTGTAATGAAGAAGAAGAGCACAAGAACAAGGCCAGCCAGATCGTCTCTTCGATGCCTGCTGTGCAACCAGTGGGCCAGCCGGATCGCCAGTGCTTGGCACGAGTGTGAGCCGTTCGGGCAACCAGCTGTTCCTGCTCTGCGTCACCTGCCTCCTCGGTTACGAAGAGACGTTACCCTCGGAACTGTTCAGTGCACCCATTACAAGCATTACAATTTTTCACGTAGAATTATTCTTATTCTAGTGAAACAGTGTCATACTTATGTCACTGCTTTCATTATTGGTTTCATTTTTTTCTGTTCACCGCAACTACATATATATATCGAAGAACCAGGGGAACCGCTGTCGTAACACGCGACCGCGCAGCCTGTAACAATGGCGGCAGCAATGGCGCAAGTGGATGAGGCCAGAGCGCGCGCGTGACGACGACGACGAGCGGGCCCGGTCCGTGCCTGGGCAGCGCAAATAAAGTGACTGCTGATTTGCAAGTATTCAAACTCTATTGACATGAAGGACAACAACTTCACGGCACACCGCGCTGTCATATCTTGATTTCACCAACCGAGAGGGGGGCAGTCATCATCTCCGCCTCGTCGTCAGCCTGAACGCCGCACGCAACAGCCGCGTCGCATCAGGGTTACGTGCCAGAACCACTTTCTTTTTATGAGGCATGCCGTAGTGGGAGGACTCCGGAAATCTCGACAACCTGGAATTCTTTAACGTGCGCCTAAATCTAACTAAGTACGCGCGTGTTCTCGCGTTTCGCCCCCATCTAAATGCGGCCGGTGTGGCCGGGATTCGATCCCGCGACCTCGTGCTCAGCAGCCCAACACCACAGCCGCTGAGCAACCACAGCGGGTTTCTTCCAACTGACACTGTGTAGAAACACGACTGCCTCTAACCTTTCTATAAAAACATACCCACTTACTGCAGTCAAGAAAAAGTTAATTATTCAGTTTGAGGTAATTGGGCTGCTGACAGCGATAATCATCATCTCACTTTGTGTCCCCCTGGCCACATAAGTTACTTGCACAGGTGGTCTTCGCGTGCCTTCGAGGGCCTAACTTTAAGACAAGCATAAAGCTTAATTTCGAACACCTGGTGTATATATATATATATATATATATATATATATATATATATATATATATATATATATATATATATATATATATATATATATATATATATATATATATATATATACATACATATATATATGTGTGTGTGTGTGTGTGTGTTCGTTTGTCGGCTCTCACACTTCTTTTGCCCCCGCAGTGATTGAGACAAGCGAGGAGAAGCCGGGAAACTATATTGCATTTTAGGCAACAGAGCGTGCGTGTGTGTGTGTGTGTGTGTGTGTGTGTGTGTGTGTGTGTGTGTGTGTGTGTGTGTGTGTGTGTGTGTGTGTGTGTGTGTGTGTGTGTGTGTGTGTGTGTGTGTGTGTGTGTGTGTGTGCGCGCGAACGACAGTTTACAGTGATAAATAATAGGGCACGTGTGACACCTACATCAAATATAGCGCAGATTAGTCGATTGCTCAGAGCTGAAATGCTGCAATGTCCTCAACCTATAGAGCGTGCACCAAAGCCCGGCCTTTATTAGCCATAAATTTATTGAGTCTACAGAGTTCGTATTAGATCGCCTGGTCGGCTACTTGCCACTCAGTAAGCCTTCCGTTCGCCTTCTCATAATCTGTCTTCATTTATTGATACTGCCAGCCCAGTGCTGGGCTGTTACAGGAATGGGATAAACATATAATACAAAAAATAAATGACCAGTGGCTGTCAAAAAGAAAAAAAGTCATAAAAACACCCCGATTATATACTAGAAAAGTTACTCTGGAATACATGAAAGGGAGAAATATATTGACACATTGTTTGACCTAAGTATATCACACCGAGTTATATTCTACATCTGTACATGCGCACATACACCACACCGCGTTCCTTAATTTCGACAGTACTACAGAAACGCATTTCGAATACATAAACGTAATGAATACATTGAGCACTAAGAAGTACAGCGATGATTATACAAAACGGAGAAGGATCGACATTTGGGCGAGTTGCTACCGGTTGAACATCTTGAAGGGGCAGCGCAAGATGACGAAGACACAGACCGGAACACACAGAACAGAGCTGAACTCACAACTAACTTTCTTCGAAGGCATACACCTCGTGCTTAGCAGCGCAACGTCATCGCCACTAAGCAACGACGGCGGGTCCAACATGCTTAGTGTGTGGAATGAAGGAGAAAATGCGAAAGCAAAAGCCGCCATGACGTTCGAAACATTGAGTGACCAAAAGGCACGCATGTCGTCATGCCCCACTAAGGAAAATGTGAAAACGCGTAACATTTATTTTCGCCATCGATTGCGGGTCAAATCAAGCGGTCGTATACCGATCCGTACCGTCGTCCTCCGGCCAGCGTGGGCATCCTGACGGCCACCTTTTGCGTCCCACTTATTTCCAGGTTTTAAATGGCCGCACGAATCCTCATTTGTGGCGAGTGACACTTGAAGCGGCCCTCTGCAGCATTGCTTCAAAGTCGAGGCAGAATTATCGAAAGGGGCTCATGCCCGAAGTGTCTGCTTCAATCGATCTATCCCCATTTCCTGATACCATCGTTTCCCCTCTCTGCGCCGTCGAGCGTAAAGAGTTCGCTTCCCGGGGCCTGCAGCCGAGGGGAGAGAAGAGCGGAAGGACGCGAGCTCGTGTGTCCTCCCATCTTCGGCTCGGGGATGGTCTCAGCTGTCGGTGCGCTCTCTGGAGCTGGAGGCGGTGGTGCTCCGAGCGGGCGGCCATTTTGGGGAAACTGAGCGCGTGTCCCGGATGCGAGAGGGGAGCCGCTGGTCGTTGCCTCGCCCGCACTGGCGTGATGGGCGCCGTGCGGGCCCTCGGCACGCGTGACGCCATTTCATTAATTTATTTATTAATACTGCAAGCCAGGCTCTTGAAAGGAGTGGGAACAAAAAGTACAGATTGCTAACAAAAGAAAAAAGAATAATCTGAAAATGAGAAATAAAAGAAAAGAAAATCCTAAAACAGCACAGACTAACAGGAAATCGTACACATTAGACACTTATTTCGGAATACGAACTGCAAGCGGCTAACACAGTAAAAGCATACAGTAAAAAGCACTGCGATCAGCATACACATAAAAAACATACACTCCGTGAGCAGCGTTTTTTTTTTTTCTTCTACGACGGCGCAACTTGCTGATAAAAAAAATTTCAATCTTGACAGAAAGTGTCATGACAGATTCCGAGGACACAATGTCGCGTGGCAGTTCATTTCATAATCCTATGACTGACAGAAAGAAGGAATACTTGAATGTCTTACAGCGGGAGAAAAATGGCGTGATACTCTTGTTGTGGCTCGTTCTGGCTGAGCGCTGGTATGGTGGTTCTAGGTGCTCGTGTTTGACTTATATTAATGCTGTCATAATAAAGAAGGTAGAAAAGCTTTAAGGCAGCGACGTGTTGGCGAATCGCCAAGGTTTGAATGTTTACCCTATTGCGTAGTGTGGTTATGCTGACGTCACGTGAATACTGAGAATACACAAATCGGAGAGCTTTATTTTGAATTCCCTCCAGTTGATTAAGAAGGTAGATTTGGTGCGGATTCCAGATAATACTGCCGTATTCAAGGGGTGGCTTTAAAGGGCCTTATAACTTGCTAGCACCTCAAAACCGCCAGAGTACATCGCCCCGGCGGCACCGCCTCCTTTGGACAGCGTACATCCTCTTCCACTCAACTAGGGGAATTCATGACGAATATGTGTGCTCCATGTTTAAAATGGACAGTATTATCAAAACAGCTATAGCCTTCTTTTTTTTTTTGAGTCCAGGAGCTCAGTGGGCTTGTCAGTGCTGTCATGGCTGCTGAGCACCTCTGTGTGTCGGCACCGCGATACAATTATGCATACTAGCTGCGATCGAGAAAGACCATTCTGCCTCTGTTGTCCTACCGAGGCCCGAATGCGTTATCTTGTCGCTGAATGTAAGAGTGCTATTTTATCATGTCGTGGCAACCCGCCGTCACGATATGTTGGCCTATTGGCAACTTCGACGTCATTTCCCTCGCCAGATCCACCAAGATATTCCGCGTAAATTAATTTTGGCGAAGGCATTAATCGGCCTGTATTCTAAAATTCAACAAGTCGAAATCTTGGATTGCTTGCCTATGTTCATCTACACGCATCCATGCAATTGGTGTCATCCCATATATATATATATATATAGTCACAGGTATAGAACTATTTACAAAATGTAATTAAAAAGCATATATAAGCAACAGCCGAGAATCTCGAGAGGCTGTTGCCCCTTCGTCGTCTTCACCATCAACGACCTTGTCCTCTTTTCCACCGTGACAATATGCGCGTGTGTGTGTGTGTGTGTGTGTGTGTGTGTGTGTGTGTGTGTGTGTGTGTGTGTGTGTGTGTGTGTGTGTGTGTGTGTGTGTGTGTTAGAAGAGTTAACTGCTGGGGTAGTTGGTGATCTGAAAAGTATCTTGCATACTGAAAAGATTTTGCGCCAAAAAACAACGCACACAAGACAGACGACGACACCACTGGCGCTACTTCAACTGTTTAATGACGGTGAAAGCACTCGACATATATAGCCCTCCAAACCACCGCGCATGCGTACAAGGCAACATGGAGTAAAGAATTTTGTCAGAGTAGGCGCGATAGAAACGTCAGCACAGCCTCTTTATCACTAATATAGTTCGGACCCGCTTTCTTGATGTAGAAGGCTTCCAATGTTTCACGCGATGTCTGATGCCTGCCTCTACCCAAAATCCTTGCCTCGCGGGACCGTGGAAAACAATCGGTGCAAGCCCTGCAGTGAGCCCTGCAAACCCTGCAGTGAGCCGTGCAAGCCCTGCAGTGATAAATCTTTGTACTCCATGTTGCCTTGTACTCATGCGCGGTGTTTTGGAAGGCTATGTATGTCGAGTGCTTTCACCCTCATTAAACAGTTGAAGTAACGCCCGTGGTGTCGTCGTCTTTCTTGTGTGTGTTGTTTTTTGGCGCAAAATGTTTTCAGTATGCAAGATCACCAACAAGCCCAGCAGTTAACTCTTCTAAAGTATATTTCTTCTATATCGGGCTCGCCTTTCTATCTTCGTTCTGTTGACCTTCAGGATGTAAACCAGCTCCTGACAAACATCGTGTTTGCGACATGCCGCGCATGGTACCTTGGATTCTGCGTCAGGAATTTTATTGCACCGGTAGAAGTGAGCGCTCTGTTTGGCCCCGTGGCGCCCTCTAGGGGCCACGTGAAACGTGTCTGCAACATCTGGGGATCTGAACTGTGGCGGCAAGTTCGTTTAGATACAGATTGGCTACATGTTGTCTGCTGTGCCCAGTACCCGGAATGGATTGTTCTAAGGCGTTTCTATTAACTTAGAAGCGAAGCTGCCCGTATGACCGAAATATGGTGGAATTGGAATTTGAAATTCATCCTTAGAGCCATGGGAAAACCAAAAGCGCAGGACCGTGTAAATGGAAATCTTACAGTTATGGGAAGTGCCTCCATTCCCTCCAACATTTCAAATGTTCTTCAGAAAGGCCCCAAGTTTGGACTTGAGCCATTGCTCCCACCCCAAGAACTGATGGCCCTAAACAGGGCTATGGCGAAAAAAGCCCCACAAGAAGATCGGGAGCGCTGCCTTTTGGACGGAGTGAACTGCCTTGCCAAGAGTGAACGCGGACTGAACAGCACTGCTCTAAAGACCCTTTGCGTTCTCTAGTTAATTTCTTCAAGGATAATGAACTCATCCTTTTGCAGGCAGATAAGATAGGCGGCTTCGTAGTATTGCCTAAAACCACGTATAGAGAGAAAGCAGCACAGGCGGTGAACAAAAACTTCGTGGCTGTGAAAAAAGCTCAAACGATAATTAAGAGGAAAGCGATTGAACGTTGTAAGCGCCTAGATCTGCAAACTAGCTAAAGACTATAACTAAGAGTGAGAGGCGGCGTTATATGTTTTTTTTTTCGTTAAAACGCATAAACCTGAAGCTCCCTTCCGTAGCATTGTCAGTGAAGCTGGTAACTGGCAACATTGCGTGAGTAAGTTCCTTCAGAAAAGTTTAAATAGCCTTGCAATAACTGATCCCTTTCTTACAAAAAGTTCAGGGGAAGTAGCCCATTTTTTCGAAGAAATGAATGACATACATATGCTTTTTCTGTTGATGTAGAAGATTCAGTGCCTTATCCGGACTTGTTTGCCTCTGTTAAAGATTGCATAGACGAGAGCGGCCCGGTGGCTTTCCAAAACGCCGCTGGTAACACTGTTGATAACTTTTTGGTCCTTTTAGAATTTTATCTCCGAAATACTTTTATCTTGTTTGACGAGCACCCTTACCTGCAGAACAAAGGCATATGCATACACTCTTGCATAGCCCCTATACTTTGCAATATCTTGTTATCATCTATCGATCGCTCTCCACACGATCGTTTTAACCATTTTATTAATGACAAAGTCCTTAAAGTGTTTCGTTACATGGACGACTGTTTAGTGGTTTTAAACAAGCAGTGCTCCATTTCGAATAAGGCTACAGTGAGCAGTGTTTTAGAAGAATTTAGAAACCTGGGGAAAGGGCTATGTTTTACTTATGAGCTACCGGATAATGTTTTGCTTCAGTTTTTAGATTTACAGTTAAAGTTTTCAGATGGGCACAATTGTTCGGCCTACTACCCTCGTGCGCAAAAAGGGCTCCTGCCGTACAATTCGGCCCACTCAAACGTAGTGAAAAGAGGCATCGCCAACCTCTGCCTGGAGTCATCGCTCCGGAAGTCGTGTGTGCGTGAGATGCAAGCAAGATTTTACAACCAATTGGGCAGGCTCGTTGCAGCTGGCTTGCCTGAGTCTGTCTTGGTCCCTGTGGCGGAAACGCTTTTGAAGAAGTTGGAAGCTGGGGTAAGCAGGGTAGAGCCGAAGAACAAAGAGTGGCCTAAAGTGGTGGCATACATCCATAAAGTCACGCACAGCCTGAAAAAAATGGCTAACCGGTATAATGTACCGGTGGTGTTATCCGCTCCCCAAAAGCTTGCCCAGCTAAGCCGTCGCATAACTTGCGAAAGCCAAATACCTGGCTGTCAGAAGAAGCATGGCCAGCGTTTCGTAAAGTGTGCCACAAACGTCGTATATGAAATTCCTCTGTCCTGCGGGAAGTCCTACATTGGACAGACGGGGCGTTGTGTGAACGACAGGCTTAGGGAACATGCAAAAGGTAAAAAATAATGAAGGTGAGCGACTTGTGGATCACTGCAGGTCTTGCACCGATTGTTTTCCGCGGTTCCGCGGTGCGAGGATTTTGGGTAGAGGCAGGCATCAGACATCGCGTTAAACATTGGAAGCCTTCTACATCAAGAAAGCGGGTCCGAACTGTGTTAGTGATACATCGGTTTTTCTTTACCAGGCTGAGCTGAAGTTTCTATCGCGCCTACTGTGATAAAACTTTGTACTCCATGTTGCCTTGTGCGCATGCGCGGTGTTTTGGAGGGCTATAGATGTCGAGTGCTTTCACCCTCATTAAACAGTTGAAGTAGCGCCCGTGGTGTCGTCGTCTTTCTTATGAGTGCTGTTTTTTTATGAGTGCTGTTTTATATATATATATATATATATATATATATATATTGGCAAAGGTGTAAAACTATTTACAAGGTGTATATAGACAGCAGCCGAGGATCACGAGGGGCTGTTGCCACGTCGTCTTCACCGTCGACGACCTTGTTCTCTTTTGCCACCGTAACACGACCCCCGGCAGAAAAAGCACCGTGCCGGTGCTTCAGACGGGGCCGTCCGTGAGGGCATAGTAAGGATTAAGCCGAGAGACGTGCACGACGTCAGGTGATATGGAACCGGGTGGCATGACGGAGGTCTCGAGGATTATCTCGTAAGTGACATTGGTCACTTGACGTAGAACACGGTAAGGGCCTTTGTAGCACGGAAGGAGTTTCTCCAAGAGCCCCACTGGGCGGCAAGGGGACCAATGTAGCACGAGACAGCCTGGTGAAAAATGTGTGTCACGATGGCGGCGATTGTAAGCATGTCGTTGAGATCCCTGCGATGCCAACAGACGAGTACGGGCAAGCTGGCGCGCACGGTCAGCGTTGTTAGATGCGGGACCTTTTCCTGAGCCTCCTTCGAGTTTACCAAACCCACATCGAATCGCCTTCAAACCTAATTAAGGTTCGCAGAAGCGCACCTACCACGTTCCCGAGGCGCAGCACGTCCAGACAAGTGGACGTCTACCACCTCGTGCGCCGCATGTGGAGCTATTGTCCCGCTGCTTCACTCTTCCTGAAAATGAAACGGGAGACTGGCCCGGTTCCAGGTAACCTGGGCCCCGAGCAAAGCTGCTTTGCGGCTCTGAAAGGTTGCTCGAGAACAACGGCTGTAAGTCACCGTGAAGCCCTCGGAAACCCCATCCGCTTATTGTGGCGGTGTTGCAAACCCGGAGGGAACGACGGCTGTAATTCACCGTCAAGTCCTGGGAGCAACCCCCCATCCGCCTATTGTGACGGCAGTAGCAGACCAGAAGGGCACCACCGGAGACAAGTGATCCCTCGGACCATGGAGCCCATGGAGTGACCCCCTGAGCCGAATGTGACCACACTCGCACGGGAGCCTGCTACTGGCCGAAAATCACGACACCTGAGCGGGCTCGACGATTGGCCGCACAGGATGTGACCTGGAGACACCTACGGGGTTAAAAGCCAGAGACCGGGAGCAGAGAGAGAGCAAGCATTCCTTCATTCATCTCTTTCGGGCTTCTTGCCACGGGCCGCAGCGTCCGACTTGCTGCCGGCAATCAATGACTTCATTACTGTTAATTTCTTTATATCTTTACTGTAAATAATATAAATAAACCTCCAGCTTTCATCTCAAAGTCCTCCTCAACCTCAGTCAACTCCCGCACTCAACGGCAAGGTCCAATATCTGGGGAACTGCAATTGGGATTGTCCTCCAGATCCAACAGCGTGGGCGATGGCGTAGCGGGCATACTTGGTCCTCGAATCCTGTATCAAGGGGAGTGAAGTGTCCAATGGCAATAGAGGGTGACGACCGAAGAGTAAGTAAAAGATGGAATACCCAGTAGTATCATGGCATGGTGAATTATAGGCGAACGTTACGTAGGGCAGCGCCACATCCCAGTCCTTGTGGTCTGGTGAAACGTATTTCGATAGCATGTCTGTAATAGTACGATTAAGTCGCTCAGTAAGGCCGTTGGTCTGGGGATGATAGGAGGTGGCCAGTTTGTGCTTGGTAGAACATGAGCGTAGGATATCGGCGATGGCTTGGGAGAGGCAAGTGCGGCTGCGGTCAGTAAGAAGCTGTCGCTGGGCGCCATGTACTAAAATGATATCCCGGAGTAAGAAATCTGCGACGTCGGTTGCGCAGCTCGTGGGAACAGCCCGAGTGATGGCATAGCGCATCGCGTAATCAGTAGCGACAGCGATCCACCTGTTGCTGGAGCTGGACTCGGGGAAAGGGCCAAGGAGGTGCAAACTCACGCAAACGAACGGCTCAGGTGGAATGTATATAGGCTTTAAGTACTCGGCAGGAAGCGTTTCTGGCTTTTTGCGATGTTGACAGGGCTTGCAAGCAGCTACATAGCATCGTACGGAGAGTGCGAGGCCGGGCCAGTAGAAGCGGCGACGCACGCGGTCGTAAGTGCGAGCAAAGCCAATGTGTCCGGCAGTTGGGCTGTCATGAAGTTCCTGAAGCACGGTTGAGCGGAGGTGTTGAGGAACGACAAGGACAAGGGGAGGACCGTCAGGATGAAAACTGTGTCGGTATAATATCCCGTCGTTGAGAACGGACCAACGTAACGATGGATCAGTAGGAGCAGATTCCACTGTGTCAATGAGGGTCCTCAAAGTAGTGTCATGTCTTTGCTCGTTGGCCATGTCCAAAAGCTGGGAAATGGAAAGAACACTTGCGGAAGCGTCCATGTCGGCGTTGGCGGGCGTGTGTACAGGGTAACGGGACAAACAGTCGGCGTCCTTGTGTAGGTGGCCAGACCTATACACCACCATACTCTTGTAGCCGCAGAGCCCATCGTCCAAGCCTCCCTGTGGGATCTTTTAAGGACGAAAGCCAACAGACGGCGTGGTGGTCCGTTACAATAGGAAAGGCCTGCCGAACAAATAGGGCCGACATCTCGCCACTGCCCACATGCTTCTCATGTCAAGCTGGTGGTGCAAACACACAAAACATGAGGTAAAAAAAATCAGGGGCAGGCGTGATTACAGTTGACACCTGGCAATGACAGGCTTGACTAGAACAAGACACCATACCATTAAAACTGCAAAAGGAGTGCCTGTTCCAGCTGTGCACATTATATGGTTGGGTACTAAAGCCTGAAAATAGACTGACATGAATGTGCACTGCAATGGTGTGTCAGCCTGACGAAACGACACAGCATTTTAGTCTCTTTAAGTGCAAAATTAACACTGGCAGTCCCCGCAAAAATGTGGCAAACAGTGGTTTTCGGAGAAGTACACCAAATATCGTACAAAACTTAAAAGCTTAAATTTCGTTGTAAAGGAAACAATTTTGAGATCAGAGCCAATATTCTAAAATTAGGGTGAGAAATAAAAACCAGACGTACACACGCAATGCCTAAGAAAGAGATTTAGCTCGGGAGATCCTATGTGATGCACATGAACAGTAAAACCGTTCTTCTCGGCAACTATGGGACCAAATTTGATCAGGTTTGATACATCTAAAAATTTTTAAATCATAGTTTTTACATTACGCCATCAATTTTTATTAAAAATTGCTTAAAATAGCAAAACTTGAAGGAAAAGAACTTACTCAGTTTGCGACTGTAAATTAAAAAAAACTAGCACAAGTGCATTCATTCTGTAAATTTTCCTACTCAAATACATCCAAAATACAGAAATACTTTTGAGACAACCACAGGACTAATTTGAATTAAGTTTGTGGCGTTTGAGAATTCTACTCGTTGCAGGAAGAACTATTTGGCAGGTTTAAGAAAAATAACGCCACGAAGCTTAATAACCCACGTCTCTTGCCAGAAACAGATATCGCAGTTCTGCAGACTCCATCTGCTATGTCTAAAGTCAACAAATTTGATATATGAATTTACAGCTTACATGAAATTGTTGCAATGTTTGAGAGTTTCGCGCATCTATTCATAAATTAGTGATTGTGTATTAGAGCCGCATATGGTATCTCAAATTTGCCAGATTAAATCATGGTATTGGGTCCAACAGAAATGTGATCTCATTTTTTAGTTATGAGTAAGATTTGCTAACCTTACAGGTTTATTTCTTCAAAATTTGCACTTTTCATGAACTTGTATCAAAAGCAGACAAGTTGTCTAAAAACGTTTCATCACGGTACTGTGCCACGTGAATTATGCTTTTTCGAATAACATGTTTACTTTGATGCCAGAATATTTCTTCATTTTACCTGATTTTTTGCTGGAAAACTGTACAGCATTCATAAGAAATGAATAAATAAATATCAAGTGAATAAGTAAACAAATAAATATTGCGGTTTGTCTTATCATTCCACCACCAGCATGACCTGTATGGAGCTTTGGCTACTGCTCACATGTTGCAAGTTCATTCTCACATGATCACCAGCTATTTCACTTCCCAGGAAAGGAGCGAGGAAAGACTAGTTCTTGGCCTCATTTCGTCCGTCTAGTAATCGGCGATGGTGGAGCCTGAAAAATACAATTGAAATTAATTTTCAAAAGGTGTAATGAACATTCAGCCATAATGCATTAGCAGGCACAAACATGCCACAAATATCTATATAGTTGTAGCACTATGCTAAGTTTCATTTCAGTATTTCAGAAAAAATACAAACAGAAAAGTGGCAAAACGCCCCACCTACTCTGCCAAACACAATGATACCACATGGCAAAGTGATACCACTGTGCCAAACAGCGGCAGTTTTTTTGAGAATCACTTTTGAGAGTATTTTTGCTTTCCAAACATTCTGTGACATCAGCACTGGGCCTATGTGCCTGGCACAAGAACATCATTCATAATGACAAAAAGTATCTCGAAATGACAACAGGCTAGTCACACATTAATCTCGTCTTGCAATGACAGCACATTCCCATTATAACATAAGCAAGCAGGAACATGCATGAGCTAAGAGTCCTATAAAGACGTCACACTATGCATAACAAACAAATTTTTTGAAAAGAAGAGAATGACCTACTGGCTTCTATTGTTGAGCGGTAGACAAAATTAATATTCCATCCGCTGTTAGCCATAATTGGTATGTACTATGCTTAATATGCCAATAATACCTTTCTCGCATGGAGCTTGAGACTGGGCAATAATGATGATGCCTGTAAGTATCCATTGTATGGGGACCAATAAGGTTTTACGTTGTTTTCGCAAATTATGTTGGATAAATGCCAATTTGTGGTGTTTGGAACAAAGTCGCAGTGTCACTGTCAGATGCAAGGGGCACAGTATATTCGTGCTTTTTGAGTTCTTTAATCAATTAGTTTCTAATTTAGTATGGGTATGTACACTGATATGTATCCTGAACGCAATGATAAGACTTCCCAACTGTAATTGAAAAGTTAATTCAGTTTTAATTAAAAAGGGTCCTTATTGCAACACAGCATGTGAAAAACGGAAAATAAAAATTATACTAATTACGTAACTTTGAAAATTGATTGCATAACTGATCTATAGGTCAAGCATAAGATTTGACAATAGGGTGCCTGAAACTAGTTTCAACAAACAAATTTGTTACTACGAAGGTTGCGGACAATTCAGTAAACAGATTGTGACCCACTCTTTTTTATGTGGCATTCTTCAGCGATTTTGTTGGTCAATTTGTTGCCGTCGGTGAACAAAACAGATGAACAGTCTAAATCTGGCGCCCAGCCCCAGTCCCATGAGTACATGGTCAAGTGGGACGAACATACTGGTAAGGTGAGGGAATTACGGTGCTCTCTTAGGCCCGTGTCGAGGCATCGGCCCATCTGCTGCATGTACATTTCACGAAATATACACAGGATCACAAGAAAAGACTACACTACCCCTGACAGACACAAGACAAATTTAGTGGTATCTTGAAGCAAGTCTTTCTTGTCAGGGTGCCTATATATCCAGCGAAAAAGAAAGTATGCAGCATTTGCACAACAGTGTGCAAGGGAATCGAGAAAAGCAAGCTGGCAAGGGAGGCTTGCTTGGTGAAAGATACCACCAAATTTGTCGCGTGTGTCACAGCCAGTGTACTGCATCGCTTTCACATGTGGTCAAGCGCAAATAGTGCAATGTGGCCGGTATCTTATGTGTGTAAGGGATCACCATATTTCATTCAAAAGACCAGTATGGTCGTCCAACTTGCCGTACATTTCCACAACGGCGCTTCATGTTGGATTACAATCGTTCATCTGTTTTCATCCACAGTAAAAATTGACAAGTGAAATCGATTAGGCATACCACATATATAGCAAGACATATGGGCGAGCCCCCATATTTTATGCAAGAAAAAAGGCATCCTGCGTAGGTCACAAGGGATCCATATCAGTCTGTGCCTATGTACTACTGAAGTAAATGCAGCATAGAAAATACTGACCTTCATATTAATTTTCAAGAAATTCAAGCTCATCAAATGTGTATTTTGCAGTGGCTGTTACTATGGAAACGCAGAAGTAACTGTAAACATATCAATGATAAACAATGGTGTACACACTACGTGCTTAGACCTGTGATATATTTAGTCTACTACACTTCGAATTCCTACATGCACAGAAAACTGCACGAGATTGTAGCGCAAACAGAAAAAAAGAAAAAAGCAAATAAGGGGTACAGCATAGGAAATAGTTTTCAAAGAATAAAACTACAATAAAAAGTGATAAATATATTACGTACAAAACAAAAATAGTATTTAACTTGCAGGTAAGCAACTTACGCAAAAGAAATACAAAACATCAGGAACGGTTAGGTATAGTTTTATACAGAACACCATATTGTGGGCATAATGGCTACGCACACAAATAGGTAGCAAGTTCAATAATGTTGCATAAATATTTAGTCTCTTTAGTAATCTGCGTTAAGTAATGTGTTGAAAAACTTCACCATGAATGATACCAAGCCCACTTTTTGGAACACGTACATTTCATACACGAAGTAGTAAAGGCAAGGCGCAGAAGACCAGGACTTAGGGAGAAGAACACAAACGACCGGACCGGCGCCGTTTGTGTTGTCGTTTGTGTTCTTCTCCCTAAGTCCTGGTCTTCTGCGCCTTGCCTTTACTACTTCAAGCATGAACCAACTAGCCCAAGCAAGAGTTTTACTAGAGCACATTTCATACACACCTGACATGACCATCCAGATCACACGCCATGCTGATGCAGCCATATATCCACGGAGTATGCATTTCTGGGGGCTCCTCGATCTTGTAGTTTATTTTGTGGGCCACGGCCTCACCACTGCGAAATTAGTCCTACGTTAGTTTATAGCAGTGGCACAATAAAGCAGTGATATCGTGAAAACATGCAATCAGCACCTTAAAGAGTCATGAAAACAATGTCTGCACTAATGTGGAAAGAGAGCAAATGCTTGAAATCATCGAATGTCATGATAATAGGGACCTCTACATGAAATAAAATTTTCGACACGCCGCAGCAGCAGATTACGATCTAATTTCCATTTTCCATTACTTAGCATAAGCAACTTTCCCCTGTCATCTTTAGTTAAGTCAGTTATGTCAACACATCTTGTCTTGGAAATAAAGCTGTGATTGGCTTACGTTTTTTGCATCAAACTGTTCGTTAACCAAAAATCTCGTAAGCAGATATTGTGCACAATGTCGAAGCATTTATAAGCGAGGAAACGTCATTGAAGAAAGAATCGGTGAAGAGGTAGACGTGTCGTTACTATGCAATTTTAGCAGACGTACAAGCGGGAGCTCACGCACAGCTGCACACGGTGAACACGATTTCCGAAACTTTTCTCAGCAGAATCAAACGCTTATCAGGATTATCGATTCCGCATTGTGGCAATAGAGTTGCGTATACAATTCTTACAACCAGCGCGTAGCAAGTATCAGCACAGGTTTCCCTGTTCTTGTGAGTGTTCCACTTGCTACGTTCGCAAGGCACTCTATACACACACGGTAAGCACGCACAACACGCATGAACGCACGTGTAGTTAGCGAGCACGATTGTTTACCGTTTCAACAGTACAACGAGGTCAAAAGGCGCTGTACAAGTTTCCAGTGATGTGTCCGCGATGTTATTTTCAGCATACAAGCCGCTCGGTAGTGGACGAGTTGAGGCACGCTAATAATACGCATTACTTCTTTGCGACATCGACCAAACTTTCCATGACAACCAGCGGAGACAAAGGGAACGCACTCCACGGCATTGTTACGTTTCGCCTACGACGCGCGGTTTAGCCGGCGCGGCTGCAACAAAGCGGCAGACATTTTGGCCCGTTCGGCGTCGCCGCTACGCCTCCCCGCCAAGCGCGTCCAGGCATGTTCCGATGCCACGTGTCTTCATGTGCGTGTGTGAGTGTATGTGCATATTGGTGCCCACGCTTGTCGAAGCGCGGCAGCCGGGGAGAGGAGCTCCCAACAACTGTGAAGCGAGGGGGTCTGACAGGCGCCGACACGACAGTGTGAGCCACCTTCTCCTCCCCATTGTGCCCGACCGGCGGCAACACGACAGTGTGAGCCACCTCCTCCTCCCCATTGTGCCCGACCGGCGGCGACACGACAGTATGAGCCACTTTCTCCTCCCCATTGTGCCCGACCGGCGGCGACACGACAGTATGCGTCACCTTATCCCATTGTACAGTCACGTGCTCGTCTATAGAGTGGTTCCTTCTTGCCCTCAACTGCGAGAGTATAAAAGCAGCTGCCCCGGACGCCAAAGAGGGCTCCGATTTCTTCTGTTGAGTAAAGTGCACTCCCGTCTCTCTACTTCGGTCAACCTGACCGCCAACTCTTTGCGATGTTAGAATAAACAAGTTGTCTTTTAAAATGTTCAGAAATAAACTGACGGCGGATATACGCAGAGCACGTGATCAATATCTCTGTAACCAGTTCTGCTGCTCGATGAATAAGTCGGATGAATTATGGAGGAAATTAAATGAGCTTCTAAACAGATCTACAGGCCCAAACCCAGTAACAAAAATTCATACTCAAGATAAAGAACTCACAGGCACTGATTTAGCAAACGCATTCAACAGATACTTCACAGAGATAACTAGTGAATTCGTTGGTTCAAATACTCTTCATGTAAGAAACGAGAAGTCAATGTTCCTAACACCAACATCAGTATCAGAGGTCATGTCTGTTTTCATGGGGCTAAAAAATAGCAAATGTTGTGACGCAGACGGAATTGTGATAAAACCGGTGAAGTTTGTGATAGGAGACATAGCAGAGTGCTTAGCTCACATATATAACCTTTGCTTATCTCAAGGAACATTTCCGGGGCAAATGCAACTCGCCAAAGTGAGCGTACTGCACAAAAAAGGTAGTAAGAATGATTTTACAAATTTTCGACCAGTATCTATATTACCCGTTTTCTCAAAAGGCTTTGAAAAAATAGTTCTTACTAGAATGACAAATTTTAGCGAACAATGCAATATCATTTATGGCGCGCAGTATGGCTTCCGGAAATATCGATCAACAGAAATGGCACTGTTAGAACAAAAAGAATTTATCCTGCAATCGCTTGAAGATAAAGAAGTAGCCCTTGGAATATACGTAGATTTCACGAAAGCTTTCGATTATTTAAATCACTCTATCCTGCTAAAGAAACTTGATATGTACGGATTCCGGGGGACGGTTCTGTCACTACTGACGTCCTACCTTAGTGAGCGCAAGCAGTACGTGTATTTAAATGGCTGCTCTTCTAATATATTACCAATTTCTGCCGGCGTACCTCAAGGGAGTATTCTGGGCCCATTTTTGTTTAACTTATATTTGAATGACATTGTTAACGTCGATCCTATGGTGAAATTTGTTATATATGCTGATGATGTGACACTGTTATTCTCTGCAGAAAGTACGGATGAGTTGATTCTGAGAGCAAACAGAACGCTTGTGAAATTAGACACATGGGCGCAACTTAACAAATTGAAAATAAACGTTAGTAAAACGAAGGCTGTCATATACCGTGCGAAAAACAAGAAAATTAACATTACCTCAGACATTAAGCTGCGAAACTCAAAAGTAGAACTAGTAAGCGCATTTAAAATACTTGGAGTGTATTTCAGCGAAAATATGACCTGGGACACTCATATCGACCACGTTGTGTCAAAACTGTCTCGCATCGTTGGATTGACATACGCCAACAGATACATTCTACCGTCAAAGGTTAAGCTTCTGCTGTACAATGCGTTATTCCACTCACATATGAAATATTGCCAATTAGTTTGGGGGAACACAACAAAAGGTAATTTGCAAAGAATCATGATATTACAGAAAAAAATGTTACGAAATATTGAAAACGTCCCCATGAGTCACCCTTCCCACCCTCTGTTCTTGAAGTACTGTGTAATGAAAATAGACGAGCTATATCCGCATTGCCTGTGTTCACGTTATAAGCTTGAAGTAAAAAATAACAGCTATTCCCTACTACGGTTGGCATCGCTTTCTAAAAGGACCACACCTTATGAGAATCGAAATACACAGCCATGGCTAATCAAAACGTGCAGAACCGGATACGGACAACAAATGGTAAACAGAACCCTACCGCATTTGCTAAATTTCTGCCATAAAAACGGTTTCACTCCCGAAACAGCATCGAACCAGAAACTGAAATTGTTCTTCTGTGACAAAGCTCCTTTCCCATGACAGAATTTCATGTGGTTCTTTCATCTCTGCGCATGTACGCTACACGCATTGCAATGTACTGTTTCATACTACACCAATGTGTGCCGTTTTATTTTTTGTTTTTTTCCTTCATTATGTAGCGCTTTTTACTTGCAGTTTTTATGTTTGTACGTTTTTGTTTAACATTGGTCTATCACGCAGTTAACAAACTTTTTATTTCTATAGTACCTTATTGTCAATGTTATCGACAAGTTATTGCTGCATTAGTATTTATTTGTTTGTGATTTTTATGTTGCCATGCGAAAAAGTGTTTCTGTTTCTTCTATTTTGTTCTCCGGGGAGCTGGGAACTAGTCAAGCTGACTTGTCAGCTTTTTTTCCCGCACTCCCTCACTTCATGAGTGAAATAAAGATTATTATTATTATTATTATTATTATTATTATGTTTTGTTGTTACCAGTCGACTCATGCTTTGCCGGGACCTTCGGATGCTTCCAGTTGTACCCCAGGCCGCCAGGCCAACGCTACCCTTGGGGCTTGCGACCCAGGTGCAACAACGGGCGTCAGCGCCGAGTTCCCAACAACTCGTACCAGCAGTCCGACCACAAAAACCGGTGCCATCGGTGGGATTCAAACAACTGTCTGCCAGCGGTGAGATCGCGACAACGGAGGCCAGCAGCGAAGAGATGCAGTTGACTGTATGCTGAGCAGCTCAACAACGATCCGGGAGCAGTGCAACGAGCCCTGTGTGATGACTGGTTGCCTGCAGCGGAACGACTGCGCTGAACTCTTGGCTGCGAGGTTTGGTGAGTGCGGGACTTTCTTCTTCTGAGCTTTGCCAGGCTTTTGTTAGTGTCAGAAACAGAGCTGGTAATTGTGGTTGTCGTTGCTGCCGGGTTAGATTGCGGCAAGACAATAATAGGCAGTAGAGAAAGCAGCACTCAGAGCAGCCATGGATTTGAAGTCGTTGCGCAAACCGAAATTGCTGGAGCTTGCAAGAGAGTTGGGTCTGGATGTCTCGGACAAACTCAGAAAACCTGAACTGCTAAGGGCTATTCTTGAGTTAGAAGCTGAGGATGACGAGCTGTCGGAATGCCTTGAGACCATTGAGGAGAGGGAGACTGCAAAAAAACAGGAGCGAGAACGTAAAGAACAAAAAGAGAAAGAAAAAGAAGAGCGCGACCACGCTTTGGAAATGAAGCGTCTCGAGGTAGAGACGGAACGCGCTCGTAATGGAAGTCAGGCACACGGTGCAGGAGAACGAGTATTGTTCAAAATGACTGACCTGATGCGGCCGTTTAAGCTTGGAGAGGACATTGGTTTGTTCCTGGTTAACTTTGAGCGAACGTGCGAGAAGCAGGGGTTCTCTCGGGAAACGTGGCCACAGCGCTTGCTCACTTTGTTACCCGGCGAGGCGGCCGACGTAGTCGCTCGCTTGGATAGAGAGGAGGCAGAGGATTTCGACAAAGTGAAATCGAGTCTGCTAAAAAAGTACAGGCTGTCAGCGGAGGCGTTCCGTCGGAAGTTTCGGGAAAATGAGAAAGGCAGAAGTGAGTCATACACAGAGTTTGCGTACAGGCTTATGTCAAACATGCAGGAGTGGCTCAAAGAAGAGAAAGCGTTTGGTGACCACGAGAAAGTTCTGCAGTGTTTCGGGCTAGAACAGTTTTATAGCCGGTTACCGGAGAACGTGCGGTACTGGGTCTTGGATAGGCCAGACGTTTGTACGGTGGCTAAAGCCGCTGAGCTAGCCGAGGAGTTTGTGACGCGTCGGGCTCGCGGAGCTAAGGACGGTCAAAAGGGTGAATTTGGCTCGAAGTTTGAGAGGCCGAAGTTCACACCCATGAGAGCAAAGGGGAACACACGTAGTGCGGATGCGAGTGAAAGCAGTCCGACAGAACGTAAGGAGACGGCGGCAGCCGAAGCCGAACGCAGAAAGCGGTTCGAGATGAGGCAAGCGCGCGTGTGTTATACGTGCCAGAAGCCGGATCACTTTTCGGCGCAGTGTCCGGACAGAAAGCGGGTCGAGATGAGGCAAGCGCGCGTTTGTTATACGTGCCAGAAGCCGGGTCACTTTTCGGCGCAGTGTCCGGAAACAACACCAAAAGTTGTGTTTTTTTCATTATGCAGCACTGACGAGAACATGAAGCTTCTCGAGCCTTACATGCGAGACCTCCTCGTGAACGGGAAAGAGTGCCGAGTGCTTCGCGATTCCGCAGCTACGATGGATGTAGTTCACCCCTCTTACGTAGAACCTCATATGTTCACGGGCGAGTGCGCATGGATCAAGCAAGCCGTGGAAGCTCATAGCGTGTGTCTGCCGGTAGCAAAAGTGCTTATTGAAGGACCTTTCGGAGCGCTTGAGACGGAGGCGGCAGTGTCATCTATGCTGCCCCCCCAGTACCCGTACCTATTTTCAAACAGGTCCGATCACCTCCTGCGCGAGAAGGGGCTTTTGTTTGGTGAGGCTAACGTTCAGGCCTTAACCAGATCGAAGGTTCGGGAGCTCGCTGCAAAGGCGGTAGTTGCGGGGCCGACGTTAACAAACAACGAAAAAGGGTCAGAGGCGCAGCAAGCTGATATTCAGAGCACGCCCGAACTGAATAAAATTGAGTCTGTAGCGTTGAAGGCGCCAGATACTGGAGAGGAAACGCCCGACACGGGAAAGTTAGAAGAGCTATCTACAGATTTGCTCATCGCGCCTACGTCAGACGGACTTGATAGGTTGCTAAAAGTCAGCCGGTCGGCTTTGATAGCCGAGCAAAAAAAGGATGGCAGCCTGGAAAACGTGCGCTGCAATGTCAAAGAAGGTATCGCCAGGAAAACTGCGCGTTTTGTGGAAAGAGGTGGAGTCCTGTACCGGAAGTATCTAGACCGCAGAGGAGTGGAGTTCGATCAGCTGGTCGTTCCTCAATGCTATCGTCAGGATCTGTTGCGCTTGACGCATGGGGGTTCGTGGTCCGGACACCTTGGAGTTAAGAAAACTAAGGACCGTCTCTTGCAAGAGTACTATTGGCCAGGGTGTTTTCGGGACGCAGACCATGTCGTGAGGACATGTGACACCTGTCAGCGGGTGGGCAAACCAGGGGACAAATCGAGGAGCGCCTTGAGAAAGTTAGTAGCGCTCAGTTTATTTCCACCCTAGATCTTGTCAGGGGTTATTGGCAGGTTCCACTTATAGAAGAGGCTAGTAGGTATGCGGCGTTCATTTCACCAATGGGAACATTCCGTCCTAAAGTGTTGAGTTTTGGTTTGAAGAACGCGCCATACTGTTTTTCAAGCCTCATGGATAAAGTGTTGCGGGGACAGCAAGAATTCGCTTTACCGTATCTAGACGACGTAGCGATATTCTCCGCATCCTGGTCTGAGCATATGGCACACTTGCGGGCAGTGCTAACACGCCTGCGCGAAGCGGGCTTGACAATAAAGGCTCCTAAGTGCCAGTTAGCACAGGCCGAGGTTGTCTACCTCGGTCACGTGATTGGTCAGGGTCGTCGCCGCCCCTCTGAAATAAAGGTGGCCGCTGTGCGAGACTTCCCGCAACCGCGCACGAAGACCGATATTCGGTCGTTCTTAGGTGTCGCCGGCTACTATCAGAGGTACATCCCCAGGTACTCTGATATCGCGGCTCCCCTGACGGATGCTCTAAGAAACACAGAGCCGCAAACAGTCGTCTGGGACGAGACAAAGGAAAGAGCTTTTAGCGCCCTAAAGAGCGCCCTAACAAGCCAGCCTGTGCTAAGATCGCCAGACTACACAAAAGGGTTCGTAGTTCAGTGCGATGCTAGTGAGCGAGGCATGGGCGTTGTACTGTGCCAACGGGAAAATGGAGGAGTAGAACACCCCGTCCTGTATGCTAGTCGTAAGCTGACCAGTCGTGAGCAGGCGTATAGCGCCACCGAGAAAGAGTGTGCATGTCTCGTGTGGGCCGTTCAGAAATTGTCATGCTATCTAGCCGGCTCGAGGTTTATCATTGAGACGGATCACTGCCCTCTCCAATGGCTGCAGACCATCTCTCCCAAAAATGGCCGCCTCCTGCGCTGGAGCCTCGCTTTGCAACAATATTCCTTTGAGGTGCGTTACAAAAAGGGGAGTCTCAACGGTAACGCCGATGGCTTAAGTCGAAGCCCCTAACGTAGGAATCAGCCTCAAAATTGTTTGTTACTGATGTTTTTCTTCCTGAGGCAGGATTTTTAACATATTGCTTTTGTTTAGTGTTTCAAAGTGATGACATGCTTTCTAGTGCAATTTTCCAATTTGTGGACGCGTTCTAAGTGCTGCTAGACTACTGTAAGGAACTAGGCAGTGGTATAGAAGGGGAAAGAGCCTGGCAGGGCTTAGTGAGGGTTGTGCCGTGCTTGCTGACTGAGCGGTTGAGTTTCAGCGTAGTTCTAACGCTTGCCGGGAACGAGAACAAAAATGTGAACTCTCCCGAAGTCACTTTGCAGTGTCCTGTGCGAACCTGAACGAGAGAACGAGGCCTTCTCTGTGCGCTGCGCTCAAGAAACGTCGAGGGACGCCCGACTTCGGTTATGAGCATCATCGAGCGACATCCCTCCGGACAGCGGATGCAGTCCCCTGTCCATCGGGATCTCCTTCCCCCGGCGGGGCGGTCTGTTACGTTTTGCCTACGACGCGCGGTTTAGCCGGCGCGGCTGCAACAAAGCGGCAGACATTTTGGCCCGTTCGGCGTCGCCGCTACGCCTCCCCGCCAAGCGCGTCCAGGCATGTTCCGATGCCACGTGTCTTCATGTGCGTGTGTGAGTGTATGTGCATATTGGTGCCCACGCTTGTCGAAGCGCGGCAGCCGGGGAGAGGAGCTCCCAACAACTGTGAAGCGAGGGGGTCTGACAGGCGCCGACACGACAGTGTGAGCCACCTTCTCCTCCCCATTGTGCCCGACCGGCGGCAACACGACAGTGTGAGCCACCTCCTCCTCCCCATTGTGCCCGACCGGCGGCGACACGACAGTATGAGCCACCTTCTCCTCCCCATTGTGCCCGACCGGCGGCGACACGACAGTATGCGTCACCTTATCCCATTGTACAGTCACGTGCTCGTCTATAGAGGGGTTCCTTCTTGCCCTCAACTGCGAGAGTATAAAAGCAGCTGCCCCGGACGCCAAAGAGGGCTCCGATTTCTTCTGTTGAGTAAAGTGCACTCCCGTCTCTCTACTTCGGTCAACCTGACCGCCAACTCTTTGCGATGTTAGAATAAACAAGTTTTGTTGTTACCAGTCGACTCATGCTTTGCCGTGACCTTCGGATGCTTCCAGTTGTACCCCAGGCCGCCAGGCCAACGCTACCCTTGGGGCTTGCGACCCAGGTGCAACAACGGGCGTCAGCGCCGAGTTCCCAACAACTCGTACCAGCAGTCCGACCACAACAGCATGAAAATCGTGGGTCTACATTTAGCTGGCGCGCCACGCATTCGGCGTGTTTACAGCGAGACGCAAGCCATCTTCTGGCACTTTCGTGCTCGCGAACTGCGTTTCATTTCATTACAGCAAACCTAACAACACACGATCAAACAAACACATCGAAGCATCTCGCACAACCGATTGAAAACGGAGAAATAAGAACACGCCGTACCTTCGTATTCTACCGGTCACGTAGAATACGAAAAAACCGGTGCCGCCAGCGCCGTCTGTATAATAGTGCGGCCGTTGTGGCCTCCGTGATTCCTACAATAATTAGCACTACAGCAGGTTTTGTGCCATTTTGCGCCTAACTACATACGTAGGTTGCGAGACAGGAAGAAACATTGACATGCTCATATTGTATGCTATAGTTTAGGGCAGGAATGAATTACATATAGTATTCTTGCTTTTGAATCGCTTATGCCGCATGCAGTCAGCAAAAGCCTGGCCTTCAAGATCTGAACAATTTACCTTGAGAAAGCTGTCGCTGGGACGTCACTTCAACGATTTCAACTTCGGTCACCGGCCTTAAACCACTAAATGGCGTTATGCGCAGCCGTTACCTGCACTATACCTGCGCCGTCACTTCGCTTCTCATTGAAGCGACTTCCTGCTGTCGTTTAAATGTAGCCCAGACATTGTTGTCACAACCTCGGAGGTACACGTGTGTGATGTTTCCGTGTGCTTTCTAACTGTGTCCGTCGCAAAGCAAAAAATATACGATGATCTTTAATTTTACCCGTGGGGCAGAGGTTACGCTTATGTGTTCCCTATCTTGCTTTCGTGGCGGTGTTTTTATAGTGCGCGGATCAGGCTCATGTCGTCCGTGCCTTCTCTGTGTATTGTGTGACCCACGAAGATTCCTCAGAAAAAAAAAGTCACGTTTCTTCAGCGTGCATTTGTCGCATTTGAGTGGTGTGTGCCCGAAATGTGCGGCGGCGTTCGATGTGTTCCCGCCCCAAGTGCTGCAGGCACTGCATGCCAGCAAATAGATGTGACGCGGCTGCTAACGCGCAGTCTTGCTTACTGTTTCTTGGTTATCGTTGTGATTTACCTGCATATGCGATAGAAGCCACAATGCGCGCTTCCATTATATTGCTTTGGTTTTTCTAATTTCGATTAGTGTGATGCTCGCCTTCATCGATGAGTGTCTTTTTAACGATGCTCTTGCTTGATAGTAAAAAAACCTCTGAAATGCCTATTGCAAAAACCAGCGTCTTCCATTGCCTTCCAGTGTGAAAGCAGCGCGTTTTTTGGCACTTGATTGCACTGGGTACGCTGACACTCGCTGAGACTCACTCGAGACCACTGAGAACGCTGGGTAAGAGCTGGGTCACACTGGAAGAGATGCTGGTTCCACTGCCATGACGCTGGAGCGCACTGGTTTGTGCCGTACAGGCGCTGGTTCGCACTGGAGACTGCGCTGGTTGTGTTTGTGCGCGCTGGTTCTAGTACGCAAGGACGGGCGCAGCTGAATAATATGTTTTATAGAATTTCATCGCTTGATTTTAGTCTGTTGTCCTAAATAACGCCATATCTTGGGGTCATAAAACTCTATTTCGTGCCGCAGCATGGAATAAAGGTGCGTGAGCGGCCTTGTTTGTTCGTGCACATTTGACACTGAAGATCACTTTCGTTTTTTTTTTTTGCATTTTCCCTTGTGACAGCGCAGATAGCTAAGCTCTTGAACGAAACCACGCAAACGCAGAGGACGCCGCGTTTTTTTAGTAGTTCGCACGTAACATGTGACTGGGAGTTGCCGCCGTTGTCGCAGTGTTGTGGAGTGGACATGAAATCCAGAACTCGTTCAGACGCGCTCGAACGGACCCCGAGTCCGAAGCCTACCGCTGATTGATATTACCGTCCCGATAACAAAGCTGAGGCGATTCGTGCGCTCCCACTTTCCCTTTTGTATTAAATGAGTTCTGAGGCTCAAATACACACATTTTAGCTTTCACCAGCTACCCGCGCCGAGATCGGTCCCCACCGAAGCTTATGTCTAGCGTATCCGCGAGTCGGTCTGCACGCTATCGGCGCGTCTAGGTTCAGGAATCAAGAAGTCTAACAAGGATAAGTCACTCTATATTTTGAGATTTCGCATCAGTGTTCTTGAATAAACCATTTTTTGATGTCTACAGTACCAGCACAAGAAGTGAGGAGCGCCGATGTGACGCGTCATAAACGCAGGTATATGTGCTGTCGCCGAAGGCTCCCAGCACTAGCCTGCTTTTCTCTGCCGAAGTTATATTGCTAGACAGACGTGTAGACTGAAAGCCATCACTGAACTAAGAAAACGCAGCATATCCCTCGCGTGAAGGACAAGAAACGGCTATCGAAATCTGCAGTAACAGCCCATACAGCGTCCCGGGTCGGTGGTTCATTTAGGACTTTTGTGAATTTAAAATGCCAATCGCAAGGGTAAAGATGTTATGGCACTTCCGAGCACACTATTGAATACGGACAGAAAATTTTTCTTTGTGGTACAGGCGTGATTTTTAGTTGCTGGGTGATAGCGCATCTACCATGTCTGTGCGAGACGTCTCTTTGTAAATTATCTGCTCACTTTCGTCTGCTGGCGTGGCGTAGCGCTAATGAGCCGGCCCTGGGATCTGTAGATGCGACGGTCGAATCCAAGCTTTTATTTTAACGTTTTTTTTTATTGCACTAAAACGCTCTCTGTTGCTTTCTGTATTCAAAAATATATATATACGGTGTCCAGGCACCGTGAATTTCACGCGCTCGAGCTATTTTTCGCACTAGTAGCCAGCGCCTCCCAGTACGCCGCGCCTGCCCAGCGCCCCACGCATCCAGCGCGCGGCACTGGGCCCATAATCTGGCGATGCACTGGATACTGGGTACTGTTTAAAGAGTGAAAGTATAGAGCCGTTCTTAGACAGGCCACACTTTAGCTTCTTTAATGTCCTATAAACGTTCCTTTATGGAACTCAGTACATATGTCACATGATGGCACATTTTTAGAACGGGAATGGAGAGCCAGTCTAGAAACAGGCCGCAGTAAACGTCCAGAAAACGTTCTATAAACATTTTTCTATAGAATTTAGTACATAAGATGTCAGTACGACATCTATAAATCTTTTATGGAGGGTGGATGTAGAGCCATTCTGTAGACAGGCCACATTAGAAGTTCTGAGAACGTTCTATAAACATTATTCCACAGAATGTTGTACATATGATGACAATGAACCCTCTATAGACCGCTTATAGAGGGTGAATGGAGAGTCAGTCTATAGACAAGCTGCATTAGAAGTGTTAAAAACATTCTACAGATATTATTTTATAGAATTTAGTACATATGATATCTGTTAAAACCCTTGGAATACATTCTTCAAAGCACCTTGCCTAGAATATACATGTCGAAAACCTCCATTCAAAGATGTCGTCTGCCATTGGTGTCCGTGCACGTACGGGATGTATTCTTCCTACAAAGGTGAAGATTATGATCTACAATGCGTTAGTGTCTCTATGTTGCAGTACTGCAGCATAGTGTGGTGTACTACTGGCGTAACAAATTTGCGCAAGCTGTAGTTGCTGCAGAAAAGAGCCATACGACATATTGCTGCTGTACATTATGCTTCTTCTACAAAACTTCTTTTTACAAAGTATGAAATTCTTCCAGTGTTCTGTTTATATAATTATAGGCTGATGCTGTGTTAAAAACTTTTGTTAAGTATGGTGCCAATACCATAATTAATCTTGATAAGTTAAAAGCAAACACAAGTGTTCGTTCTACCAGGCACAAAGAAATGTGGACTGTACCCACCCCTAGAACTTCTTATGATGAACAATCGTTGTCGTATAAGCTACCTTCCCTTCTGAAACTATTAAACCATGGAGATTTTGATTCTTCGTGTAGTCAAAATTCTCTCATTAAGCGTTTCGCCCAGTCCCTTTATTTTCAGGAATAGCACATCCTTTCGAATTCTTTTCCCTCTACTTGTCGATCGCTGTTTTTCATGTTCATGCCATTTCAAGTCTATGCAACTGGGTTGTATTGTTCTTGCGCTTTGTTACAAAACTTTTTTTGTTGCTCGATGTTATGTAATATTCGTTGATTTATTTAAACTCTTTGTGCATGACTGACCGTCATCCCGCTGTTTTGCCAACTGTAAAGGAGTCGGCACCTCGTCACGCTGCTCAAGCTTTTAGTCCCGTACTCCTCCTATTCCAAGGAAATAAAGCTGATTGATTGATTGATTGATTGATTTAATACACCCTCTATAGAACATTTATAGAGGGCGAATGAAGAGTCATTCTATAGACAGGTTGCGTTAGAAGTTTTAAAGACATTCTATAAAAATTACTTTACAGAATTCAGTACATAGAACGTCAATACACCCTCTATTGTGCATCTATTGTGTGTGAAATAACTTGTTTCTATAGACAGGTTTCTATAGACTTCTTATGGAGATCCTATGCAGACGACTCCAAGATCGCGAGTTCCTATAGAGTCCCTTCTGACCCATAGGAACTGTTACGTTTCGCCTACGACGCGCGGTATAGCCGGCGCGGATGCAACGGACGCCGGGGCTTCGGTCAAAGCGGCAGACATTTTGGCCCGTTCGGCGCCGCTGCTACGCCTCCCCGCCAAGCGCGTCCAGGCATGTTCCAATGCCACGTGTCTTCGGTGTGCGTGTGTGTGGGTGTGCATGTTGGTGCCCACGCTTGTCAAAGCGCGGCAGCCGGGGAGAGGAGCTCCCCCAACTGTGAAGCGAGGAGGTCTGACCGGCCCGGCGGATGCGTCACCTACTCGTCCCAACGTGCCCGAGCGGCGCCGTCACGTGCGCCCCCTTCCAGAGACGTTCCTTCTTGCCCTCGACTCCGAGAGTATAAGAGCAGCTGCTCCCGGACGCCAAAGGAGGGCTCCGATTTCTTCTGTTGAGTAAAGTGCACTCCCGTCTCTCTACTTCGGTCAACCTGACCGCCAACTCTTTGCGATGTTAGAATAAACAAGTTGTCTTGTTGTTACCAGTCGACTCATGCTTTGCCGGGACCTTGGGATGCTTCCAGTTGTACCCCAGGCCGCCAGGCCAACGCTACCCTTGGGGCTTGCGACCCAGGTGCAACAACGGGCGTCAGCGCCGAGTTCCCAACAACTCGCGCCAGCGGTGCGACCACAACAGAACTCATTAGGAGTTCTAAAGGAACACTAAATTCATTTTCATAAGGGGAGATCTGTGAGAGGGCGTGCTATGGTGGCAAAATTTTTAACAAAGCAGCGAAAGTAAGAGCAAAGGCCCACGCAACTTCGGACATCTTTTGCGGACCGTGGAACAGGCAACTCTTTCACGGCGCGAATTTTCTCTGGATCCGGTGGGATGCCAGTTGCATTGGCGACATGTCCAAGAACAGTAATCTCACGATGGCCGAAGTTACATTTCTTGGAGTTGAGCTGTAGACCGGCCTTGCGAAAAACCGCAAGTACAGCTGAAAGGCGCTCAATGTATGTGCTGAATGAGGGCGAGAACACAATACCATTAGCTAGGTAGCAGAGACAAGTCGACCACTTGAATCCTTGGAGTCATTAATCCATCATACGCTCAAAGGTAGCCGAATCATTGCATAGGCCAAAAGGCATAACTTTGAAGTGGTAAATATCATTAGGCGTTATAAAGGCGGTCTTTTAGCGATCTAAATCATTGACAGCGATTTGCCAATATCCGGACCGCAGGTCGATGGACGAAAAAAACTTTGCACCGTATAGGCAATTGAGGGCGTCATCGATACGAGGTAGTGAGTGGACGTCCTTCTTCGTGATGCGATTGAAGTGAACGCAGAATCTCCATGAGCCGTCCTCCTTTTTGACCAGCACGACAGGGGACGCCCAGGGGCTTGACGATGGATCAATGATGTCTTTCGCAAGCATCTTGTATACTTCCGTTTTGATGACCTGTCACTCGGAAGCTGAAACTCGGTAGGGTCGCCGATGGATGGGTGCATTATCGCCTGTATGTATACGATGTTTGACAAGTGACGTCTGGCCTAAAGGTCGGTTGTTCAGGTCGAATATGTCTTGTACGAAAGTAATAGGCTGCACAGCTGTTCAGTCTCCGCAGGAGTGAGATTCGGGGCGATCATTTTCTTAATGTCGTTGTCAGTACATTTGGCAGACAGGAAAGGCTCAGAGGAAGCGCCGACGGCAAAAGTCGCAACGCAACTAACTTTTAAAGCAGTGATTGTAGCCAGGGTGATATCTTTGGGCAAAATTTGCTTATCGAGCCAGAAATTCACCTCATGGAGGTACGTGCGATTGTCTGTGACCCACAGTATTGTATGCGGGACAGTAAGGCTGTGGTTGAGAACGATGGCAGTTATGGGAGCGGAGACGTAATCACCATCGAGAACTGGTGCAAACGGCGACATTTCGATGTGTGTCAAGACCTGTGGTGGAAGGTGAACAAAATCAGTAGGTCTTAGGCGAATTTCGTGTGGTGTTGGAGGAACGTCCAGTAGAGGCAGGTGTTGTGACTTCGGGGTGGAGGACGAAAGAAGGACTCGTTCCGTAGACGAAGAAGAAACGAAAAACTTTATGCAATATTTACAGATAGTGGATCATAGCGTACACGTAGCAGTAGGAGCGCATCCGACCGACTGGGTGGCTGCAAGCGACTCTGTTCACAGTGGGCCGGTTCTGCCTTAGATCCTTTCGGCGACCCCTCGTCGGCAGGAACCAGTTTGGGCGAGTTCACGTCGGCAGGAACCAGGCTGGGCAGGGTGATGACCTCGCCTGCATCGAATTCTTGATTCGTCGCGGAGATGGCTGGGCGCCACGGAGATGGCTCGGCGCTTCTTGAAGTCGTGTCGAATCCTTGATTCGTCGCGGAGAAGTGGGAGCTCTAGTCGCCTTGTGGTAGCCACGTGGTCCATGTAGTATGGCAGCTCCCATCGCCACGTTGTCCTCGTGGTATGGCACAACAGCACCCCCGCCGCCAGATAATATATCCAGAAGTCGACTTATTCGACGCGGCTCGACATATGCGATGTGCTGATTGGGTGACGTCCTTGATGGGGCCAAGGAGAAGGCTTTGTCACTCTTTCATCCGCTCGTCTTTCATTTGTTTGGATCTGAGAAAGTTGACGGAGCGACCAAAAATCAACGCCGATTACTTCGGTCAAAGTGAGCACCCTCTGAATGCTCTCCACAACGCCAGAACAAACTTCATGAAAACAAACGCTCTAACCCCCCTCGGTGCTCTCAGCAGTACCATTACGGTTGTCATCATCATCATAATCATCATCATCATCTGCCTCGTTACGTCCACTGCAGGGCAAAAGCCTCTCCCATACTTCTCCAACTACCCCAGTCATGTACTAATTGTGGCCATGTTGTCCCTGCAAACTTCTTAATCTCATCCGCCCACCTAACGTTCTGCACCCCCTGCTACGCTTCCCTTCCCTTGGAATCCAGTCCGTAACCCTTAATGACCATCGCTTATCTTCCTTCTCATTACATGTCCTGCCCAGGCCCCCCCCCCCATTGCTTTTTCTTGATTTCAACTAAGATGTCATTAACTCGCGTTTGTTCCCTCACCCAATCTGCTCTTTTCTTATCCCTTTACGTTACACCCATCATTCTTCTTTCCATAGCTCATCGCGTCGTCCTCAATTTACGTAGAACCCTTTTCGTAAGCCTCCAGGTTTCTGCCCCGTATGTGAGTACTGCGAAGACACAGCTGTTACACACTTTTCCCTTGAGGGATAATAGCAAACTGCTGTTCATGATCTGAGAATGCCTACCAAACGCACCCCCAGCCCATTCTTATTCTTCTGATTATTTCAGTCTCATGATCCGGATCCGCGGTCACTACCTGCCCTAAGTCGATGTATTCCCTTACCACTTCCAGTGCCTCGCTACCTATCGTAAACTGTTGTTCTCTTCCGAGACTGTTAAACATTACTTTAGTTTTCTGCAGATTAATTTTTAGACCCAGCCTTCAGCTTTGCCTCTCCAGGTGAGTGAGCATGCATTGCAACTGGTCCCCTGAGTTACCAAGCAAGGCAATATCATCAGCGAATCGCAAGTTACTAAGGTATTCCATCAACTCTTATCCCCAATTCTTCCCAATCCAGGTTTCTGAATACCTCCTGTAAACACGCTGTGAATAGTATTGGAGACATCGTATCTCCCTGCTTGACGCCTTCTTTATTGGGATTTTGTTGCTTTCTTTATGGAGGACTACGGTGGCTGTGGAGCCGCTATAGATATCTTTCAGTATCTTTACATACGGCTCGTCTACACCCTGATTCCGTAATGCCTCCATAACTGCTGAGGTTTCGACTGAATCAAACGCTTTCTCGTAATCAATATAAGGGTCGGTTATATTCCGCACATTTCTCTATCACCTGATTGATAGTGTGAATATGGTCTATTGTTGAGTAGCCTGTACGGAATCCTTCCTGGTCCTTTGGTTGGCAGTAGTCTAAGGTGTTCCTGATTCTATTCGCGATTACCTTAGTAAAAACTTTGTAGGCAACGTACAGTAAGCTGATCGGTCTATAATTTTTCAAGTCTTTGGCGTCCCCTTTCTTATGGATTAGGATTATATTAGCGTTCTTCCAAGATTCCGGTACGCTCGAAGTCATGAGGCATTGCGTATACAGGGTGGCCAGTTTTTCTTGCTGGAACGGTTGTTCTACTAAACCCGAAACACGCACCTGATAAAGAGCCGGGGATACAGAGCTCTATAAATAGTGCTCTTAAAGAAGACACATTCAAAGAGAATTAACACCTAAGGAATAGATTGCAAAGCAATTCTTGACAGTGATTCGGGCAGGCAAGACACAGCTGAGGCGATCGAAGAAAATTTATATTTTGCCCTGTCTCGCTCCGAGTGAAATTCTGTCACTTTGGTCTTCCTTGTTTTCTCCCTGTCGTAAATCTATCGATTTCACTAACTTACCTCTAGATTTGAATTTATTTCAGGTCATTAACGAACCCACTCGTGGTCAAAATTTGTTAGACTTAATGCTTTCCTGTGCTCCTGATACAGTCGGACAAATACTCACCCTCGATCGATTCAGTGATCATAAATTGCTCCTAATACCTCTTTACATACCACTTGAAGATGTCAGCTTTACATCCAAGATAATAAGAACCTACAATAAAGGTAACTATAAAGATATGAATTCCGATCTTGAAATGTTCTTCCGCCAAGAATTTATGTCCTCTTTCTCTGTACGTAACATTGAAGAAAACTGGACTCTTTTCAAAGGCAAAGTATCTTCGCTAGTTGCAAGTATGTCCCATTGGTTACCATATCTAATGGCAGAACTAACCAATGGTTCAACAAGTAGCTTCGTATGTTAAAAAATAGGAAAAAACGCTTATACCAGAAAACCAAGCAAAACCCAACAGCTTGGGTTGAGTACACAAACTTTTTAAAAACTTACTGCTCTGCTATTTATGCTGCCAAAGATAAATATTACAACCATGATCTACCCTCACTCCTCAAATCGGACCCAAAAAGGTTTTGGAAAACAATTTCACCGGGCAATGGCTCAACTAGCATTTCCCTGCACGGAGCCAACAATATACCTCTAGCTGACCACGAGTGCCCTGTCGCGTTAAACAATTTTTTTTCATCAGTATTTACGACGGAGGACCAGTCCACTGTACCCCTTATCCCTGAACCCGAGTACCCTTACATGGAACCTATTAACATCACCGTCGAAGGTATATCTCGTCTAATTACGAACCTAAAATTATCTACATCTGCCAGTATTGATAACATTAGCACCAAAATACTTAAAAACACTGTCTCCGTTTCCAGCTAAATATTATTTCACATATTCCGACAATCATTATCATCCGGTCGCCTCCCTTCTGACTGGAAAATCGCTAAGGTAGTGCCTGTATATAATGCGGGAGATAGAAATTCGCCTGCTAACTAGCGTCCTATCTCCTTAACTTGCATTTCTTATAAATTACTTGAACATATCATCGCTTCTCATGTCTACAGCTACCTTGAGTCCAATAATTTCTTTTTTACTAACAAATATGGCTTCAGGAAAGGGTTTTCAAGCGATTCACAGCTATTTGAACTTACAACCGACCTACATTTTGGCATGAATAACAACAAACAATCCGATTGTATTTTCCTTGATTACTCAAAAGCCTTTGACCCTGTCGCTCATTATCGTCTAACCTCGAAATTATCTTCACTGCGGCTAGATTCAGTAACTCTTTCTTGGCTACGGAATTTTTTGTCACTTCGCCAGCAGTTCACAGTTGTTAACAGTTCGTATTCACCCCCTTGCTATGTTACTTCCGGTGTTCAACAAGGCAGCGTTTTAGGACCTTTACTATTTCTAATATACATCAACGACCTGCCTACTAACATATCTTCTTCCATCCATCTTTTTGCTGACGATTGCATAATTTACTGCACCATTAATTCTATCGGCGACCACATCGCACTTCAAAATAACCTCAATAATGTTTCTGATTGGTGCAGTACCTGGCAAATGCATTTTAACGAATCTAAATGTAACCTTATCACTTTTAGCCGTAAGCATGTCAATTCTAAGTTCACCTACTTTCTTAACTACTCTCAGGTCTCGGAAGCATCTTCATATAAATATCACGGAGTTCTCTTCGCTCCTAACCTGTCCTGGGCATCCCACGTCACCACCATTTGCGCCACAGCCTCACGAACTTTGGAGTATTTATGAAGAAACTTAGAAAAAGCCCCAACCAGCTTCCGGAAGCTTGCATACGCAACATTTGTCCGGCCTCAACTAGAATTTGCAAGCCCTGTGTGGTCGCCTCATCAAAAATATCTAATCAATATGCTAGAAGCCGTACAGAACAGAGTAGCACGTCTCATTTTTTTTTTGAGATTATAACTATTCTCATAGCTTAACTGAGGTTAAACAGAATCATGACATCATTTCGCCTGAAACTCGCCGTTGCATCGCACTTCTTTGTTTGTTCCACAAGTATATTCATGGTAATAGGCTGTCTCCGCTACCTCTCGAAAGGCCTTTGCGCATGTCAAAACGCCTCCATAACAATTTCAGTTACTCGCGCATGTTCGGTCACACATTAACCTTCCACGTGCCATTTCTTTGTGGAACTATTTGCCCGATACTATCGCTTCCTTAACAAACCAGGATTCCTTCCGCAACCAAGTCAGCAGTCATATTTCAATAATACCCTTTTACCCGCAGTGGTTGCTCAGTGGCTATGGTGTTGGGCTGCTGAGCACGAGGTCGCGGGATCGAATCCAGGCCACGGCGGCCGCATTTCGATGGGGGCGAAATGCGAAAACACCCGTGTGCTTAGATTTAGGTGCACGTTAAAGAACCCCAGGTGGTCAAAATTTCCGGAGTCCTCCACTACGGCGTGCCTCATAATCAGAAAGTGGTTTTGGCACGTAAAACCTCAAATATTATTAATAATACCCTTTTAATCTGTTCACCGACTTATTTCCTTTCATTGTTATTTCTCAGTTGCATTCTAGTTTGTACTGCGCATCAGTTACATTGTGAAAGTATGCTGTATATCTTGTGTTTGAATGCTTTGTTGTAGAAATGTATAAATACCACTTGCTACATAATATGTTTGCTAGCTCTTATAGTACTGTTCCCGTTTATACCCCCACCCTTACGTCATGCTCCTACGGGGGCCTGTAAGGTCTTTGTAAATAAATAATTAAATAAATAAACTTGTCATTCGGTTTACCAACTTGCTGACATGCGTCGCATGACTGAACAAGTGTTTCAACCTCTTTCCAGCATCCTGGCCAATAGAAATCTTCCGCCAGCCTAGCCTTTTTCTTCTTTATACCGAAGTGAGCCCCCCAAACATTCCCATGCGCTAACTCCAAAGTTGTAGTCGGTACTTTTCTGGCACGAGTAGTTGGTTGTATGTCCGGCACTTGAAATCCTGATATTTCCGGTACTTGAGACCTGAGCTAGTGTAGAACGAGATGTTCTTTCGGGCCACTCCTTCATTTTCATTAGCCTGCAGCACAGTTAGCGAAGGGTCACTTTTCTGTGCCGCGATAAGCGGCTTTTGTTCAACCCTACTAAGCTGCGTAAGTAGAGCTTCAACCCTACCATGCTCCGTTACGGTAGCTGACATTTTAACTCTGTTCATTGACAATGGCAAAGGTTTAACTTTCACACATGAGCTATATAGGGACGGTAAACTCCAGTTTTTAGATTTGCAGCTATCCTCACAAACAGGCCACGCCTGTTGGATGTACTCGCCACGTGCAGGCAAGGAACTTTTACCTTACGCGTCTGCGCCCTCAAAGACTGTGAAACGCGCCACTGCTTTCATGTGTCTAGAATATTCGTTAATGAAATCTTGCCATCACTCTGCGAACCTGAGTTTCATTGCACAGTTAAATAGGCTGCAGGCCGCTGGTTACCCAAGTGTGGTGGTGACGTCAGTATCGGAGGTATTGCTTCGGAAACTGAAAGGGAAACGGCACAAAAGTAACTGCATTACACAAAAGAAGAGGTCTGAAGTTGTGCCGTATTGCCACCGAGTGGCAATACGGCACAACTTCACACCTTCACAACTTTGACAACTTCACACAACTTTGACCGTTTGTGTGAAGTTCTGCACTGACAAACGGTCAGTGCAGACACTTTACAAGGAATGACGAAACGCGCTGACAAAAGGACGAGAGCACGCGCCCTCTGTAGGCCGCGGAAGACGCATGCGACGAATCCGGGGTGGTCCACGACGCTCGTTCCGTGAAAAGACGGCTGGCTTTTCCGGCAAGCGCCACGCTCGCGCAGCTTTCTTCTCCGGGCTCGGGAATGGCCGCAAAGAGAGCCGGCGCTCTTCAAGCCGGCAGCGTCGTGTGTTTACACACCGACGCGCGCCCAGATCGTGCAACAGGCTTGACCAAGAGGGTCTCTGCTGTCGCAAACACGCATGAAAGAAAGCTCCTCGGCTTTCTGGCTCCCGGGACCCGAACGGATTATCACCAGGCCGCCCGAGATGGGTGCCTGAGAAAGGGAAGAATGCGCGCGAAGGTGGTTGCCGTTGACATTTTTCTTATTGTTGTCCTCTCCCCGGCTCTCCTCCTTTTCACTAATCCAGGAAGGCTTGCTGGGAGCTGTACAATAGGCCGGATTAGCGACGCCGCGGGGCGGCGCAAGCGGAAAAGGCGAAGCCGTGTTTTCGCATGCGGGTGGCTGGTCGCGGTGCAGAGCCGGAGCACGTGTACACCGTTCGGTCGCCGGGGCCGATTGGCTTCCTCTCTTGAATGGACTGGCTTCGTGGAGGCATCCCGCTTGCGTACTTGTGGACAGCGCTGCCCGTAGGCGGTTAATCCAATAAGTACACACGACTCCCCTGAGCCCACCGTATTACTTAACTTGCCTGAGAGCTCTCTTCTGTTTGCCATGCTTAAATGAGTAAGTTGGGTAAGCATGTCAATGGCGATGCAGCCACGAAAGCAGTTCACACGCAAGCACACGTTTCCTAAGCAGTTGGAAATTTTGGCAGTAACACAATTCGATGCGGCATTACACGGGGCAAATTTGCTGTAGTTACTTTCCGGAGCAACTGCGAAAGACGGGTGACAAAGACATGACCACGTAATCTGGTCGTCAGTATTTTTATGACTGAGTTCACAATTGCAGAGCTCGCTATTCGACAAGTACAACTCAGTAGGTCAGATGCTCAGAATTTACTTTAGGGGCACTTTCCAGAAGTAGTTCCGGGGAAAAGTAACCGTAGGGCGCGCGCTTTTCTCTCATTCTTTTCTCTCATCAGCCCAGCGGTCGACGTAGGCACCACTGGCCTCCTTGAAGCCCTTGGGTTCATCGAGAGCAGGGGAAAAGTAAATAAGTCCGCAATAGGGATTAGTAAGAGGCGATTGGACGATTGGTAGAAGAAAAATAGGCAAACGACAAACAACGGAGGCGTAGAATAGCAAAGTTCGCTATAGGGGGTCAGAAAATGTCATTCATATTTAAAACAGCGCAAATAACACGGACAAGGGAGGACACAGGACGAGCGCTGTGTGAAAATATGGTTACGGGAGTTGATAGCGTTTTTGTTTCTTTTTTAACTTGGGTAGGACATTAGGCGGTATAATAGCAAGAGCTTGGTGGCGCAACCCACAGGCCCGTTCCAAATGGGACGCTCATAACATCCATCAATCCATCCTTTTTCGCCCTCATCATAATCGTAACAACCACTTGAAACCAAACTATTCCGAGCTTCTACATCGCAACAGGCCCCGAAAATGTTCATTTGCTCATCCGCATATTCGGTAAAGCATAGGGCGGGTGTGATTTAAGCAGAAATGCATATTTCCCTTGCTTACCCCCGTGATTAATGCCAGAGATAGTTCATACCATAGCCCAACTGTTTCGGGTGAGTTTTGGTCGGAGATTTATTTCAGTGATACTCGATTGGCCCAGACAGTCAGGGTCGCTATCTTGTACTCGTTCGAAAAGCGTACGTTCGATTTCCCTCCGCGCGATTGTCCAGGCTGCGCCGATATCGCGGCCAATCTAGTACAATCGCGTGAGGCGAATTCGAACGTCGGCTTTTCGAACGAGTACAAGATAGCGGCCCAGCTCTATAGGGAGGCCGTTGGATGTTGGTTGGCACGTATTTCTCTCGTTTCAAAAGAATGACGGCAACTCTACGTACGCTGCACGCAATTTGTCGAGCCCGAGAGTGTAGTCCAACCGCGCGTGCGCCAGTGACAACGGCGATAGCGATGATGAGGGGAAGGTCAGTGTGCACAAGTGACACTCAGCCTTTTCATACTCCTCGCAACAGGAGAGGGGGAGTCAAAATCGTTTTGGGGAAAAGGGGAAACATGGCGCCTTTTCTCGACCCACTGGCGACAGCGGCGCACGAACTGCCGTACGGGGAACGAACCGCGGGGACCTGGCGTTGGAGAGAGACTCATTTGCACCGTAATGAATGACCGGACATCCCGCTGATTCACGGAGAGCTCGGGGCGGCGCATCAAAGGCTCGCGGAACTGGGACAGAATGAAGGACCCAAAGCGAGAATGAAGAGAAACCTAGACATTCCCTTCGCCCTCTCGTGAGCATGGGTGAGTGGTCGGCCGTTTTTCCACTTTCCAATTCACCCTGTAGGTGCTCTCGCACAATGCAGTTTCTTATGCGCGACGATAACAGGCGGACAATGCGAGGTTGTCCCGCGCTTTGTGGAGACTGGCCACCGCCGCCGCCAAATAGAAGCCAATTCCCGACGGCCTGTGTTCGCGCCATTGTCGTGGGGTGCGATGGGCGGCGCGTCGCCTGATCGAAAACTTGAAAGCACGGGGAAGAAATCTCGCGTGCACAGGTTCGCGCATCGTTCCCCGAGTGCTTCAGAAATGACCGCAAGAGGGGCCACTCAGAAATGCATCGGTAGGAGCGCCAGCAGAGCCTCGCTGTGAAAGAGCACCAGGCGCGGGACCTGCAGCGTCATGCATTTTTAAGCGAGGCCTTTGTGGGTGGCGGCAGTGCCTCTGATGTTTCTCACCACGAAAGGGAGAGCTGCCACCTTGCGCGTCGGTGGTCTGGTTTTGCGCTTTCTTAGTGCTTTTAGAACCCCAGTTGCACGGAGGCGCTACAGGACAGGCGGGGTATTTGTTACGTTTTGTTATAAATGGTTTGCTGGATAGATATTTAGCAGGGAAGCACCTGGGTTATACCACTTCGCTCTTTTACAGAAAAAAACGAAAGAATAAAAGTAACATAAACATTGATAAAAGATAATGATGATACAGGCAAGCTGCCACGACTCAGCGTGTAATGTTGCGTTTCGCCTGCGACACGTGGTTTTGCCGGCGCGACTGCGGAGGGGCGGCAGACATTTTGGCCCGATCGTCGTCACCGCAACGCTCATCGGCAGGTGTTTCCAGGCGCGACCGCGGCGATGCGACCGCAACGGATCACCCTCGCATTCCAGTCATTGTGCCCGAAACAGGCGATGCCAAAGCAGGGATCATCCTCTCATTACAGTCATTGTGCCCGACCGGCAGCGCTACAACAGGGTGCTACGAGATCGTGCTCGACAGGGTGCTACGAGATCGTGCTCGACATGGTGCTACGGCATCGCTACGACAGTGTGCGTCACCATTAGCCCATTGTACATTCACGTGCTCGTCTTTTGAGGGGTTCCTTCTTGCCCTCAACTGCGAGAGTATAAAAACAGCTGCCCCCGGACGCCAAAAGGGGGGCTCCGATTTCTTCTGTTGAGCACAGTGCTCTCCCGTCTCTCTACTTCGGTCAACCTGACCGCCAACTCTTTGCGATGTTAAAATAAACAAGTTGTTTTGTTGTTACCAGTCGACTCATGCTTTGCCGGGACCTTCGGATGCTTCCAGTTGTACCCCAGGCCGCCAGGCCAACGCTACCCTTGGGGCTTGCGACCCAGGTACAACCACGGGCGTCAGCGCCGAGTTCCCATCCGATCGTACCAGCGGTGCGATCCAAACATCTGGTTGGCAGCGGTGAGATCGCCTCCGACTTCAAACAACTGTCTGCCAGCGGTGAGATCGCGACAACGGAGGCCAGCAGCGAAGAGATGCAGTTGACTGTATGCTGAGCAGCTCATCGACGATCCGGGAGCAGTGCAACGAGCCCTGTGTGACGACTGGTTGCCTGCAGCGGAACGACTGCGCGGAATTCCTGCCTGCGAGGTTTGGTGAGTGCGGGACTTTCTTCTTCTGAGCTTTGCCAGGCTTTTGTTAGTGTCAGAAACAGAGCTGGTAATTGTGGTTGTCGTTGCTGCCGGGTTAGTTTGCGGCAAGACAATAGTAAGCAGTAGAGAAAGCAGCATTCAGAGCAGCCATGGATTTGAAGTCGTTGCGCAAACCGAAATTGTTGGAGCTTGCAAGAGAGTTGGGTCTGGATGTCTCAGACAAACTAAGAAAACCTGAACTGCTAAAGGCTATTCTTGAGTTAGAGGCTGAGGATGACGAGCTGTCGGAATGCCTTGAGACTATTGAGGAGAGGTCAAAAAGACAGGAGCGCGAACTTAAAGAGCAAAAAGAAAAAGAAGAGCGTGAACTTAAAGAACAGAAAGAGCGAGAGCAACAAGAGAAAAAAGAAGAGCGCGAACACGCTTTGGAAATGAAGCGTCTCGAGGTAGAGATGGAACGCGCTCGTAATGGAAGTCAGGCACACGGTGCAGGAGAACGCGTATTGTTCAAAATGACTGACCTGATGCGGCCGTTTAAGCTTGGAGAGGACATTGGTTTGTTCCTGGTTAACTTTGAGCGAACGTGCGAGAAGCAGGGGTTCTCTCGGGAAACGTGGCCACAGCGCTTGCTCACTTTGTTACCCGGCGAGGCGGCCGACGTAGTCGCTCGCTTGGATAGAGAGGAGGCAGAGGATTTCGACAAAGTAAAATCGAGTCTGCTAAAAAAGTACCGGCTGTCTGCGGAGGCGTTCCGTCGGAAGTTTCGGGAAAATGAGAAAGGCAGAAGTGAGTCATATACAGAGTTTGCGTATAGGCTTATGTCGAACATGCAGGAGTGGCTCAAAGAAGAGAAAGCGTTTGGTGACCACGATAAAGTTCTGCAGTGTTTCGGGCTAGAACAGTTTTATAGTCGGTTACCGGAGAACGTGCGATACTGGGTCTTGGATAGGCCAGACGTTTGTACGGTGGCTAGAGCCGCTGAGCTAGCCGAGGAGTTTGTGACGCGTCGAGCTCGCGGAGCTAAGGACGGTCAAAAGGGTGAATTTGGCTCGAAGTTTGAGAGGCCGAAGTTCACACCCATGAGAGCAAAGGGGAACACGCGTAGTGAGGATGCAAGTGAAAGCAGTCCGACCAGTCGTAAAGAGACGGCGGCAGCCAAACGCAGAAAGCGGTTCGAGATGAGGCGAGCGGGCGTTTGTTATACGTGCCAGAAGCCGGGTCACTTTTCGGCGCAGTGTCCGGAAACAACACCAAAAGTTGTGTTTTTTTCAATAGGCAGCACTGACGAGAACATGAAGCTTCTCGAGCCTTACATGCGAGACCTCCTCGTGAACGGGAAAGAGTGCCGAGTGCTTCGCGATTCCGCAGCTACGATGGATGTAGTTCACCCGTCTTATGTAGAACCCCATATGTTCACGGGCGAGTGCGCGTGGATCAAGCAAGCCGTGGAAGCTCATAGCGTGTGTCTGCCAGTAGCAAAGGTGCTTATTGAAGGACCTTTCGGAGCGCTTGAGACAGAGGCGGCAGTGTCATCTATGCTGCCACCCCAGTACCCGTACCTATTTTCAAACAGGTCCGATCACCTCCTGCGCGAGAAGGGGCTTTTGTTTGGTGAAGCTAGTGTTCAGGCCTTAACCAGATCGAAGGTTCGGGAGCTCGCTGCAAAGGCGGTAGTTGCGGGGCCGACGTTAACAAACAACGAAAAAGGGTCAGAGGCGCAGCAAGCTGATATTCAGAGCACGCCCGAACTGAATAAAATTGAGTCTGTAGCGTTGAAGGCGCCAGATACTGGAGAGGAAACGCCCGACACGGGAAAGTTAGAAGAGCTATCTACAGATTTGCTCATCGCGCCTACGTCAGACGGACTTGATAGGTTGCTAAAAGTCAGCCGGTCGGCTTTGATAGCCGAGCAAAAAAAGGATGGCAGCCTGGAAAACGTGCGCTGCAATGTCAAAGAAGGTATCGCCAGGAAAACTGCGCGTTTTGTGGAAAGAGGTGGAGTCCTGTACCGGAAGTATCTAGACCGCAGAGGAGTGGAGTTCGATCAGCTGGTCGTGCCTCAATGCTATCGTCAGGATCTGTTGCGCTTGTCACACGGGGGTTCGTGGTCCGGACACCTAGGAGTTAAGAAAACTAAGGACCGTCTCTTGCAAGAGTACTATTGGCCAGGGCGTTTTCGGGACGCAGACCATTTCGTGAGGACATGTGACACTTGTCAGCGGGTGGGCAAACCAGGGGACAAATCGAGGGCGCCGTTGAAATTGGTACCTATCATTACGGAGCCTTTTAGACGGCTCGTTATTGATACTGTGGGACCTCTGCCGGTAACAGCCACGGGGTACAGACACATTTTGACTGTGATCTGCCCAGCGACAAAGTTCCCTGAAGCAGTGCCGCTTAAAGAACTCAGCTCAGTTGAGATAGTTAATGCACTACTGTCCATATTTGCGCGAGTTGGTTTTCCTGCAGAAATTCAATCAGATCAGGGCACAGTGTTTACTAGCGCTTTGACGACACCTTTTCTCGAAAGGTGTGGGGTAAAGCTGCTACACAGCTCAGTGTACCACCCACAGTCGAATTCCGTTGAGAAGCTCCACTCCGTCATGAAGCGCGTGTTGAGAGCGTTGTGTTTTGAACATCGAACTGACTGGGAGCTGTGTCTGCCTGGGGTGATGTTTGCTTTAAGGACCGCGCCGCATGCAGCTACGGGGTTTTCGCCAGCTGAACTGGTGTACGGTCGCTCGCTTCGGTCTCCGCTTCGCATGCTTCGAGAATCATGGGAAGGTAGGGGCGACGACCCAGTCGTGGTGGAGTACGTGCTTAAGCTCCTCGAACGCTTAAGAAGGGCACAGGAGTTGTCAGGTGAAGCAATGACAAAGGCCCAGCAGAGGGCCAAGGTTTATTATGATCGGACAGCCAGGGCCCGTCGTTTTGAGGTTGGCGATGAGGTCATGATATTGCGCACATCGCTAAACAACAAACTAGACGTGCAGTGGGAGGGCCCAGCACGAATTGTTCAGAAACTGTCGGACGTTAACTACGTGGTAAGTCTGCCAGGAAAGCGGAAAGCACAGCAAGTTTACCACTGTAATCTGCTCAAACCTTATAGACAAAGGGAAGCAGTGGTGTGCATGATGGTAAACGTTCCTGAAGAGCTTCCGGTCGAGCTTCCGGGACTAGGCTCAGTGACGAACAGGGAAGACACCGGTCAAGTCATTAGTGACCTTATCAGTAAAGCGCCGCTGTCGCCTGAGCAGAAAACCGAACTACACCAGCTATTACAAGAGTTTCAAGGTCTGTTCTCTGAGAGGCCTGGTAGGACTTCTGTACTTACTCATGATATAGAACTTACCTCCACAGAGCCAGTACGATCCAAGGCGTATCGGGTGTCACCCCGCCAGAGCGATATTATGGAGGCTGAGGTAAAGAAAATGCTACAGCTCGGTGTTATTGAGGCAGGTGAGAGTGATTATACCTCCCCTTTGATTTTAGTTGAGGTACCGGGCAAGGAACCTCGTCCTTGCGTCGACTACCGCAGGCTTAATTCCATCACTAAGGATCAAATTTATCCGATCCCTAACATCGAGGAGCGCCTTGAGAAAGTTAGTAGCGCTGAGTTTATTTCCACCCTAGATCTTGTCAGGGGTTATTGGCAGGTTCCACTTACAGAAGAGGCTAGTAGGTATGCGGCGTTCATTTCACCAATGGGAACATTCCGTCCTAAAGTGTTGAGTTTTGGTTTGAAGAACGCGCCATACTGTTTTTCAAGTCTCATGGATAAAGTGTTGCGGGGACAGCAAGAATTCGCTTTACCGTATCTAGACGACGTAGCGATATTCTCCGCATCCTGGTCTGAGCATATGACACACTTGCGGGCAGTGCTAACCCGCCTGCGCGAAGCGGGCTTGACAGTAAAGGCTCCTAAGTGCCAGTTAGCACAGGCCGAGGTTGTCTACCTCGGTCACGTGATTGGTCAGGGTCGTCGCCGCCCCTCTGAAATAAAAGTGGCCGCTGTGCGAGACTTTCCGCAACCGCGCACCAAGACCGATATTCGGTCGTTCTTGGGTGTCGCCGGCTACTATCAGAGGTACATCCCTAGGTACTCTGATATCGCGGCTCCCCTGACGGATGCTCTAAGAAAAACAGAGCCTCAAACAGTCGTCTGGGACGAGACAAAGGAAAGAGCTTTTAGCGCCCTAAAGAGTGCCCTAACAAACCAGCCTGTGCTACGATCGCCAGACTATACAAAAGGGTTCGTTGTTCAGTGCGATGCTAGTGAGCGAGGCATGGGCGTTGTACTGTGCCAACGGGAAAATGGAGAAGTAGAACACCCCGTCCTGTATGCTAGTCGTAAGCTGTCCAGTCGTGAGCAGGCGTATAGCGCCACCGAGAAAGAGTGTGCGTGTCTCGTGTGGGCCGTTCAGAAATTGTCATGCTATCTAGCCGGCTCGAGGTTTATCATTGAGACGGATCACTGCCCTCTCCAATGGCTGCAGACCATCTCTCCCAAAAATGGCCGCCTCCTGCGCTGGAGCCTCGCTTTACAACAATATTCCTTTGAGGTGCGTTACAAAAAGGGGAGTCTCAACGGTAACGCCGATGGCTTAAGTCGAAGCCCCTAACGTAGGAATCAGCCTCAAAATTGTTTGTTACTGATGTTTTTCTTCCTGAGGCAGGATTTTTTTTAACATATTGCTTTTGTTTAGTGTTTCAAAGTGATGATATGCTTTCTAGTGCAATTTTTCAATTTGTGGACGCGTTCTGAGTGATGCTAGACTACTGTAAGGAACTAGGCAGTGGTATAAAAAGGGGAAAGAGCCTGGCAGGGCTTAGTGAGGGTTGTGCCGTGCTTGCTGACTGAGCGGTTGAGTTTCAGCATAGTTCTAACGCTTGCCGGGAACGAAAACAAAAATGTGAACTCTCCCGAAGTCACTTTGCAGTGTCCCGTGCGAACCTGAACGAGAGAACGAGGCCTTCTCTGTGCGCTGCGCTCAAGAAACGTCGAGGGACGCCCGACTTCGGTTATGAGCATCATCGAGCGACATCCCTCCGGACAGCGGATGCAGTCCCCTGTCCATCGGGATCTCCTTCCCCCGGCGGGGCGGTCTGTTGCGTTTCGCCTGCGACACGTGGTTTTGCCGGCGCGACTGCGGAGGGGCGGCAGACATTTTGGCCCGATCGTCGTCACCGCAACGCCCATCGGCAGGTGTTTCCAGGCGCGACTGCGGCGATGCGACCGCAACGGATCACCCTCGCATTCCAGTCATTGTGCCCAAAACAGGCGATGCCAAAGCAGGGATCATCCTCTCATTACAGTCATTGTGCCCGACCGGCAGCGCTACAACAGGGTGCTACGAGATCGTGCTCGACAGGGTGCTACGAGATCGTGCTCGACATGGTGCTACGGCATCGCTACGACAGTGTGCGTCACCATTAGCCCATTGTACATTCACGTGCTCGTCTTTTGAGGGGTTCCTTCTTGCCCTCAACTGCGAGAGTATAAAAACAGCTGCCCCCGGACGCCAAAAGGGGGGCTCCGATTTCTTCTGTTGAGCACAGTGCTCTCCCGTCTCTCTACTTCGGTCAACCTGACCGCCAACTCTTTGCGATGTTAAAATAAACAAATTGTTTTGTTGTTACCAGTCGACTCATGCTTTGCCGGGACCTTCGGATGCTTCCAGTTGTACCCCAGGCCGCCAGGCCAACGCTACCCTTGGGGCTTGCGACCCAGGTACAACCACGGGCGTCAGCGCCGAGTTCCCATCCGATCGTACCAGCGGTGCGATCCAAACAGTAATCATAATCTAGTGCTGTCCTCGGCACTACAAATGTGCGGGATACTATTTGCAGTATTTGACCTTTAGTGAAGAGGCATTGTACGTATACTAGCATGGAGGAAGGATCCAAACACACAGCTCACTTTTAGCTTAGTCCACAGAACACAGCATAAAATGGCAACTATATAGATGTGTCTCCTCTATATAGCGCTCCTCTACTCACACACGCTCATGCAACCCTGGGTCCACACACAACAAAAAGTTTTTTAATGCGGGGATCTTAGCAATACGGGGGAAAAATACTGGAGGACCTCATGCATAGGTTGCAGCACCTGATAACCTAATCTTTCTTTTATATTTACGGAAACGTTAAAGAAAATGTTATGTAGACCTAACGTTAGTGACGCAAATCCAATACAACACTCGGCTGCTTCTGTTGTTGACTCCTCTGAAGCTCCTCGATGTGGCCCCTTTTTGTCTACTCCTGCCTCCACAATGCAGCTGCTCCATGCCGACTTCTCTTTTATTATTATTATTATTATTCAAATGATTAACAGGAGTGTTGGCGGCTTTATGGCGGCATGGGCTACTACTTGTCACATAGCAAGAAAACAAATCTGCGCAAAAGAATAAATAATGTCGCGAAATATGACATTCAGTAGAATAGCAGATGTGCAAACACAGTATAGTCCAACATTACATGAATCACAAAGATTTGCGCGTTAGATCAGTACACATGTGCATATGTGAAGTCAAATATTTTGAATGGCCAAAAAACAAAACACAAGTAGTCACACATGGCGTAAAAAAACACGATCACCGCATACATCAATTTTGAACAAAGAACAACATAAAAATTCTTGGGGAAATATGAAATCTGAGTTTAATCCAAATAAGTTAAAGAGGTTTATAAATGTTGTTCTGTGTTGAAAGGTGATTTATGCTACCGATCTCTTGACTTCTTTTCTCTCGTTCTGCTAGTGCCATCGTTAAAAGAATCAACATCGTCTCCTCGGGCACATACACCGCTAGTGGCAGGTACGCAGCGGCCCACGTTGTCTACTCGGCGTGACAGCGGCAGTCGCAAAACGGTAAAAAAGGAAAACCCCGAAAGAAAGGTTCGCTCTAAAAACAGAGAACTTGAGGTATTTTTTCGACTCTGAACTCTTTACTGCGGCAGGAACAAGTTCTCACAGACGACACCGCCATCTTCCCCGCTCATTTGTGACGCGCACAACAGCGTCATCATCCGCTGTACGCTATTCCAGGTTGTGACGTCCGAAACACCCACACAGAGCCCGCAAGTCTCTGTGAGGTGGGCAACACGCCGCACGAATCACACAAACAGCGCAGTGTCCCGTAAATGTACATTATACCTCAAGTCATGGTGGCCATTTTTTTAGATTAGCATTTAATGCGTTTACATGTATATAAACCAAGCGCCTTGGTGTGCCTTCTTCTCTCGTTCATTCATAGCGAGGGTCTCGTATCTGGCAGCCTTGGTGTCGTTGGGTCGCAGAAGTTTTTTTTAGCCACCATGCCGGCTCTCATAAGTTGACGAGTTACGTGACGCCATAGGGCAAAGATATATATATATATAAGGAAGGAAGCAGAGGGGCTCGATTTTATACTGCCGCTGACGGTGTGACCATCAGCTACCCTTCGCTCCTGGGCTGTGCGAGCTCCTGAACCGTGCAGTGTGGTGCCCGCGAAGCCGAGACCTCAAAGAGGTGTGACGTAATGCTAAGTCATTTATTTCTCGCGCATTTACCGCTAACTCGCAACTGAATTTTTCCACCTATTTTTTTTTTTTTACCTTACGGCGAGGCTGAACCTGAAGATATGGACGCAGCATGACGGAAACGATGGGCAGGAGGACGGGCGGAGCCTGCGGTTTCGAGCCATCGACTGCTACTGCTGCGTTCCGCGATTATACCACTGAGCACGTGCCGGTCTCCCTCGCACGCGACAGCTTGCCCCTTTGATGGATCGCACTCGGGTCCTAGCCCAGACCAGCGTGCCCACTTAAGTGATAATCGGCGACACGGCGCGTGGGCTCTTCTCCCGCGATGCGCGCGCACCTCTGTTTACTGTGTTGGGCCGCGCACTGCCGCAGGTTCGGGACAACGTCCTTCCCACGGCCACCACCCATGTCGCCTTCGCTCGGCCACCGGCCAGGCCACGCTTCCGGCGCCGATTGGCGTCAAACAAAGCGTTCGCATGGCCAGCAAGCCTTTGGCCTGTGCATGCCCTTGAGGTAAAGCCGTGGATGCAAAACGACACTTTTGCAACGTGTGCGTTGTTGTGAACGGCAGTTTAGCGAAAAAACCGAAAACAAAACAAAGAGAACAAGAAACAAGGCAAACACGAGCACTCGCATCCCTACATGTTGGTATTCTGTGTGAGAGTGCATGCTTTCGTGATCGAGTGCCTTTTCCAAATATTCTTAACAAACCCGACCAATAATATTTAACTGATTCATGGGTGTAACATGCCAAAGCAACGCTGGACCTATGAGAGACGCCGTAGTGCATGGCTCCCGGTTAGTTCTTCACAGTTGGTTCCTCCACGCGCGCCTCCGGCCCACTCTAATTGAAAAACGTTTTGTTCTTCAATTTGGTTTTGTTCGCCGCCTGCAAGGTTATGGGCCGTCTAGTCAAACAATGCCGTACCAGAATTCCTTGACTGCAAGAACTATAGTCTGCATTAGGACCACCTGCCTGCTTCCATGGCCGCTATTTCGGACAACGCAAGCTTCAAAGCAGCCGTGAACAATACACCATATTAAACTTTGTTAAGGCACATGTATTTCCTTTTTTCTTTTTGCACTGCGTACCACTCCTTTCAGTGATAGACAAATAAATAAATAAATAAATAAATAAATAAATAAATAAATAGTTGCACACAATGATTTGATCTCCTTTTTTGTTAATTTTCCTTACGGCACATGGCTTGCTGCAAATAAAAAAAAAACAGCGCGTATCTATTTTCATCGCTCCGTCCCCATATGAATGCAGCCACCGTCGGCGCGTATCGAACCCGCGACCTCAGTGGGTGATTGGCATAGCCACCGCAACCCAGGTCATTATTTTTTCCCAGCCGACCACCTGCATATTGGCGAGCCTCTCTTGCACCTCGCTCGCCGTGGTTGCTCAGTGGCTATGGTGTTGGGCTGCTGAGCACGAGGTCGCGGGATCGAATCCCGGCCATGGCAGCCGCCTTTCGATTGGGGCGAAATGCGAAAACACCCGTGTACTTAGATTTAGGTGAACGTTCAAGAACCCCACGTGGTCGAAATTTCCGGAGTCCTCCACTACGGCGTGCCTCATAATCAGGAAGTGGTTTTGGTACCTAAAACCCCATAATTAAATTTTTTTTCTCTTGCACCTCGAACTTTTCAAGACTCCACAGTAAGTACCACCGTGGAGTCTGCACATATCCGTGCCACTACAGAGCCTATTGACCGCACGCATATTTGCACGGGCTAGTCTGTAGAATACGACAGAGGATCGACGGCGGAATTATCTCCGCAGTTAGTGGGGCTCGTTGCTTAGGTCGATGCGTATTATTTTCAGTAAAGTGACCTGTGTTCACAACTCCCAAGTATACAAAATTTATAGGATCCTCGATCATAGTGGATTTCAGTGTAGCGTTTCTATATTAACCATGCCGTAATAATGCGCTTTTACTCGAGTTTCACCGTTTAGCTCCAATTACAACAAACCACAACTCCAGCTCCATTAGGTAACCTCAAATTTTGACCTTCCAAGTTTACACATATATTCGGCAGACACAGCTAACACTGTCAGCCAGAAGTTGCATGTTTAATTTCTGCACACTGGTCTCTACTTCACACATGATGCAGCCGCGCTGAAGCATTAACTGAACGTTTCGTGCAAACTATGAAGGACAACTATGTTCGATAATGATTTGACGGTTCACTCATGCGCACATGTTCAAATGCATCCAAACACGTCCAGTGACGACCCAACCGTACACTTTTGCTTATGCGCATGTAAACTGTCATGCCACCTGATGCTATCATCTTACGCTCATTGGAGAATCTGTTGTTTGTGGGAAAGCCGGTGACCCAACAGTTGCTAATATTATCAATGTCATAAGAATAAATCATTTACGCGACAGCTATCAGGCGTATCACACGCGAACTGCTGAAAAACACACGGCGGCACCGTTATCAGTGGGGAAATGAATATTCTGCTGCTGAGCGCGATGTCGGGGGTTCGACTCCCGGCCCATGTGACGGCGCTCCGACAGGGTCGAGAATGTAAAAATGTTCGTATACCACCGTTTGGTGGTATAGGTTGAAAAACCCAGGTTCACGGATAAATTTATTCCGGAGTCCTGCATAACGAAGTCTCCCATATAACTAACCTCCGCTTTTCTGTAGTGCGTCCTTATAGTCCTTATACTATGTAACGTCCAGACAGCTTATCTGGCCGAGTCCTTGCGCATGTCTCTCCTTTTTTGTTTCTTTCTTTTTGTAACAGTAACGTATTATCTTAATTTGAACTTAACGAATACACTATAGTTGTCGTTATTGTTTTTCTTTTGGCAACGTCTACAACACTGCACGTGTGTGTGTTATAATAAAATACTGGTGCAATGTGTTACCAGTATGCGGAGTTGGCAAGTGGCGTCGTTTTATCTGGTCAACCGTGATGATAGCAGGCGTGAAATCACGGGGGAACATTGAGGACTCAGTTTTCTCCCTCATTCCCGGGTCGTTGAACGCATCAAAGCCAGACGGCGGTCAGCGAATGTGCCTGCACACCGCGATTCGCGGGGTCCGTTAGCCCTGGCAGAGCTGTTGTACGCTCATAGTTGGCGAACAAGAAGCTCCTCCGACAAACGTACACCTGGTGCTTTATCGTTGCTTCATTGTAACGAGTTGTGTTCGCCACGGGAACAGGCGCCGCTTGAAAGGAAGCGAAACGAGTGCGCGAGCGACGCGATGCCCGAGGCCGCAGGCGGGCGCGTCCCGCAGATAGCGGTGCTGTACGCGAGCGCAGCCTCGGCGTGCACGCCGGAACGACCTGGCCGACGTCCCGCACCGGAGAGTGTCTGCGAGATTATCAGCGCCGCGGGTGGCGCTCCGGTCGGCTCTCGCTGGCTACGCGCGCTCGTGTTTTATGGCCCCTGTCACGAGGGGTACTCGATGGCTGTCTTTAGACGCACTTAGGGAACCTTGAAGCCAGGCATCCGCCAAGCCGGCCGCAGATCGGCTATTACCGCGCGGACTAGCGATGACGGTGGCCATGTTCCAGAAAAAGCCGGCGCCCGAATCGGGAAATAAACAAATTCAGGACATATGCCTACGCGGATAACCGATGCTCCAACGGGCACGCAAGAGCTCCAGAGCAGCGAAGTGACCCCCCCCCCCCCATCAAAAAATAAAAAAATAAAATAAAAACTTCAGGGAAGCATTTTTCGTTGTGTATTAGTTGAAAAGTGCTTGGAATGGAAAGGACTGATTCGCAACAATGAAAATACGTTTACTGCCAAAGATTACGGCTATGTGTCCAGCGTATCGCGAGAGCTTCGTCGCACAAGGTCCATGCGCCAGCTTAGAGGCAACAACAGCGGAATCGACGCGGACAGCATCAAAGCGCACGATACCAACCGAGAAGCTTGGACAGTTCGTCAAAGTGCACGCGCCAAGCCGGATCTCCTGAGAGAACGGAAACTCGAGCACGCCTCCTGAATCACGTGAGGCCGCACACGTTCGTATTTCATCATGCATTCATGCCTGGGACCTGAATGAACGGAACAGAAGATGACCACATGCAGGGAGGGGAATCATTCCGACTTCGAACATCTAACAACGGCCAAAAAATTTCGATGGGCAAATGAATCCATTCTTTATTTGAGACACCCCTGCGAGTTTTACGAATGCAACTTTAGCTTTGCAGGATCAATTATTTTTCTAACTCAATCTCAAATTAGGTATCTCATCACTGTATAGGAAACGCCAGGTTGTTTCTCCTGCAGGCGGAGCAAAAATGTCTGTATGTGAAATCAACTATGGGACAGTGCAGAAAACAAAAGTTACTCAAATCTAGAGTACTTGCTTTTCCTTTATTTTCTCTTTGTTTTGTTTTTTGTTCTTTGTTTTTTGTTGTTCGAGAGCGTGAAGCGCTCTACTTTCTACGGGACCTTATTTCATTTTCCTCTGACGTAAAAACAAAAATAAGAAATGTCTGACGCAATAAGGGCGCGTTCCGAAACAGCAAGTTTATGCCGAAATTAAGCCTGTAATCTCTCATTTGATTTCCTGTAGAGTGGGGTTCTATTCTGCGCATGCGTGTCACGTTTGCATCCCAGTGTGCACCTCTTGCCTCATCTCTGCGATGCAGTGAAACTGACCAGTGTCGATAAATTGCAACAGTAGACACTTTTAGAATAGCGTTTGTCGCCTTACTTACGTTAAACGTAAACTGCTTTGCGGAACGTTTCGGTGCGCGTTCTTTGACGTCTTTTAGTTTACCGTCCGAAAACGAAAACGCAATGAAGACGTTATAAAACAAGGCGCCGTCTGGTGTTTCGTGCCAAACGTATCCAAGCCAAGACGATCTACTAGCAACCATCCTGCTGTTCCTCTGTTCCGACGGGTGCCAGAATCGCCGAACGATCTAAAAAAATGGTCGCGCTATGCACTCATAACTAACGTTTCAGGTGAGTTTAGAGAAACCGAAAGCTCATTACAAAAGTTAGTGGCGGTCAACGCGAGCGAGAGCGAAGCCATCACGAGAATTCACGCTGAAGCGGAAGCCATAGGTGCCGCCATGTTCGACAACGCTATTTCTTAGCGTCCGTAACCATTACGAACGTTAAACTCGCAAATTAACGTGCGTTATCACAGCGCACGTAAACCGCAGGAACCCAATAATGCTCGGAGCTTGCGCAGTCAGGACGATGCTATTTTTCACGTACGTAATGCGTTAATAGACAGTTTTAGTTACACGTACGTAGAGGCTTTGCGTACGTAGAGCGTCTACGTGTGAGCAGTGCTCATGCGTAGAACGTAGCGGGCGCGCACGCGTCTCACGGACGTACGTGAGATTCAATTCTTTGCGTGCGTTTCTTGCGCACGTAGACAGCTTCGCGCGGGAGTTCCGCAAGATCACGAACAAGCGATAGTGGGCCGCGCGCGCGCAGACGGCTCGCATCGAGACACGGCGACAGGATTGAATTGGCTACCGCCGTGTTCACATTTCTGAATAGATGGAGCTACAGGGTCCCTTCTTGGCGTGCGTCGCGTACGTGTAGCTAAAAGCGTTTCAGATGGCGTGCACGTAAGGTACGTAGGCTTTTCACGTTTGCGTACGTGAAGCCTCTACGTACGTGTAACTAAAACTGTCTAATGTTTGGTCGCCAAACGCTCTTCTCAAACTGTCTCGTTCTCGCAAGCTTTCCACATGCGTGCCTCGAGGGACGCTAAAAAGCACTGCAGCCTCGACTGGCAGTCTTTAAATGTTCTATTTTCTTTCATCTGGCGGAAAATGCATCATTATGTCAGCGAGGGAAAATGAAAGCCAGACTTGTTGAATTTAGCGTCGAAACGCCGGCGCTTAACTGTGGCGACTTCCAAGCTTTCCTTTTCTTTAGTGTTTGGAATTATTGGGCAGGAAGAAAGTTCTAGAAACCCGCGAAAGTTTCTCTATAAATAGTGTTTGGTGAGTTCCGTTAAGACAAAATTTAGTCCTGATTTACAGCTATATATTTAAACAAAAAGGAGAGGGACAACGCCTGCCTCACAAGTTAAAGAAAACCGCTTCACGACAGGGCATTGACGTTGTATTTTCAGAAAAAATAAAATAGGCAGTGATCACATGTGTGCGTGGCAGTCCGCAAGCGGACTGAAAAGGGGGAACTGAAGGGGAACGAAAAGGGGGGAAGTTTGCTCGGTAAATTACGGTAGGAATCTGTCTCGTATGCTTCAGTGGTAGTCTTTGCCGTTCACATGTGGTCAAATCTATAGGTTGGGCAGCCTGACCAGTGCCTCTATAATGTGCGCCTACGCCATCATTCACCTTGATTAGCTATGCATAGCCGGGACTGTGGCTCTACTTAGATCATGCATCTGATTTATTGCGGCGGCCAACAGACTAGAAAAATCGGACGTTCCACATAAAGAAGAAGGGAACGACATTTCTGAGCCAGCCTTGTGAGGGCTGCGCGGATGCTGTGGGCGTAATCAGGTGAATGGGATTCCAGGTATTTCAGTTGACAGGGCTGTTTTGAGATGTAGAAACACGGAACAAGATTTTATGACCATTTGCTTCTCAACAAGTGCCGCCAAGCGTGTAACAAAGAAGTTAAATAACGTAGTTAGATTTTGTATTCATGAGTTGCGTTGGTCTTGGAAATGATTTACGCGTGGGCTGATAATTAATCTGTAGCGACGATGGTTCCAGCAAATTTTGTAGTGTTTTCTAAACAAAAAAAAAGTTTTCGAAAGAAAAAAAGTATCTATACCGTCGTTTGTCTTGCTCATTTCTGAACGTAGCCTTGGTTCTTTGTGTTCCTGTCTTTATTCATTTTTACCAGGAATGACGTGCCGAAGAGAAACGTTCTTTAACGCGTCATTATTTATCGTGGTGCCATCAAATAAGAACCAACGGCTCTCCCGCAACGAGGCCAGACTCTCTGGGCACTGCGTCGAGGCTCGCACGCAGACCTGGCACAGGCGGCTGCGCGCACGCGGCGCCCTTTTTTCCCGCCGCCGAGAGGCGCCACGTGGCAGCCGTGAGAAGGAGCCGGGCACGAGCGCGCCTGTGTGCGAGTCGTTTTCATTGGGGGCTGCGTGGACGGGTAAACCGTCATAACTGACAGCGCGAAATTTGATCGAGTGATTTCCTCGGAAAGAGGGGAAACGACGCCTGCACACTGTAGGGCTACGCGTAGTAGGAGGATATTTGGGTTTATCAATAGGGTGTTTTAACTGCTTAATTGAAAAAAAAGTTACGCTGATGTCGGATAGCACCTAAAATAAACGTATCTATACGTGGTTGGTTCTATCGCGTTTGTATTGTTATGTCGTCAACGTCATCCAAGTCGATCGACCGTGTGAACTGGGTGGCGTGCCCGGTCCATTTCTTTCTTCCTTTTCCAGCACCTCTGGGCTTACAGTTTTCAATGATGGTGACTTTTTTTTCCAAGACGAGGTCTTCTTTGGCGGATTTTGATAGATTTGGGATTGGCATATGATCTGAGTAACTGGGCGCTTTTGTCTCATCGAATTAGACGATTTGATGCTCGTATAATGAAATTGGCGTTCGAATGAGGCTTGGAAAGATAAACACCAAGTTAGCGTATAGCTATGTATGGATCGAGTAGTAATAATGAGTATTTAGCGCAACAAAAGTCGAGATATAAATCCACGTGCGCCGTGCCAACTGCGCCGGCCTAAAACCGGAACGGGAAACGTTGGAAATATCGGCTCATCCCGGAAACAGTGCGGTCTCCAAAAGTGGGCCGAAGGTAATGCAGTCTTGGTGCCGGCTATCACAAAACTGATTACATCACTGGACATACTTCCGCAGTAGAAGTGTCATTGCGTCACCGCACAAGCTACTCTGAGACGAGCACATTTAGCGTCTGTTTAGGAGCGCGCACGCTGCCTGACTTTAACCGATTAACGGGCAACAATGGTTTGTGCGTGTAGCTTCAATTGACAGATCTTACATTTGATGCCGGGAATTTCTCTTGGGCATCAAAAAGAACGAAAGCCTGTCACGCGCGCGAGTAAGAGTCTCGACTTCGGCCTCATCGGCTGGCGACAGACTCGCCCTGTTCGCCCAAAACGACAGGCCCACTGACATATAGCCAGCACCGTTGATTGACCTCGACGTCATCGCACACGCTTCTCGCAAGCACAGTGGCGAATGTCGCACACTGCCTGAAGAACTTGTCCCGTCCACCGTGGTGCGAAAGTCTGAGCGCAGGCACCTGTAAGGGAGCTGCCGGGAACAAGCGCACATCGTGCACAGAAGGTTGCAAGACACCGTCTGCATTTTTCTGGAGATCAAAATGCAAATGCTGGGATGCTTTACACAAAAGTGACATAACAAAGCTGCAATGGGGCACTTGCTTATATGAGGGAAAGAGGCTGGTCACGCTGCAGTTTCCACACCATATTGCAACAGTAATTTCTACTGACGATAGCGCGTATGTGGGACTGGCCTTAGAGCTGGTGACGACGCGCTGTCGGAGATTAGCAGACGACGAAGAAAAATAAAGAATCGTGGGCTGCTGCCTCCGCGCCTGGCGCCAAGAAGTGCGCGCACCTTTATCATCATCATGAGAGATTTTTTGTGTTCGTCTCTCGCCATTAAAAGCCTTTGTTGAGTGTCTCGCGTATCCGTTCCTTCTGGCGGCGCGACCTGTAAGTAGCCGGCGTTCCGCAACATATGGTGCCGAAAACCAGGGCAACGAGCGGATCCCAACGACGTGGAGCACGAGCGACGGCGCCGACGAGTTTGTTCTATAAACTGCAGCCGGGGCAACCTGATACTCATCGGAACCGCACCCAGGGAAGCAGCGCACGGAAGCGGCTACCTTACGAGCAAGTAAGCCGCGATCCTTGCAAAACATGGACCGCCTGAAAGCGAAACGCTCTGCTGGACGAACCCAATCAACGAAAATCATGAATGAGGCGACGACGCTGTTGGAGAGCGGCTGCAACGACCGCATGGCGTTTAGCAAGGTTATAGAGAAGCTCGTCGCCAGCCGTGACGAGCTTCGGAAGATCAATGCCGAGCTTGAGGACGTGATTCCCGTCGAGGATTTTGAAAGAGAGTACGAGTCTGCAGCGCATTATGACGACCAGACGCTTGAGACCCTGACACGCCCCCTGGGCGGCTCGCAGATCTTAGCGTCGGAAGCACGGGGCAGACTCCTGCCTCGACGACGCTCAATATGCCACCTGCCTCTACGACAGTAGTGTCACAGAGCTTCGGAGCTCGTCTTCCAACGCTTACCATCAAACCTTTCAATGGGGACGTGTGTCAATTAATGGACGTCGTTTTGGGAGCAATTCAACGGCGCGGTCCACGCGAATACAACTCTGTGCACAACTGATAAATGCCATTACCTCCGCAACTACCTGGTAGGGGAAGCAGCAACTGCCATTGCCGGAGTGCCAACGACTGAAGCGTGTTATGAGAGTGCCATCCAGCTGGTAAAGCAGAGGTTCGGGGACAGGAGCTGGATTGTACAGCATCATTTCAGAGCGCTCCGCGAACTGCAGCACGTGACGTCCCCATCGGACGCGAAGCAGTTGCGCAGGCTGTACGACGAAGTCCAGCTGAATGTGCGCGGCCTCAACAACTTAGAAGTTCCAACTATCAGTTTTGCGGCGATGCTCTACGAAGTTCTGCTTCAATCCCTGCCACAAGAAATCGTCGTGGCGTTCCACCGCCATAGCTGTCTCCAGGATGACCGACAAGGCACGGCATCCTCTGCTTCAGGGGAGGCAACCACAACGTCCTGCAAGAAACTCGAGCAGCTCTTGCGATATACACAGACAGAGCTCGAAAAAAGAGAGCAGTGTGCTCCATCGGCATTCTCCTTCAAAGGCGGCTGGTCCCAGAGAAAGAATGTGCCATCGCCATCAGTCCTGTATGTATCAGAAGAATCGAAACAAATGCGCAATGAATCTTTCTTTTGCAAATCTACAAGACATGCAACCGAGCCATACAGCGCTACCTTGACCATATCAGAGAAAAAGAACCGGCTGGCTCAAGCTATGCGGTGCCACTGATGCACTATAAAGGGCCACCGCGCAAATGAGCGCCGGCGGAAGTTGTTGTGGGCGGCATGCAAAGGCAGGCGTGCTTCAACTATGTGCGACCCAGTTTATCGAGTGACAAGGGGCGAGAAGTCACATAACGTCGTATCTGATGCTAGCAAGCCAATGAAGGCAGAGAGGCCGTGGTCGACTGCCGTTGCAAGCTGTCAACTTGACGAGACAATTAATTTTCAGACTTTTCGTTCTTGGATTGTCGGTTTCAACGAGACGTCTTATATCAGAGGCATCTTCTACGGAGGCAGTCAACCCACGTTCATTAAGGAGGACCTGGTGGCGTGGTTGGGACTAAAAATCATTAGAGATACATGCCTAGCGGTGAACACGTTTGCGTCAGACGCTCCTTCTCGTGTGAGAAATTGCAATGTCGTCGAAGTTCATCTACGTAGTCAATTTGATGACAGCGAGCACATCATTGAAGCGATAGCCATGCCAGTAATTTGCCACGACTTCCGTGCCATGACTATGGAATGTTCCTTCGCAGCCAAATTACGCGAGCAAAGTTACCGGCTGGCGGACGATCAAACTGTGCCACGAGAATGTGGCGAAAAAGGCATTAGCCTGCTCACAGGATCTGATCAACTGTGGAACACCTTGAGCGGCGATATGATACGCAGCACGGAAGTACAAGGACTGGTCGCGGTCAAGACCACTTCGGCTGGACGCTACAAGGCCCTGTCACGAAAACGAGCTTCATAAACAGAAGATCCGAAGTGATGATCTGCGTCCTAGGAGTGCAAGCTGGAGAAGCTAAAGGATTAGACCAAAGCACACTGATGTCCTTTTGGACGTTGGATGTTATGGGAAAAGCGCCAAAGGAAGTAACGCATGGGTGCGCAGACACGTTGGCTGTTTTCCAATGCAAAATTACAAAGATTGGAAAGCAGTAACAAGTAGCTGTACCGTGTAAAGAACCGGATATTGAGCTGCTACAAGACAACTACAGCGTCGCACTCAATCGTTTACGAAATCTGGTTAAGCGCATCTTGAAGCCTGAAGGATTGTTTGAGAGAAACGATACGGCGATTCGTCAGTACGTTGTTCCGACCATGCTGAAGTTGTACATGACAAGGAATCGATAGATGGGCCCAGTGTACTACATGCCACATAGGGAGGTTATTCTTGAGGGCTTACTCACAACCAAGCTCCGCGTGGTTTTTGATGCGTCATCTCACCCCAAAGGGGAGAGATCTCTGAACAGTTGCCTCGAAACTGGCCTGAACCTAAACCCGGACTTACTGCAGGTTCTCCTTCGCTTCAGATAGTATCTAGTGCCCATGACAGCAGACATCGAGAAGGCGTTCCTGCATGTGGATACGAAAAGAGGACTGTGACCTGTTCAGATTTCTGTGGTTTGAAAAAAGTCCTGCTTTTCCTTTCAAGGAAGAAGCGGTAGAGGTTTGGCGTATGACCAGAGTACCATTTGTATCAACAGCAAGTTCATTCATGCTTACGGCTACTATACAGCATCATTTGAAGACACAAGTTCATCCCGCGAAAAGGGCCGTAGCACAGCTACTTCTGAAATCTTTCTACGTCGATGACCTCTTATTCGGAGCGAATGACTTAGAAGCAGCGGCGACTCTTTACAAGTGCACGAAAGAGCTGATGGATGATGCTGCCATTCCTTTAAGGAAAAGGAGCTCAAGCTGTAGGCAACTAGAACGACTGTTCGACTCCAATGAGCATCCTACCCCTCTAGCCTATGAGAACGCGGGACATCAAGAGAGAGTGCTAGGGATGGGTTGATCGAAAGCAACAGACGCCTTCATCTACAATCCAGAGAACATCTTTACTTTCTCGGAGACGGCAAAGGACACTTAGCGTTTTATCCTCCAGACAGCCCTTACAAAAATTTTTAGTGACATTGAATAAACCGTGTTTAGACAAATGTTACTAGAACCTATCGACATTCTATAAACCGTCTTCAGACACCGTAACAACTTCCTAGTAACCTCCTACCAACTATTGGCCACTGATATTGAATTGAATATATAGATTTAAAATGTCGATAGAATTCTTACCGACTGCTTATTACCTTATGTCGGTAGAACGTGTCAATTGTGAAGCGACTATTTATTGACCACCTTTATACATCCTAAGAAATTGCTAGTAACATCCTGTCGGCTATTCGCCACAGACATAGTTGACAGGATGTTACTAGGAAGTCGTTAGGATGTATAAAGGTGGTTAATAAGCAAGTAAGTAAGTAAGTTAGTAAGTAAGTTAGTAAGTAAGTAAGTAAGTAAGTAAGTACGTAAGTAAGTAAGTAAGTAAGAAAGTAAGTAAGTAAGTAAGTAAGTGCTTTATCTCCCATATACAACATACATTTGAATATGGACAGATCTTGAGGAAAAAAGCTGCGCCAGCAGCTTGACTAAGTCCTAAAACCCATTTTATGGCAGCAGCAGGGGGAACAACAGTACATGTGGAAATGATAACAATAAAGCAGAATAAGACGAATCAAATAACGCAAAAGAAACAAACACAAAAATGGATAAACCAAAGCAAGTTAGTTTGCTTGCATATTAAGAAATCAGCAGTATGGACAAAAATACGACACTCAGATCAGTCACTCAGATCAGTGATGCATACTAACAGCAGATAATGTTGCAAAAGTAATATTGTGATCTACAAGTACAAAGTATTAAGCATAAAACCAGCTCCAGCAGCAATAATAATTATACAGACTACTTAATGAAGATTGTAAAACATCGATATCATCTGCAATCAGTGTGTTAAGCAGGGCAGGCAGCGTATAAGCAATCATTTGCTTTCCATAATTAGTGCGCGGGTGCATTATATACCAATATTGTGGAGATCGTGTTTGATAATGGCGTATGTTCTGTTTAAGGTTAGCTATGGAACGGATACAACAATTATTCGATTTACACTCTCTAACGTATGCACGCAATAACCTGTAAATGTATAAATTATGCGCTTTGTGTATTTTCAGTTATTGCAAAAGAGGTTCACTTGGGGAGTCCCATGGTACATCACATGTCACGCGGAGAATTTTTTTTCTGAATTATGAATAATCTACCTGTATTTGTGACAGATGTGGTACCCCAGACAAGGCAGCAATAATTCAGGTGACTGATGAAAAGGGAGTTATATATAAACGTTTTTACATGGCGTGGAAGGTACCTAAGGGAGAAAACCAGTCCAACTATCTGTGAAAGTTTAGTGACAAGTGATAATATGTGGCTATTCCACGACATATCGTGGTCGAAAATGATCCCTAGGCTCTTAACTGAGCTCACTAGTTCAATTTTCTCCGAATTAAGTGTGATCTCAGCAGGCAGCGTAGCGTTTTTGTTCTTGGCTTGGAATAATATGGCCTTAGTTTTAGTAGTGTTAATTATGAGACTATTTTTAACAGACCACACATGTAGTTTGTCTAGTATTGCATTAGCAGTCCTTAACAAGTCTGAGGTATGATGAGACGAAAACAGTAGTTTAGTGTCATCAGCATAGATGACGTATTTGGCGTCATTGTCAATATTGACAATATCATTAACGTAGATATTGAAAAGGAGAGGGCCAAGTAGGCTCCCTTGCGTCACTCCTATCCAAGTGTTCCTTAACTGAGAGGAAAGGTTATTCACGTGTATAAGCTGAACTCTGGAGTTTAGATATGATCTAATTAAGTCAAGGGCGACGCCGCGAATTCCATAGTTAAACAATTTATAGAGTAGAAGTTCATGATTAATGCAGTCGAAAGCTTTCGTAAAATCTATTAACACTGCAAGTGTGAGCAAGCGCTGTTCGGTGTTTTTGAGAATAAATTATTTTTGATCCAACAAGGCAAGTTGTGTTGACCGGTTTTTACGGAAGGCGCACTGACAGTCAGTTAAGAGGTTTTTAGTTTCCAGAAATGTAGAAAGACGTTTAAATATAACCTTTTCCAGGCCTTTTGAGAAAACTGGCAAAATGGATATGGGCCTGTAATTTGTCATAATAGTCCTGTCCACACGCTTGAATAAAGGGATTACTTTAGCGACTTGCATTTTATGCGGGAAGACTCCGGTATCGAGGCATAAGTTGTATATGTATACCAGCAATGGGGCAACAATATCTAGGGCATACTTAATTGGCTTTATGTGCAGATTATCTACATCCAGGCTGCGGCTGTTGCTCAGCTCAGAAAGAAGGCATATTAACTCTGATTCATTGGTCGGGTGCAGGAAGATCGTGTCTGCAACACTTGTCCTTACGAAATCGCAGGCACTCATGCATACGGGAGTATTATTATTATTACCGACTAGAAAATTATTGAAGGCATCAGGTAGTGACTCATTGGTTATTTGAACACCATTACTGACAATGTTAATACGTGACTGGGAAATAGGTGTATGGTTGCGCAGAAGATTTAGCTGTTTCCATATCCTCTGGCTATCACATTCACAAGCGTTAAACAAGTCAGTATGATAACGGTTTTTCGCGTTGCGCAGATCAGTCGTGAGACGATTGCGAAAACGTTTAAACTCGCTCCAGTCGTTTGGATCTCGTGACTTGATCGCGAGATCCACAGTCGCTTCACAGCTTTAGGAAGTACATAAAAATTTATTCAGATATTTGCTTTTTGCAATATTATATTGCGAAAATAACCTTTCATCTCTGAGTAACATTTTTATGTACTTCCTAAAAACTGTGCAGCGACTATTTATTAACCACCTTTATACATCCTAACAACTTGCTAGTAACATCCTGTGAACTATCTGTCTGTGACGAATAGTGGTAGCCAAGTGGCTACGTGTGGCATGCAACCGAAGAAGACAGGTTTACATTTGTGCTTGAACACATCCATTTAATATCCCCGGGCTAGTAATGAGGACGAGTTCTTCAGCTGCCCTGGAAGCACGCTGAAATGTTGGTTGCGTAGTCTACAAAAGAGAAGAAAAAAGGCAATATAATGGTTTTGCTTCTGTGACAGTGCAACACGCCATGCATCTGTTTCTTAAAAAAAGTCCACAAGACACAAGTTTCCAACCCTGTAAGCTCTAAACATCTCCACCTGTTTTTCCTGGAATGCATGAAATGGCTGAATTAGTGCATTAGAGCTGGGAGCGTGATAGATGCGCGTAACACCAACAGATGCACGACACATAAGCTCTATCATACCAATTGTCATCTACAAACAAAAGCTGTAAATCAACTTCAGTTTAATGAACTTCGATATTCGTATCGTGACCAGTACATGGAAGTTTCATGTGGGAATTATCTAAGGAAAGGCAAGGTGCCAGTCGAAACTGTGCTGCAGCTTTCCTTGGGCACAGGTACATAGACGAGTTGAGTTGTGTGGCACTTAAAGAACAAGAAATGATACAAGAGAACATGTAAGCAGTTGAAGGGGCATTATGGACATTCTACAGCAAGATTATAAAATGCCTTTGCTGTGCAGGTAGACATTGTCAAAGTGTTACTAAACATGTCTGCTTTCCACAAGACAGGATATTACATTATCAGTGCATTCATATGACCAGGGTGTCTATCACAAAAATACATATGCCACCAGTAATGACAATTTTCTATTGATGGTGGCAAAGCTTGCATTATAATACGCTATTATAATCAGGTTAATAGCTATTTTAGCAGGAGAAGCACTACCTTAAGATAACACTGAAATTGCCATGAATGGAGTTTTGTTGAAAACTGCAGAAAGAACATTAAGATGCTTCTTTGTGACACACGTACCGAGTATGGTGCTGACCTTCTTGGAATCCAACGGATACTTCTGTGGAAGGCATTTGACAGCCGACCAAAGAAGGACCTCCTTTCAACCTCTTCTTTTGTAAAAGGAGCTTTAAGGAGGCCCCCCGCGAACTGAGAGCCTGAGTTGTTAGCATCCAGGCGCAGCCTCTTCAGCAGGCCCTTTTCAACATATACACCGTCACCGACGTCTACCTGTGAAACAATAGACCAAGCACAGATTCATTTTATACACTTTTGATCAAGGAATGGTTAGGAAATAGTGTAAGGTTCGCAAAAACGGAAGTAGCTGCTTCTTGTTGATTCAGTTTAAAGAACAAAGCAGTGTTAAGTATACGATACATGCATTGTGCTGAGCTGTGTACTTTCGCCTAAGACTAGAAAGTATTGGGAAATTCATCGCGAAAGAAAGATATGCATATGCCTAGATCTAAGCAAATACGTGCCACCCCTTGACATAGAGTGAGATCTGGTGCTGTTCTAGCGATTAGCAGACATCGGAAGCTTCAAGCCTGATTGAGTATTGGGCCAAGCTGTGCTCGATTAGTGACGCACAAGTGTTCGATAACTATCAAACAAGATGCAATTGTCTTCAAATACAATTGTCTTACTTCCCCTTGCAGACATGCAGTTTTCAATTTACTGACTGCACTAGGGTGTAAAGATTTTGTCTGACAGAGTGAATAAACCACATACACGAGCAGCATTTTCGTAGTTAGCATAGTCTTTAATACGTAATGATACCTTCAATTTAGAAAGCCCTGTATACTGGGCCTCATCAAACTAATTTCATAAAAGGTTTGTCAAGGTAGAAGCATAGAATTTTAGTCATTAGATGACAGGTAAAAGGAGTTAATTATTGCAATTATTACTCAAAATTAAATTTTAGACAGCTCATCCCAATGAGAAATTGATGCAAGCAGTTTGTACATGCCACATAAGCATTTAGATATCAAAAATAGGGATTAGAGAAAACCTTCACTTGGAGGTTCATTATTGCAAGCAGCCATGCCCTCGAGGAGAAATAACTTCTTTTTCTGTAGGCAGAAATGAGGCTCGAGTATTTTATTGACACATATGCATATATGTTATCTCTGTTGTAAACCTTTTTTCATGTATATGCAAGGTGTGTTTGTAACATCTCATTGTGCACAAAATCAAATCCATAAGAACCCGACAAGAAGCTAAAGAAACAAGAGAGCAAACCCAGTAACAAGCCATGCTAAACGAACGAGATAGCCCTCCCAGTAGCAAACCGTATCAAAAATTTTACTGACATGAATTCTGACCTTTGAATCATAACATGTGTATATGAATGCTATCTACATTAGGGCGATGGCAACATTAAACAGTGGCTACGCCAACACCAGAACAATGTGGATAAGAGTGGCATCAAATGCTTTCGCAGAGCATGCAGCAATGACTAAACACAATAGTGACTGGAAAGTGCCTAGCATAATCGGCCAGGAAAGAAATTGGAAGCCATGCCTGTACCCGGATTCTCTAGAGATGTAATCAAGAGGACACACGCTCATCTGAAACTAAGGAGCCCACCCCCGTCTTATGCTAAAGGGTACTTAAATATGCACTTCTACTACTTTTGCCCCATTGTGAACAAGGCTTCCATATGGAAGCCGAAATGTATTGCTTTTAATGTTGTATTTGGTTGGTCTATGTCTTTCTTTGACATGTTTCATACCGACCACACAGGCTTCCGTGAAACCTTTGATGATACAACTTTTGTGCGAAAGCATTGCTTGAGGCACTTTTGGCTAAACCATGCCTTTAGAAGGAAGAACACATTTTTCTGGACGCTTTAGAGCACATTATTGACAGCACGAAACCTCAACTCATGGTTCTTAAAAAGGCAATTTAGCTAGATTAATATAGAGTTTATATGGAGTATATCAGGCGTAATTACTCAAGCCCCCAATTATATTTAACTCAGAGGAGGCTACTTTAGGTAAATTCATTAAACTGAGGGCACTCCACTAAAACATAAAATTCGTCATCAGCCACTAGAAATCCTGAACATGGCAATACAGTAAAATGATTGCACATTACACAAATGTATCCGACAACTCGAAAGGCAGCGCCAGTTTTGTATGCACGTTTGTGAAAGCACACAAATCAGGTGCTTTATCGTCATGCTGTCCAGCTTCCAGCAGTGCTGCAGTTTCCTGCGGGATGTAAGGATGCCTCCAGAATCGGCATAGCCTTCAAAAGTGAGAAATGTTTAATTTATTGTGCTGTGAACCTGAAAATTTGTGATTTTAAAAATAGTGTTCATTAACATTCTAGTGACTTCTATATAACATACTGAAGTTAGAAAAAAAAGTCACCGACTTTCTTTTGACAAACGTTACTAAAAAGTAAATGTCTATGGGATGTTACTAAAGTTCATAGAAAGTTGATAAAAGTTCTAAAGAAAGTAAGGAAGCATTTTTGTATGGGAGTGTCAAGGATCTACGACCCATTAGAATTTCTCGCACCATACGTAGTGCGACGAAGTACAGTGTTACAGCAGTTATGGGTTTCGAAGGTCGACTGGGACGAAGATCTTCCTGATCACGTTGCGGAAAATGGCACGACTGCAGAAACGAGTTGATGGTGGAAACCTGCGGAGATCTAATGCCAAGAGCGCAATGTTTTCTTTGGGCTTACGCAAGCATAGTGCTTGGCTGGTTACAGTGAGGGCCTTCGACATTAGAAGTCTTGGTGAAGAACTCATGGGCGACTTCAATGCCAGGGTAGGCAAGAAGCAGGCTGGAGACAAGTCAGTGGGGGAATATGGCATAGGCTCTAGGAATAGCAGGGGAGAGTTATTGGTACATTTTGCAGAACAGAATAATATGCGGATAATGAATACCTTCTTCCGCAAGCGGGATAACCGAAAATGAACAGCCCGAGTAGCGAGACTAGAAATGAAATAGACTTTAGACTCTGCGCTAACCCTGGCATCATGCAAGATGTGGACGTGCTCGGCAAGGTGCGCTGCAGTGACCCCACGATGGTAAGAACTCGAATTAGCCTAGACGAGAGGAGGGAACGGAATAAACTGATACATAAGAAGCCGATCAATGAGTTAGCGGTAACAGGGAAATATGGGAATTCCAGATCAAGCTACAGAACAGGTATTCGGCTTTAACTCAAGAAGAGGAGCTTAGTGTTGAAGATATGAACGACAATCTTATGGGCATCATTAAGGAGTGTGCAATAGAAGTCGGTGGTAACTCTGTTAGACAGGATGCCAGTAAGCTATCGCAGGAGATCAAAGATCTGATAAAGAAACGCCAATGTATGAAAGCCTCAAACCCTACAGCTAGAATAGAACTGGCACAACTTTCCAAGGTAATCAACAAGCGTAAGACAGCTGACATAAGGAAGTATAATATGGATAGAATTCAACATGCTCTCAGGAACGGAGGAAGCCTAAAAGCAGTAAAGAAGAAACTAGGAATAGGCAAGAATCAGATGTATCCGTTAAGAGACAAAGCCGGCAATATCATTAGTAATATGGATGAGATAGTTCAAGTGGCTGAGGAGTTCTATAGAGATTTATACAGTACCAGTGGCACCCACGACGATAATGGAAGAGAGATATGTCTAGACGAATTTGAAATCCCACAAGTAACGCCGGAAGAAGTAAAGAAAGCCTTGGGAGCTATGCAAAGGGGGAAGGCAGCTGGGGAGGATCAGGTAACAGCAGATTTGTTGAAGGATGGTGGTATTTGGATCCGACTGCTGGTACGATCTGTTGGGAACTCGGCGCTGACGCCCGTGGTTGTACCTGGGTCGCAAGCCCCAAGGGTAGCGTTGGCCTGGCGGCCTGGGGTACAACTGCAAGCATCCGAAGGTCCCGGCAAAGCATGAGTCGACAGGTAACAACGAAACAACTTGTTTATTTTAACATCGCAAAGAGTTGGCGGTCAGGTTTGACCGAAGTAGAGAGACGGGAGAGCACTTCACTCAACGGAAGAAATCGGAGCCCTCCTCTGGCGTCCGGGGGCAGCTGTTTTTATACTCTCGCAGTTGAGGGCAAGAAGGAACCCCTCAAAAGACGAGCACGTGAATGTACAATGGGCTAATGGTGACGCACACTGTCGTAGCGATGCCGTAGCACCATGTCGTGGCGCTGCGCACGATCTCGTAGCACCTGGTCGTGGCGCTGCGCAGCACACTGTCGTGGCGCTGCGCAGCATACTGTCGTGGCGCTGCGCAGCACACTGTCGTGGCGCTGCCGGTCGGACACAATGACTGTAACGAGAAGATGGTCCCTGCTTTGGCATCGCCTGTTTCGGGCACAATGACTGGAACGAGATCCCTGCTTTGGCATCGCCTGTTTCGGGCCCAATAACTGGAAGGAGATCCCTGCTTTGGCATCGCCTGTTTCGGGCACAATGACTGGAACGAAATCCCTAGGCGGTCGCATCGCCGCAGACGCGCCTGGAAACACCTGGCGATGAGTGTTGCGGTGACGACGATCGGGCCAAAATGTCCGCCGCCCCGCCGCCGTCGCGCCGGCAAAACCACGTGTCGCAGGCGAAACGCAACAGACCGCCCCGCCGGGGAAAGGAGATCCCGATGGACAGGGGACTGCATCCGCTGTCCGGAGGGATGTCGCTCGATGATGCTCATAACCGAAGTCGGGCGTCCCTTGACGTTTCTTGAGCGCAGCGCACAGAGAAGGCCTCGTTCTCTCGTTCAGGTTCGCACGGGACACTGCAAAGTGACTTCGGGAGAGTTCACATTTTTGTTCTCGTTCCCGGCAAGCGTTAGAACTACGCTGAAAACTCAACCGCTCAGTCAGCAAGCACGGCACAACCCTCACTAAGCCCTGCCAGGCTCTTTCCCCTTTTTATACCACTGCCTAGTTCCTTACAGTAGTCTAGCATCACTCAGAACGCGTCCACAAATTGAAAAATTGCACTAGAAAGCATATCATCACTTTGAAACACTAAACAAAAGCAATATGTTAAAAAAAATCCTGCCTCAGGAAGAAAAACATCAGTAACAAACAATTTTGAGGCTGATTCCTACGTTAGGGGCTTCGACTTAAGCCATCGGCGTTACCGTTGAGACTCCCCTTTTTGTAACGCACCTCAAAGGAATATTGTTGTAAAGCGAGGCTCCAGCGCAGGAGGCGGCCATTTTTGGGAGAGATGGTCTGCAGCCATTGGAGAGGGCAGTGATCTGTCTCAATGATAAACCTCGAGCCGGCTAGATAGCATGACAATTTCTGAACGGCCCACACGAGACATGCACACTCTTTCTCGGTGGCGCTATACGCCTGCTCACGACTGGTCAGCTTACGACTAGCATACAGGACGGGGTGTTCTACTTCTCCATTTTCCCGTTGGCACAGTACAACGCCCATGCCTCGCTCACTAGCATCGCACTGAACAATGAACCCTTTTGTATAGTCTGGCGATCGTAGCACAGGCTGGCTTGTTAGGGCACTCTTTAGGGCGCTAAAAGCTCTTTCCTTTGTCTCGTCCCAGACGACTGTTTGAGGCTCTGTCTTTCTTAGAGCATCCGTCAGGGGAGCCGCGATATCAGAGTACCTAGGGATGTACCTCTGATAGTAGCCGGCGACACCTAAGAACGACCGAATATCGGTCTTTGTGCGCGGTTGCGGAAAGTCTCGCACAGCGGCCACTTTTATTTCAGAGGGGCGGCGACGACCCTGACCAATCACGTGACCGAGGTAGACAACCTCGGCCTGTGCTAACTGGCACTTAGGAGCCTTTACTGTCAAGCCTGCTTCGCGCAGGCGGGTTAGCACTGCCCGCAAGTGTGTCATATGCTCAGACCAGGATGCGGAGAATATCGCTACGTCGTCTAGATACGGTAAAGCGAATTCTTGCTGTCCCCGCAACACTTTATCCATGAGACTTGAAAAACAGTATGGCGCGTTCTTCAAACCAAAACTCAACACTTTAGGACGGAATGTTCCCATTGGTGAAATGAACGCCGCATACCTACTAGCCTCTTCTGTAAGTGGAACCTGCCAATAACCCCTGACAAGATCTAGGGTGGAAATAAACTGAGCGCTACTAACTTTCTCAAGGCGCTCCTCGATGTTAGGGATCGGATAAATTTGATCCTTAGTGATGGAATTAAGCCTGCGGTAGTCGACGCAAGGACGAGGTTCCTTGCCCGGTACCTCAACTAAAATCAAAGGGGAGGTATAATCACTCTCACCTGCCTCAATAACACCGAGCTGTAGCATTTTCTTTACCTCAGCCTCCATAATATCGCTCTGGCGGGGTGACACCCGATACGCCTTGGATCGTACTGGCTCTGTGGAGGTAAGTTCTATATCATGAGTAAGTACAGAAGTCCTACCAGGCCTCTCAGAGAACAGACCTTGAAACTCTTGTAATAGCTGGTGTAGTTCGGTTTTCTGCTCAGGCGACAGCGGTGCTTTACTGATAAGGTCACTAATGACTTGACCGGTGTCTTCCCTGTTCGTCACTGAGCCTAGTCCCGGAAGCTCGACCGGAAGCTCTTCAGGAACGTTTACCATCATGCACACCACTGCTTCCCTTTGTCTATAAGGTTTGAGCAGATTACAGTGGTAAACTTGCTGTGCTTTCCGCTTTCCTGGCAGACTTACCACGTAGTTAACGTCCGACAGTTTCTGAACAATTCGCGCTGGGCCCTCCCACTGCACGTCTAGTTTGTTGTTTAGCGATGTGCGCAATATCATGACCTCATCGCCAACCTCAAAACGACGGGCCCTGGCTGTCCGATCATAATAAACCTTGGCCCTCTGCTGGGCCTTTGTCATTGCTTCACCTGACAACTCCTGTGCCCTTCTTAAGCGTTCGAGGAGCTTAAGCACGTACTCCACCACGACTGGGTCGTCGCCCCTACCTTCCCATGATTCTCGAAGCATGCGAAGCGGAGATCGAAGCGAGCGACCGTACACCAGTTCAGCTGGCGAAAACCCCGTAGCCGCATGCGGCGCGGTCCTTAAAGCAAACATCACCCCAGGCAGACACAGCTCCCAGTCAGTTTGATGTTCAAAACACAAGGCTCTCAACACGCGCTTCATGACGGAGTGGAGCTTCTCAACGGAATTCGACTGTGGGTGGTACACTGAGCTGTGTAGCAGCTTTACCCCACACCTTTCGAGAAAAGTTGTCGTCAAAGCGCTAGTAAACACTGTGCCCTGATCTGATTGAATTTCTGCAGGAAAACCAACTCGCGCAAATATGGACAGTAGTGCATTAACTATCTCAACTGAGCTGAGTTCTTTAAGCGGCACTGCTTCAGGGAACTTTGTCGCTGGGCAGATCACAGTCAAAATGTGTCTGTACCCCGTGGCTGTTACCGGCAGAGGTCCCACTGTATCAATAACGAGCCGTCTAAAAGGCTCCGTAATGATAGGTACCAATTTCAACGGCGCCCTCGATTTGTCCCCTGGTTTGCCCACCCGCTGACAAGTGTCACATGTCCTCACGAAATGGTCTGCGTCCCGAAAACACCCTGGCCAATAGTACTCTTGCAAGAGACGGTCCTTAGTTTTCTTAACTCCTAGGTGTCCGGACCACGAACCCCCATGTGACAAGCGCAACAGATCCTGACGATAGCATTGAGGCACGACCAGCTGATCGAACTCCACTCCTCGGCGGTCTAGATACTTCCGGTACAGGACTCCACCTCTTTCCACAAAACGCGCAGTTTTCCTGGCGATACCTTCTTTGACATTGCAGCGCACGTTTTCCAGGCTGCCATCCTTTTTTTGCTCGGCTATCAAAGCCGTCCGGCTGACTTTTAGCAACCTATCAAGTCCGTCTGACGTAGGCGCGATGAGCAAATCAGTAGATAGCTCTTCTAACTTTCCCGCGTCGGGATTTTCCTCTCCAGTATCTGGCGCCTTCAACGCTACAGACTCAATTTTATTCTGTTCGGGCGTGCTCTGAATATCAGCTTGCTGCGCCTCTGACCCTTTTTCGTTGTTTGATAACGTCGGCCCCGCAACTACCGCCTTTGCAGCGAGCTCCCGAACCTTCGATCTGGTTAAGGCCTGAACACTAGCTTCACCAAACAAAAGCCCCTTCTCGCGCAGGAGGTGATCGGACCTGTTTGAAAATAGGTACGGGTACTGGGGTGGCAGCATAGATGACACTGCCGCCTCTGTCTCAAGCGCTCCGAAAGGTCCTTCAATAAGCACCTTTGCTACTGGCAGACACACGCTATGAGCTTCCACGGCTTGCTTGATCCACGCGCACTCGCCCGTGAACATATGGGGTTCTACGTAAGACGGGTGAACTACATCCATCGTAGCTGCGGAATCGCGAAGCACTCGGCACTCTTTCCCGTTTACGAGGAGGTCTCGCATGTAAGGCTCAAGAAGCTTCATGTTCTCGTCAGTGCTGCCTATTGAAAAAAACACAACTTTTGGTGTTGTTTCCGGACACTGCGCCGAAAAGTGACCCGGCTTCTGGCACGTATAACAAACGCCCGCTCGCCTCATCTCGAACCGCTTTCTGCGTTCGGCTTCGGCTGCCGTCTCTTTACGTTTGGTCGGATTGCTTTCACTCGCATCCTCACTACGCGTGTCCCCCTTAAATCTCATGGGCGTGAACCTTGGCCTCTCAGACTTGGAGCCAAATTCACCCTTTTGACCGTCCTTAGCTCCGCGAGCTCGACGCGTCACAAACTCCTCGGCTAGCTCAGCGGCTCTAGCCACCGTACTCACGTCTGGCCTATCCAAGACCCAGTATCGCACGTTCTCCGGTAACCGACTATAAAACTGTTCTAGCCCGAAACACTGCAGAACTTTATCGTGGTCACCAAACGCTTTCTCTTCTTTGAGCCACTCCTGCATGTTCGACATAAGCCTATACGCAAACTCTGTATATGACTCACTTTTGCCTTTCTCATTTTCCCGAAACTTCCGACGGAACGCTTCCGCAGACAGCCGGTACTTTTTTAGCAGACTCGATTTTACTTTGTCGAAATCCTCTGCTTCCTCTCTATCCAAGCGAGCGACTACGTCGGCCGCCTCGCCGGGTAACAAAGTGAGCAAGCGCTGTGGCCACGTTTCCCGAGAGAACCCCTGCTTCTCGCACGTTCGCTCAAAGTTAACCAGGAACAAACCAATGTCCTCTCCAAGCTTAAACGGCCGCATCAGGTCAGTCATTTTGAACAATACGCGTTCTCCTGCACCGTGTGCCTGACTTCCATTACGAGCGCGTTCCATCTCTACCTCGAGACGCTTCATTTCCAAAGCGTGTTCGCGCTCTTCTTTTTCTTTCTGCTCTTTAAGTTCGCGCTCCTGTCTTTTTGACCTCTCCTCAATAGTCTCAAGGCATTCCGACAGCTCGTCATCCTCAGCCTCTAACTCAAGAATAGCCTTTAGCAGTTCAGGTTTTCTGAGTTTGTCCGAGACATCCAGACCCAACTCTCTTGCAAGCTCCAACAATTTCGGTTTGCGCAACGACTTCAAATCCATGGCTGCCCTGAATGCTGCTTTCTCTACTGCTTACTATTGTCTTGCCGCAAACTAACCCGGCAGCAACGACAACCACAATTACCAGCTCTGTTTCTAACACTAACAAAAGCCTGGCAAAGCTCAGAAGAAGAAAGTCCCGCACTCACCAAACCTCGCAGGCAGGAATTCCGCGCAGTCGTTCCGCTGCAGGCAACCAGTCGTCACACAGGGCTCGTTGCACTGCTCCCGGATCGTCGTTGAGCTGCTCAGCATACAGTCAACTGCATCTCTTCGCTGCTGGCCTCCGTTGTCGCGATCTCGCCGCTGGCAGACCGTTGTTTGAAGTCGTAGGCGATCTCACCGCTGGCAACCAGATGTTTGGGATCGGGACACTGGAGCGATCGGATGGGAACTCGGCGCTGACGCCCGTGGTTGTACCTGGGTCGCAAGCCCCAAGGGTAGCGTTGGCCTGGCGGCCTGGGGTACAACTGCAAGCATCCGAAGGTCCCGGCAAAGCATGAGTCGACAGGTAACAACGAAACAACTTGTTTATTTTAACATCGCAAAGAGTTGGCGGTCAGGTTTGACCGAAGTAGAGAGACGGGAGAGCACTTCACTCAACGGAAGAAATCGGAGCCCTCCTCTGGCGTCCGGGGGCAGCTGTTTTTATACTCTCGCAGTTGAGGGCAAGAAGGAACCCCTCAAAAGACGAGCACGTGAATGTACAATGGGCTAATGGTGACGCACACTGTCGTAGCGATGCCGTAGCACCATGTCGTGGCGCTGCGCACGATCTCGTAGCACCTGGTCGTGGCGCTGCGCAGCACACTGTCGTGGCGCTGCGCAGCATACTGTCGTGGCGCTGCGCAGCACACTGTCGTGGCGCTGCCGGTCGGACACAATGACTGTAACGAGAAGATGGTCCCTGCTTTGGCATCGCCTGTTTCGGGCACAATGACTGGAACGAGATCCCTGCTTTGGCATCGCCTGTTTCGGGCCCAATAACTGGAAGGAGATCCCTGCTTTGGCATCGCCTGTTTCGGGCACAATGACTGGAACGAAATCCCTAGGCGGTCGCATCGCCGCAGACGCGCCTGGAAACACCTGGCGATGAGTGTTGCGGTGACGACGATCGGGCCAAAATGTCCGCCGCCCCGCCGCCGTCGCGCCGGCAAAACCACGTGTCGCAGGCGAAACGCAACAGTGGGCAGATTGCCTTAGAAGAACTGGCCACCCTGCCTACGCAATGCCTCGTGACTTCGAGCGTACTAGAACCTTGGAAGAACGCTAAAATAATCATAATCCATAAGAAAGGTAACGCCAGACTTGAAAAAATATAGACCGATCAGCTTACTGTCAGTTGCCTACAAAGTATTTACTAAGGTAATCGCAAACAGAATGAGGAACACCTTTGACTTCTGTCAAAGGACCATGCAGGATTCCGTAAAGGCTACTCAACAATAGACCATATTCACACTATCAATCAAGTGATAGAGAAATGTGCGGAATATAACCAACCCTTATAGATAGCTTTCATTGATTACGAGAAAGCGTTTGATTCTGTCGAAACCTCAGCAGTCATGAAGGCATTAAGGAATCAGGGTGTAGACGAGCCATATTTAAAAATACTGAGAGATATCTATAGCGGCTGCACAGCACCCGTAGTCCTCCATAAAGAAAGCAACAAAATCCTAATAAAGAAAGGCGTCAGACAGGGGGATAGGATCTCTCCAATGCTATTCACAGCATGTTTACAGGAGGTATACAGAGGCCTGGATTGGGAAGAATTGGGGATAAAAGTTAATGGAGGATACCTTAGTACCTTGCGATTCGCTGATGATATTGCCTTGCTTAGTAACTCAGGGGACCAATTCCAGTGCATGCTCACTGACCTGGAGAGGCAAAGCAGAAGAGTGGGTCTAAAAATTATTATGCAGAAAACTAAAGTAATGTTTAACAGTCTCGAAAGAGAACAGCAATTTACAATAGGTAGCGAGGCACTGGAACTGGTAAGGGAATACATCTACTTAGGGCAGGTAGTGACGGCGAATCCGGATCATGAGACGGAAATAATCAGAAGAATAAGAATGGGCTGGGGTGCGTTTGGCAGGCATTCTCAGATCATGAACAGCAGGTTGCCATTATTCCTCAAGAGAACAGTGTATAGTAGCTGTGTCTTACCAGTACTCACCTACGAGGCACAAACTTGGAGGCTTACGAAAAGGGTTCTACTTAAATTGAGGACGACGCAGCGAGCTATGGAAAGAAGAATGATGGGTGTAACGTTAAGGGATAAGAAAAGAGCAGATTGGGTAAGGGAACAAACGCGAGTTAAGGACATGTTAGTTGAAATCATGAAAAAGAAATGGGCATGGGCAGGACATGTAATGAGGAGGGAAGATAACCGATGGTCATTAAGGGTTACGGACTGGATTCCAAGGGAAGGGAAGCGTAGCAGGGGGCGGCAGAAAGTTAGGTGGGCGGATGAGATTAAGAAGTTTGCAGGGACAACCTGGCCACAATTAGTACATGACCGGGGTAGTTGGAGAAGTATGGGAGAGGCCTTCGCCCTGTAGTGGGCGTAACCAGGCTGATGATGATGATGATGATGATGATGATGATGATGATGATTGTGATGTGAATAACCGAGTCACAGAAATTCTGTCGATTACTTCGGAGTGTAGCTGGCGGCATTGTCCAGGTGAAACCAATCCTGTTGATATGCTGACCCGAGGTGTTTCCTTTAACGCACTGGCTTCGGAGGTAGACTGGTGGCAAGCGCCAGCTTGGCTAAGTATGGACTCGGAAAAATGGCCAGCTGTGAAGCATTCACTGCCCCAAATCAACGACATCCTAGGGATAATTACCAGCGGCAATACCAACGGCGCTTCACTCTACAGTAAACGCAGTGCAGTGAACCGCACAGCTAGACGCCACGAAGTTCAGTTCACTGCACAAGCTTCTCCCTGTCACAGCATGGGTGCAGCGCTTTGTCTCCAATGTTAAGAGGAAGCTTTAGCTCGAGTGCTCCTATCTAAATACATGTAAAAGGAGAATTCGTTTTTCTCGGCAACCACTGCACCAAATTTGACGAGGTTTGTTGCATTTACAAGACAAAATTAAAATCTAGTGACTGTTGGTTTCGAATTTTTGAGTTAGGTCGTCAATTTTTTATTAAAAATTGACAAAAATCGTAAATTTTCAAAAAACGAAACTATCAAGTTTACAACTCTGTAACTCAACCACTAAATATGATAATACAATTCTGTGAATTGCATCTAATAGTACATCTAAAGCGGACGAAATTGATATGTTACACATGAATATAAAAAAATTTAATCGTAGGGAAATACAACTTTTGCAAAACCGTTGTAACCAACGTAACAAATTCACGTAAGATGTAAAATGACATATTGAATTTGTCCGCTTTGAATGATCTAATGGATGCCGTTTACAGAATCGCGATATCAGTTCTTGATGCAGAGCTATGAATTTGTAAACTTCGTGCTTCTATTCTTCTCAAACGGTCGAATATTTGAAAATCGTTTTAAGAAAATTTAAGTCCTAAATCGAAATTCCGCTTCCAACAGTCACTAGAATTTAACTTTATCTTTCAAATGCAACAAATTTCATCAAAATCGGTCCAGGGGTTATCTCATAAAAACGTTTTTTGCGTTTTACATGTATTTGAATAGGCCGCGTCGGAGTTGGGCCCGAGCGAAAGCTTCCTCTTAAGTGCAAGATTAAAAAGCGGGAGTCACCACTACTGAGGAAATATTGCCAGCTGAGAGATTCCGGCAAGTTCAAACTGGATCGTTTCCTGAGGAGAGGAGTTGGCTGCTGGAAGGGCAAGGCCCGCCGAGTAATTCATGCACGGGTAGCACAACTACACCCATTTTTCGAAGAGAACGGGCTTCCGCGCGTCGGAAGAAGACTACAGAACCTCACACACAGCCGAGACGTGAAGCATCCATTGCTGCTTCCAAGTCGGCATCGTTTCACCGAGCTGGTATTTGCGGATGCCCATCGTCGAGTAATGCATGGAGGAGTAACGGCGATGATACACAACGTACGCGAACGATTCTGGGTCCCGAGTGAAGGACTATAAGCGACGCTTTGAACGTCGACAAAAATGAGGAATGACTTCTGGAAGCGATGAACGAGAAGAAAGGGGTTAACGGAGGGGCTCGATTTTATTAGTCATATCATAAGAAGCCAACAAACGCTGACATCAAGGACAACATATGGGAAATCACTTGTGCTTACTAAATGAAATAAAGAACCGATACGTTAATGCAAATTAAAGTGGATGAAAAAACAACTTGCCGCAGGTGGGATGCGAAGGTTGTGGGTTGTTTTTTCATCCACTTTAATTTCTATTAACTTATCGTTTCTTTATTTCATTTATTAAGCACAAGTAATTTCCCCTATGTTGTCCATGGTGTCAGTGTTGGCTTCTTATGTTCTGGAAGCGATGGAAACATGAATATTTGCTGCGACTACCACCGGTTTATCGCTCGCCCAGGCACCACTCAAGAAATTTAGAGGTCGGTGACATCGTAATTGTCGACATTCCTAACACGCCCAAGTTATTCTGGCCACTAGCCCGAATTCAAGAGGTGTACCCAGGAGGCGACGGAGTTGTGCGCGCCTGTTTTTTCCGATTACAGGGAGGTAAAGTCTTCAAGAGGCCAGTGCAGAAGCTACATCGTCTAGATGTCACCACATTTGAGTCCCCGGAGGATGTCGGAGATTAGCAGACGACGACGAAAAAGAATAGATCGCGGGCTGCTGCCTCCGCGGCTGGCGTCAGGAAGTGCGCGCACCTGTATCATCCTCATGCGAGCTTCTTGTGTTCGTCTCTCGTCATAAAAAGGCTTGGTTGGGTGTGTCGCGGCTCCGTTTTCTGGCGACGCGACCTGTAAGTGGCCGGTGTTCCGCAACGCGCGTGTCTATCCCTCCGTTCGCAGCAGATTTCATTCGTTTACTGCACAATTAATACTGCGGGCCAGTAGGCCCAATCGGAATAAAAAAGCAATCACGAAATAAATACTGGAGAGGAACAAGAGAGGAGAAGACTGGTCGGTAAGACCGGACATAAACAGTATGGCTGCCCAGTGCTGGGGAAAGCGATAAAGGGAAGAAAAGTGATAAAAGGAGTCCCGCACTAAAATTTAAGAAGAATCTCCATATAGAACAGGACCAAGGTAGGAATTGCGACAAGTACAGGCAAAATATTCCAATTAGGAGCATCTCCTTTCTCCAAACTACACAATTGCAAGAAAGAAAAAAAAAATCTCGCAGTTCTGGTACCTCAGCATCGACAATAAGACGCACATCAGGGGCGGTATATTTGGCATGACAATCCATCTTATTTTCAGCTCTTCCTTCGTCATCAGCTCGCACGCCGTTTGGTCGCAGTCATCGGTCGGGTCGACAATTCGCTGCAACGCGTGATAACAAATCAAGAAATGCAAATTAAATGCTGCCCTCCACACGTTTCTTTGAGTAATCTATTACTTCTTCAGCACGGTGACAACGACAAAACGCAAGTTACTAAGAGTACAATATGCAACCTTTTAACTTATTAGCTTCTCTGAGAACAATACCAGTGTGCCAAACGGAATAGGCGTTGAAAACATTTGTTGGTATTCTTAATGCCCTCCTTCACTCAATTAAAACCAACAGCAATGTACAAACAGCGAAGTAGTCGTACATACTGGCACAAATCCACTCTAGGAGATTGGCCGAGAACCGGGTAGCTTAAAGTAACGTACAAAAGAAAAGGACAAAATAGTATGGGAGGTAAGTTAGAATGAAAATATAGAGGTTTGAGAGACTGATGTTATGAAAATGATATTAAAAGTACATGAGAACATGAAGCGGTCCTGTTGGCAGGCCGTCTTCTTCGCGGTTTCCACTGGTTTCATACATGGGATCATCCGTCTAAGCTCGCCCCTTCTTACACTCCCTTAGTTGCACCGACGTGAGATAAATACTGGAATCTATGGTTATAGATCGTGGCCACACGTGGGGGGGCGGGGGGGGGGGTTCGGCAGTAACGGACAAGTGGTACTGAGAATAAATCTAGCTCTAGGGACAAAAATTTTCCAGCCAACATGTCTATATCGCAACGACGTTATAGATCATTTTATCCGCTGTGTGGCAGCAGCCTGTTCAGGACCCTGGAAAACTTCCAGTCCTGCATTTTTGAGTCAAGTTAGCCAAGAAAAAAGAAGCATTTTGTCGCATGGTATACGGTAGGCACATCTTGATTTGTTCAGATATTTAGTACGCGCGCCATGCGTCGAGCTCATGTATGGGCTTTCTGTCATCATCATCATCATCATCATCATCATCATCATCATCATCATCATCATCATCATCATCATCATCATTCTGGTTACGTCCACTGCAGGGCAAAAGTCTCTCCCATACTTCTCCAACTACCCCGGTCATGTACTAATTGTGGCCATGTTGTCCCTGCAAACTTCTTGACCTCATCCGCCCACCTAACTTTCTGGCGCCCCCTTCTACGCTTCCATTCCCTTGGAATCCAGTCCGTAACCCTTAATGACCATCGGTTATCTTCCCTCGTCATTACATGTCCTGCCCATGCGCATTTCTTTTTCTTCATTTCAACTAAGATGTCATTAACTCGCGTTTGTTCCCTGACCCAATCTGCTCTTTTCTTATCCCTTAACGTTACACCCATCATTCTTCTTTCCATAGCTCGTCGCGTCGTCCTCAATTTAAGTAGAACCCTCTTCGTAAGTCTCCAGGTTTCTGCCCCGTACGTGAGTACTGGTAAGACACAGCTGTTATACACTTTTCTCTTGAGGGATAATGGCAAGCTGCTGTTCATGATCTGAGAATGCCTGCCAAAGGCACCCCAGCCCATTCTTATTCTTCTGATTATTTCAGTCTCATGATCCGGATCGGCGGTCACTACCTGCCCTAAGTAGATGTATTCCCTTACCACTTCCAGTACCTCGCTACCTATTATAAATTGCTGTTCTCTTCTGAGGTTCTTAAACATTACTCTAGTTTTCTGCACATTAATTTTTAGACCCACTCTTGTGGTTTGCCTCTCCAGGTCAGTGAGCGTGCACTCCAATTGGTCCCCTGAGTTACTAAGCAAGGCAATATCATCAGCGAATCGCAAGTTACTAAGGTATCCTCCATTAACTTTTATCCCCAATTCTCCCCAATCCAGGTCTCTGAATACCTTCTGTAAGCACGCTGTGAATAGCATTGGAGAGATCCTATCTCTCTGCCTGACGCCTTTCTTTATAGGGATTTTGTTGCTTTCTTTATGGAGGACTACGGGTGCTCTGGAGCAGCTACTGATACCTTTCAGTATTTTCACATACGGCTCGTCTACACCCTGATTCCATAATGCTTCCATGAGACCGCTGAGGTTTCGACTGAATCAAACGCTCTCTTATAATCAATGAAAGCTATATATATATATATATATATATATATATATATATATATATATATATATATATATATATATATATATATATATATATATATATATATATATATATATATATATATATATATATATATATATATATAGATTGGTTGTATTCCGCACATTTCTCTATGACATGGTTGATAGTGCGAATATGGTCTGTTGTTGAGTAGCCTTTACGGAATCCTGCCTCGTCCTTTGGTTGACAGAAGTCTAAGGTGTTCCTGATTCTATTTGCGATTACCTTAGTAAATACTTTGTAGGCAACGGGCAGTAAGCTAATCGTAAGCAGTTGTTGTATTTAACCACAAATTCACTTGTCGAACACTCCAACTGTACAGCAGAACTGGTGCGCCAGCTGGAAGATTCCATAAATTTGTAGTCTATTATCACTTGTGCTGTACCCGAGGGGTTAAACGGAAGCCTTCGGGGAACTCCGTTTGTTAGCATAAACAGCGTCTAGCGCATGCGCGCACACGACGCTGGACGTGTAGCGAAGCACTGTGGCCTTCTGCCGACGACCATGGCCTGCACTCCTTTCTCGCCGACATACAAGAAAATAACCAGCCAACACAAGCATCAGGCTCCTATAGTGCGTGGCTGAGCGGCCTCGGTGAGAACGCTTATGAAGGATAATTCAAAAACACATAAGCACGGAGCCCAAATGTTCTGATAACAGTCGCAGAAATTCGAAGTGAACTGGGAAACCGTATTGCACAGGCTCTTTCGTTAGAGGAATGTTGTGCCTGTGGCTGATGGAAAAGTAATGAGATGTAACGGGATGCACCATGTGTAGTTGCCTTACCTACTGCTTGTTGGATATGGTACGTTATTGCACGTGTTTCCCTGCAGGCGTCGTAGCCTGTTCCTTCAGAGCAACCAGAATGTCGTCGCGAGAGAAGGGTGAGGGGGGCGACCTGGAGATACGCCGGCTGGCATCGTCGCCGTCGGTAGCCGGGTGGGCCATTCATGCATTCGCGGTTTCGGCCTCGACCTCCCTCCCCCCCTCCCCTGTTCTGCGCGCGTGCGTGTGGTTGCACAGCGGTGGTCACTTATCTGCGCCCCGCGAAAGAGGCGATCGCGGCTCGGTTCATTACCTTGACGGAGCCGCGCCACAACCCGCACTGACGTCTCGGACGCGCGGGCGTGTCCAGTTCACGTGCTGTGTGCAAACGCGCCCGCGCTGCCATCCGCACGCCTCAGCGGTCACCCCCCCCCCGCCCCTTTCCCCAGTCTGGTGAAGACAATTCCCACCCACGACCCACTGAACTATCGCTGCCAAACGAACTGCGCCGGAGGACGAAAGTGTCACCACCGCTCAGCGAATATCTTATTTTCACTTATCTTGCCAAGGAGGAACCGGGAAGAGAGAAGCCTCCCGACCGGCTGTCCTGATTCCGGAGTTCGAGCTGCGCTTCAATGGAGCATGAAGACCTAGCCGTCCAACTGAGTGCCCAGGCGACGTGATTGGCCGATAATAAGCACGTTAATAGCGATAACGCGAGCCTTGCTTTGCGTGTAAGGGTATTCTGGTTTGAACTCTGCCAGCAGGTAAAGGAGGTGATCGTTTGCCGCTGCGTGTAGTTGAGAATGGCGGCAGACGTATACACATACTCAAGGACTAAGAAAAAATAAATAAACGCCAGTTTAAAGGCACAGGAAAAGCCATTATCGAGGCAAAAGCTTTCATTCAAAGGCTTGTAACTTTGTTTATGCAGCAATGTATTCTGGCATTAGTAGAGTTCTATAGGTGCAGCGTTTCTGTTTCAGCGTTTCAGCGTTCCAAAGGGAAATACGGGAATATTCTGCCTTGCTTTTATCTACACAGCTTCTCTGCCCTGTCCGTCATCACGACGTCATTTGCCAGCCATACCGGGCAGACTGCACTACAAGGACAGAGATGCTGCGGAGACCGCTACTACAGATTCTTTGCCTGCGCTCGTGTAGGTCCCCATCAATTCTCTCACCTGCAGAGTACGACATGGGCTCCGAGATCGCAATGGCCCTGTGCGATCTCGGAGGTGGCGCCACGGGTATGGTTACAGTATCGAGCGCTCCAACAGTGTTTTCTGCCTTATTAAATAGCTTTGATTCCGGTTTCCCGAATCTTGTTTGTGTTCCCTTTATGACTTCGCCTGATAATATGTTCTTAGTTTGTAGTGTTTATTGTCGTGCTGGTTGCCTGCAATGTGGTTTTTTTTAGATAATATGTACGTTAGTGCTTGTCACGTATTTTAGTAATGCACTGTTTTGTTACTACTGCACTGCCCTCGATAACGCCTTGGCGACTGCAAATATGTAAATAAATAAATAAATATGTTCCCGAGAAATTTCCAAAGCAAGACCAAGAGTTCGCCGCGACGCTCAAGTCACTGGTTATCCTTACTCAGCTACTGACATACCCACATCCAAGCCTTTAACAAGTACCGCACGCCCTAAGTTTAGTCCTTGCAGCAGGCATCAACACTCGCCGGTTGGGCTCATTTCGGTCAGAAACCAAAAGCCAGCAGAATTCCACATGCCTTGGGCCTCGTGTTTCATGCATACGTCGGCACGTTCTCACAAATCGGTTGCCAGTGTTGGCCATACGTGAAAGTAACCCATCAAGTTTAAATGAGCTGTATGGCTAGCGAATCCACCAAGCATTCAACGTGCAGCGAAGACAGCCAAAGTGAACACACTCATATTCGCATGGGCCTCACGTTCTGTTGCTGTGCAGCCCCATAGTATGACGAGGACCAATATGTGCAGCTCGGGGAGCGGCACGCGCATTGCTGGCCAAAGTCGGCAGACCTAAGTGACCAACTTTGGTGCACGCTCCAGTGTCCGTTTTTGTCTGTCTATCCTTTGTCCACCGTAGTTGTATACCACTACCACCACCGTCACGTTGGAGAGTGGGGCCTCACCCTCCTGGCTGTGATGAGGCTGGACAGCTCCACGCAGTTGGCCTCACACGGCAAGGCTTTGCGCTAGACGACAGGGTCGAAACGGCATATAGCATCGCTTGTAATTTATTTTAGAGAAAAGTACGGGGCAATGTTAAAATGAAATTCTTGGCTTTTGCCTGCCATAACCGCAAATCAGGTGTGCCCACGCAGTAGCGGGGGACACCTGATTAAGTTTTAACGGCTGGGGTTCTCTAACGTGCACTCACTGCATGGCACACGGGCGCCTTTGTATTTCGCACGCCATCGAGGGCGGCTCGATATTAAGTGAGCAAAAATGATGCAGAGAATTGAATGCACATGCTAGATAAATGCATGTGCAAAGCATGGTGATAGCCGAGCAGAAGCAAATCGAAATATTCAAACAGCGTTTAGAGATGACGCTGTTGGCAGCGTCAGGGGATGACTCCCGGCGACGCTTCTATTTTCTCCGTGAGCATGGTCGAATACTTTTCAGACAAGCCTTGTATATGTGCAAATGCTACGTGGCAGGCCACGCACTGCCTTTCATTGCACCGCGAAGCTGCTGTTAGTTCCAGTGCAGAAAACTAGCGAAGAATGCCTTTCTGATTTCCCCACATTTTACTATGAACGCAACCCAGATACGGCCTTGGTACTCAGCTCAGGCACAATCTAAAATTATGGGATTTTACGTGTCAAAACCGCTTTCTAATTATGAGGCACGCCGTAGTGGAGGACTCCGGAAATTTTAACCACCTGGGGAGCATTAACGTGCACGTAAATCTAAGTACCACGGGTGTTTTCGCATTTCGCCCCCTTCGAAATGCGGCCACCGTGGCTGGGATTCGATCCCGCGACCTCGTGCTCAGCAGCCGAACACCATAGCCACTGAGCAACCACGGCGGAGCAGGCGAAATCTCGTATTGCGTGTAGGATGAAAAAAAAAGATATGGGAGAACGTTGCTCTCCTCAAGGCGAAAGCGGAGCAAGAAAAATACTCATTGTCAAATTGGAGCAGCCATTGTGCCGACCACTCTGCGGGGCACGCCTTGCCAGCCGTTTTAGCGTGATTCACGACCTATCGCGTTTCGCGCCTCGGTCTGTCGGCCGCAAAAGGAATGCGAGGCCCAGCGGCAGCTCCCGTTGACCCGCCTTGGATGCCGTCCAACGGCACAGACGCCTTGTTGGGGAGACAACCATGAACGCTGCCGGCCGAACGTATACAACCATAAACACCTCCCGTCCCTCATTACGAGCAAACTCGTAACCGCATCGGCGGTGTCCATGTTTCAGTCGTAAATCGCGTCGTGTCACCGAGCAGCGGCAGCCGTCCTACTGGCGCGGCGGGCAACAACAGGGAAAGCGGATTCACGGGGGAGCAACGGCCCGGCTGAGAGCCATTCACGGTTGTCTTGGACAGGGCGGGTCCGCGCGGCCATGTTACATCCACGAGGGTGCCCCTTAAAGGCGCCAATAAATTTTAAAGAAGTTGTTCTTGGCGGCCTGATGTGGTGACCGCACGACGGACTCAGTCACAAAGAGGCACGCATCGCGCTTTTAGCACCCGACACTTATGTGCAGCAAAACCGGATGCAAGCGCATGGGTCTATCTGTACGCCATTTAAGGTAATAAAATGAAATGAAATTTGGAATGGATAGACACATGCCTAATTTTTCACCTTCCAAGCAGTATGTTGTGAAGAAAACATTGCGGAAGTGTTAACAAAGCGAAAGGGGTGAGCCGCCTTCAAAGTGTCCATCACTTCTGCGAGAGCTGGCCACGATGACCACAAGTCCTCGCAAAGTTACTACAAGTGGTTTCGAGTGTTCAAGCTAGAGGCTTCAGGTTCGCTCGTGAAAACATGAGGAACGGCTCAGCGCTATCACCTAGATATTAGGGCGTCCTAACTGCAGTTTCAGTTTCGTACAAAGGCGTTGCCAGGCGCTATTTTTCTCATTATTTCTTTTCATGATGCAGTTACGTTGATCGCGACCACGCAGTCCCCGAGTGGTCACCCCAAGAGCACAAAGGGTGCCAGCATGGAGCTGGAAAGTGAATGCTTCATTTGCCACCGCTACAGATTGAACAACTACCCATGTAAGCATGCCCTCTGGATACCTACAAACCAGCCTCGCTCGCTTTGCGACAACGATCTGACTGACGGTCGGCAGATCACGGCGTCAAGCACTAGGCGAAGGAACGTCTCGGCTTTCTGCCTCGCGTGATTCACACCGTACGCAAGTGCGCCCTAGTACCGCAGGAACGAACGGGCACAGTCATTTATTGCCGTCATTTCTACGCATCGTTTGTAACAACAGCAAAGCGAGTGAGACAGCGCGGCACAAGCCAGGCTAATGTATTAAGCCGAGATGCGAGCACTCGTATCTCCCCCTTCCCAGACCGAGGGAGCACTGGAGCCGTCCCGCGCGATTAAATCGACGCGCGGCAAGCGTACAGTATGTACACGATCGCATCTCCTGGAATTGCAGTGCACGCAACTCTAGGGCTCTGCATACAAAAGGGCGTATATACTTGTCGGCGAGAACAGATGCAGGCACGGGAAGACGAACGGCTCCTGCTGCGCCCTGGCGACCACGCCACACCTTCTTTTGGGCTCCGTAATGAAGCGGTTTCCAGGTAGAACGCGGCGACCGCTAAATCTTCCCGGAAGCAGAGACAGAGGACCAGGGACGACGTCGCCGCGGCGTCCTCTCCCCGCGGGTGCCCCAGTGTGTACGCCGACATAATATACACACGCGCCGCCAGTGTGTTCGAGCGGTCGCAGTCACTGGCCACTGTCTGAGCGGTGCGACTGCTGCGGCCATTGTGACTCCCCGTAGCTTCCGAACTGCCGGCGACAATGCGCTTCTCCGGCGAGCAGCGAAAGCCGGCCCCAGAGGTCGGCCGGCCATGCGCCGCCGCGAGTTAGGCGCCGGCTGCACCCCGCGGTGCCGTTGTTCGAGCCTGGGTCGCGCGTCGCGCTGCTTGGCGCTGCTCGCGCGCGAGTGTGTGCGTATCGAGTAAAAGTGGCCACAAAGGCAGGGGACAAACAGGCGTCGATTGAGATGTTCACTTCTGCGGACAGTCTCGATGTGCCCGAGAATCCCGGCACAACCAGTAGACGGCGTGTCCCTCCTGCCGCGTGCTTGTTTGGCTTGTTTGTACGCTGCCCCCGCGTCGTGTCCCGTAGCCGTGCCACGGCGACGCGCACAGACTCCAGACGGGAAGGACTGGACAAAACCTCGGGCCCACTCCGGCGTTCAGGTCTTGATTATGGCCTGCTCGCCGGAACCGATGACCCGTTGCGAACGCGGCGACTGCTCGGTATACACCCAAGATGTAAAAGCGACGTGCCGGGTTCGGGGGAGTGAGGAGGTGGCGGCTACAATGGCAGAGGTGTCGAGAGGGCGTTTCCTAATTCTTGCCCCTGCCTTCGCAGGATGCTTCCCGGTGCTGCCGACTGCCACTCTGCAACATCGGCGGCGCCGACACCGCAGCGCCCGCACAATAGCGCCCCATGAAGTGGAGTTCATCAATGTTGATAGCCCTTCATTTCGGCTCCCGCGAACTTGAGGGAAATAGAGGAGCTGAGGTTCAGTACAGGGCAACAAGTTAGTCGCCCCCATCCTTGCATATTTTTATCTTCTTCGATATAGACGCCTGCAGCTTGCCGTGGCTTGGTTCGTCTGGGTATTGTCGAGGCGCCGCCGCCTCAAAGGAAGAAAAGGCATGGAGGTTTATTTAGGACCTTACCGAGTATATGTTCGTCCCGCAACTGGCCTTTTCTCTTCGCCTGTACTTTTTCTGTGACGCTGGGTAAAATGGATCGGCACTGAAGTGACTGGGTGCAGCGGCAGCACGGAACTGGCCCAAGTTTATGTACGGCGTCGACGATAGCCTCACCAAGGTAGCGGCCACGGGTTTTCCCAGTAACGGGAGTGTTTGCGCCCAGGCAGTCACGCATGCGTGGAGTCTCTCCTGCAGCCCACGTAGGCACCAACGTATTCTTTTACGACGGTGTCCGGAATGGTTGAGAAAATGCCATAGCATCGGCGGTCACTACCTGTCCTAAGTAGATGTATTTTCTTACCAATTCCACTGCCTCGTTACCTATCGTAAACAGCTGTTCTCTTCCGAGACTGTTAAACATTACTTCAATTTTCTGCAGATTAATTTTTAGACCGACCCTTCAACTTTCCCTCTCCAGGCCAGTGAGCATGCATTGCAATCGGCCCCCTGAGTTACTAAGCAAGGCAATATCATCAGCGAATCGCAAGTTACTAATGAATTCTCCATTGACTCTTATTCCCAATTCTTCCCAATCCAGGTTTCTGAATACCCCCTGTAAACGCGCTGTGAATAGCATTGGAGAGATCGTATTTCACCTGCCTAATGCCCTTCTTTATTGGGATTTAGTTGCTTTCTTTATGGAGCATTACGGTGGCTGTGGAGCCTCTATAGAACATCTTTCAGTAATTTTACATAGGGCGCGTCTACACCCTGATTCCGTAATGCCTCCATGACTGCTGAGGTTTTGACTGAATCAAGCACTTTCTCGTAATCAATGAAAGCTATATATAAAGGTTGGTTATATTCCGCGTATTTATCTATCACCTGATTGATAGTGTGAATATGGTCTATTGTTGAGTATCCTTTACGGAGTCCTGCCTGGTCCTTTGGTTGACAGAAATCTAAGGTGTTCCTGATTCTATTTTACGATTACCCTAGTAAATACTTTGTAGGCAACGTACAGTAAGGTGAACGGTCTATAATTTTTCAAGTCTTTAGCGTCCCCTTTCTTATGGATTACGATTGTGTTTGCGTTCTTCCAAGATTCCGGTACGCTCGAGGTCATGAGGCATTGCGTATACAGGGTGGCCAGTTTTTCTAGTACAATCTACCCACCATCGTTCAATAAATCTTCTGTTACCTGATCCCCCCCAGCTGCCTTCCCCTTTGCATAGCCTCCAAGGCTTTCTTTACTTATGCTGGCGTTACTTGTGGGATTTCAAATTTCTCTACACTGTTCTCTTTTCCATTATCGTCATGGGTGCCAGTTGTACTGTATAAATCTCTATAGAACTCCTCAGCCACTTGAACTATCGCATGCATATTAGTAATGATATTGCCGGCTTTGTCTCTTAACGCATACATCTGTTTCTTGCCTATTCCTAGTTTCTTCTTCACTGCTTTAGGGCTTCCTCCATTCCTGAGAGCATGTTAAATTCTATTCATATTATACGTCCTTATGTCAGCTGTCTTACGCTTGTTGTTTAACTTGGAAAGTTCTGCCAGTTCTATTCTAGCTGTAGGGTTAGAGATTTTCATACATTGGCGTTTCTTGATCAGGTCTTTCGTCTCCTGCTTTAGCTTACTGGCATCATGTCTAACGGAGTTACACCGACTTCTATTTCGCACTCCTTAATGATGCCCATAAGATTGTCGTTCATTGCTTCAACACTAAGGTCCTCTTCGTGAGTTAAAGCCGAATACCTGTTCTGTAGCTTGATCCGGAATCACTCTATTTTCCCTCTTACCGCTAACTCATTGATCGGCTTCTTATGTACCAGTTTCTTCCGTTCCCTCCTCAAGTGTAGGCTAATTCGTGTTCTTACCATCCTATGGTCACTACAACCCACCTTGCCGAGCCCGTCCACATCTTGCATGATGCCAGGTTTAGCGCAGATGATAAAGTCTATTTCATATCTAGTATCGCCATTCGGGTTCCTCCACGTCCACTTTCGGCTATCCCGCTTGCGGCAGAAGGTATTCATTTCCGCACATTGTTCTGTTCTGCAAATTCTACTAATAACTCTGCCCTACTATTCCTAGAGCCTATACTATATTCCCACACTGACTTGTCTCCAGCCTGCTTCTAGCCTACCTTGGCATTGAAGTCGCCCATCAGTATAGCGTATTTTGTTTTCACTTTACCTATCGCCGTTTCCACGTCTTCATAGAAGCTTTCGACTTCCTGGTTATCATGAATAGATATAGGGGCGTAGACCTGTACGAACTTCAATTTGTACCTGTTATTAAGTTTCACAACAAGACCTGCCACCCTCTGGTTAATGCTATAGAATTCCTGTATGTTACCAGCTGTATCCTTGTTAATCAGGAATCCGACTCCTAGTTCTCGTCTCTCCGCTAAATCCCGGTAACAGAGTACGGGCCCGCTTTTTAGCTCTGCATATGCTTCTTTTGTCCTCCTAACTTCACTGAGCCCTATTATATCCCATTTACTGCCCTCTAATTGCTCCAATAGCACTGCTAGACTCGCCTCACTAGGTAACGTTCTAGCGTTAAACGTTGCCAGGTTCAGATTCCAATGGCGGCCTGTTCGCCACTATGGTTGTGGGCAAGTGCAAATGTAGTCCCTCTGCAGTGCCACACTCCCAGCACAACAATCGCGCACTCCCTTATGCAATACGTACGGGTCATTATGGAGAAAAATAAATTGAAAGAAATGAAGACCCACGAAGACACGTTGGTAAGTATATCTGCGATTCCAGAAGAAACCTCCTGCGCGGTGGACTATGGCCCTATGGCGTGGCGCTGCTAAGCATGAGGGCGCGGCATTAAATTCCGGGGGCCGCATCTAGATGGAGGCGAAATCCGCAGCCCCCCACTGCGGTCATATCGTGGTATTGGCACGTATAGAACCCCAGAATTAAACTTTCTGCTTAATTCCACAAGAACAATAAGAAGGGCATGAAAGGCGCCATAACAAAGGGTAATAACTTGCTGATAGCACGCAGTCATCGAAAAACGGTACTAATGCGTGTGCAACAATGCGTTGGTGCCTTCTTTTTGTGCCTAAACATTGCACGGGCAATAATTAACACATTGTACGCAAAGGATTCTGGCATCGGCGAGGCGCCGTTACGCGATCGGTTTCGGTGTCGCTCTGAAAATGAGCTGAAGCTTTTCGCGCTAGCGTGCTTTAAGTAAGCGCCTTCCATCCGTTTAAAATTCGTTTTGTTAAGAGCTCGTCGAAAGCTACAAACGCCCAATTGGCATAGGTGGCCTGTGGTCAATATTGAAATAGTCAAATAGTAAATCTTATAGAATTAGGCTGCCAAATGATCCGGCGGAGAACTTCCTTTTCGTTCGGCCTTGTTGGGAGTCTTGTCCTGGAAAGAGTATTATTGTGTATTGAATACCCTATTTTCATAAGTATACAGACAGTCGTTGCTGAAACGCGCGGTGTAATTTTTCTCTTTCACAAAAAGAAAGAGCGAAAAAATAAATAAACAAAACTGAAACAAAGAAGCACGCCAAGGGAGTGCATAACAGAGTGCAATCGCGGTGCGAACTTGCGTATTCCAAGTCGAATGTCAAAAAAAAAAAAATACTGCACAAAATGCGCTGCCTATCCGCAACGCACGGATAGCGTTGATTTGGTCTATATATGCAACAGGTGCATTCGACCGTAAAACGCACGCCGTTGGCTAACATTTTTCTCATTAGAGTAAGAACGTTGCCCAATGCCGCCGGCAAGAAGGGACGAGAATGCAAGCCGAAATGCGTGTGCTGCGCTTTCGTGCAGCGACACTGAAAGAGCGTCTACACATGCCCGCTGAAAGGCACCTTGCTGTTCATCCTGCTTGTGTAATACACCGTGGCTGATGTCGTCTAACAGTGAGGTTCGTTCAAAGAGTGCACGCTCTCCCGTTTCTTTTTACTTGGCGTTCTTTGTTCTTTCTTTTGTTAGAACAGCGTCGCGTTCGTGCGGAATGGTTAATGCCGTGAAGACTCGAGTGTATCGGCGACTGACGGAGGAAAGTAGACACACGGCAGCGCAAGCCGGGAGAGCTGGAAGGTCAGTCGTCTTGAATGGAGAGCACACGGGGCGATAAGCGAAGTGATCCGTGTAATACGCGGCGAATAGACAGTGCACATATTGATCCTGAACGAAAGCGTCGGGCGAAGGGAGCGAGCGAGGGCACGACGCGTCTCCTGGCTGTTGCCCCGGGCGGCCCGCGATAGACGCCGGGCGGCTCTCGCGTGATGCGCGGACATCAGAAGGCTGCGCGACGGTCGCATTCCACGCCGGTTGCCGAGAATTAGGCTCCGCGTGCCCCGGCGCAATCAAGCCCGGGTCGACCGCTGGTGTTTTTATACGCGCGAGTGGGGGTGTCGAGACCCGCCGCTCTGATAGGTACACACTTAGGACGCACGTTGGCTCACCAAATGCGCCTTCCAGCTGAAGGCGTGGGGAAAGAAGGCGCGAGGGGGGTATTGGAGGGGCGAATATTCTGCCGCGAGGGGCGAGCGCGCGGGGCCCCACAACGACGCAACCGTTCGGGGCAAGCGACACGTGTCGGGGGTTACAAGTCGGCGTCGTCGAGGAGCAACCCGTCGTCTATCGTAAAGCGCCGTGCGGCTTTGATAAGCCGGGCCTTCACGTGGGCCGCCCGATAGCGCGACACGGGCACCCGTGCGCTGTCGGGGCGCGCAGTCGGCCCGGACCGCCGCGCGGAGGCTATAAATCTGCGAGCTGCCCACGGCGTGCCTTTGGCGGCCTGACACGGGGCCATCATGCGTCGATCGCCCTCGATAAGCGTGTGTCGCGCTAAGTGTGCTGCGGTCCATGCGAATGAACAACTAATTCGCCGATCCCTCTCGCGGGGCCAAAGCCGGGCGGCGGCAACTTTGCCAGTCCGGCGCGAGGACACGAGGCTGCGTTCAGGGCGGCAGCAAGAGTGCGGCGGCCCTCTTGTCTGTCGAGGTCCTAATGGCGCTGTAAAGGAGCCGCCCCGTAAGCGCCGTTCACGTCACTCCCCCCTGCACCGTCGGCCATCCTCAAGGACGTGGACAGACCGCTGTCGCCGGTGCGCTCCACGCTTTCTCGTACCGCGGCATTCAGCTGCCGGGCCGACGGCTTGCTCGCAGGCGTACAGATCCGAAACTGTGTCATACGCTCGTGTTTCCACGCACTCTGGCTCACATGGGTCCTGTGCATCAACGATGAGAACAAAAAGGGGGCAGTAGGCTTAGTTTTACGTTTCCATATGTATGTTCGTGGGAGGGACGACTGCCTAGTGGTGCATTGCACGCTCAATTTCACTTATATGTACGGGACATACCCACGACCCATGTTCCGAATTCCTAGGCCGAAGGAGTTATAATAAATTGTTAATCGACGCTTGTCCTCTTTAGTTTTGATGACTGAAACAATAATATGTGCTATGTTGTCCTAAATGCGCGTTCTCCCTTAGCTAATCATTCTCGAGAGGTAGGGTATTGGAGGCGAGCTCCACCACTAGAAAAGCTGACGCTGCCTTCGGCGTGACGTGGTATGAGGGATCACGCGGACACAGCGGCCGCGTCGGCTGCTTCGGAATGGCCGGAGCGAACTGAAAACGAAAGTTTAATGTTTCACCTGCGCTGCGGTTCTGATTAAGTAGGGAGGTTTTCCCGCTTCGGGTGTCTGCTTGACAACACAAGAAAGCACTATAATAGGTAGTGACAGCCTTTGAAGGCGTATAATATGGTAGGCTACTGCTCGGTGCTGCAGTGCCGGACGTACAGTCACGTGAAATACGACCTGCAACACCGGTTCCCGTGGTCGAAGGGGCTCCAAGACTGTACGGATGCGCAGAGACAGGTAAGTTCCAGACCTAAACACAGCTTCAATTAGTGGTATTTATTAAACCGATATTTCACATGTCCGAGCCACCGCGCAGCCCTGGAGCCCCTTCGACCGCGAACAAGGGTGTTGGAAGTCATATTTCACGCGACTGTACATGACGGAGCCCCGTGTCAGCCTTCGCACGTACCCGATGGGAGCTGCGTGAAGCTTCGATCGCGAAATCAGCAAGCAGTCATCGGCTACAACTCGGGTGCGCAGGAAGCACTTCCGCGTGGAAGATTTCTGCTACGGCGTCGGGGCTGGGATGATAGCAGAAAGCGCGCACTGAGATGCTCGGCGCTGTCCGGCTAAAGTCGCGCAGCTGTGGTCTAGGAACATGTTGATGTTAGATAAAAGTGCAACGGTAAAAAGCACATTAAATAAAGGCATGGCGTATGCTCATGCTTGTATAGCACGAAATAAATGTACGGGATTAAAAGAAAGAAGCAGGGGGTAATTGCTCACTGAGAAGACTGATAAACGTACAGTGCGACGCAGCTTGAGAAATAGCGATATTGAACCGTCCGAGACTTTAGAATAAAAGAAATAAAAATTGAATGGTCGCGACGGGACAAGTCGCCGTCGTAGGCGGTGAAGTCGCTGATTATTTTTTGAACAGCCGTGACAGTCTCCACGCAAGAATGGTTGCTTGTGTGCGGTCAAAGGCTCCTGTGCTGCAGCCTTACGCTCACGGTGCGGTGCGAAAACGCGCTCGCAGCGAACTGGAAACATTGTGCGCGGACATGCCTGCAGACGCGCAGTCGGTCACCGCGAACCCGTGCGCGTATTTAGAATTGCTCGTAGATACAGCGGGGCGTGGCACTTTTGACGGAGCTCGACGTTTCTGCGCAGGCGCGAGTAAGAGCGGGCGCGAGAGAGAAAATCTGGGGGCTTTTGCTCCTTGAATATATGACTCAGCCTAGGCACTACGGAGGAGGTTTCTTAGAGCGCGTTGTATTCGTTTGTCCCCTAGACATGCCGGCATTGCGGAGTTCGGTCGAGTTGGTTTATACGCTCCGGCGCTGGCTGCCCGCGCGGTGAGGCAGTGGGCGCGGACGCCGCTTGGTGATCGCTGTGTCTGAAGGGACAATATTCTGACTGGTGTTTTATAAGTCGCGGGTCGCTTTTTTCATCGCGACGATAGATCGGACTTTTTACGAGCACTGCTCCTGGAGGGCACATGTAACCGGCAAACGGAGGCTTCAGGAGAGCACCTGAGGTTACATTAAAGCAGGCGGCGCAGGATCTCCGGGGCACCCAAGCGGTAGCGGGGGGATCAAAGCTGGAAGCCGGGCGGCCCGTGGGTTCGGGCCGCAATGGCCGAAGCGTGCCTGGGGGTGTTCGCATAAAACATTGGCTGTCCGCGATAGCGGACAGCCGATCTTATACTCCCCTGGCACCCGCAGGCCTCTGCGAGCCCCAACCCACGGACCAGTCGGGCTTCTAGCTTTGATATCCCCGTTGCCGCTTTGGTGTCCTGGAGGCGCCGCCAATAATGCGAAATAATGACACGTTGTTTTCATTAGTAAAAACATGATCGATTAAATATGATTGCGTCGAGCCGCCAACTTGCGATGCTAAGTTCAGCACAACTGCGCCCCGCGACTTCTGCCGGCACGCCTAGGGACAAGCGCATACACCGCGCGCGAAGAGACTCCTCCGTAGTACCTAGGCAGAGTCGTATTTTTAAGGAGCAAAACTCCCCACATTTCCTCTCTCGCACCCGCTCTCACTCGCGCATGCGCGCAAACGCCCGTCGTCTCCGCAAGTTCCACGCCCCGCTGTACCTACGAGCAGTTGGAAATACGCTTATCCCTCATACTACGCAAGGGAGGCGCTTCCGACAGATGGCGACTCCGTAAGTCCTCGCCCCCAATACGGTTCACTATAGGGTCCATATGGATGGGTTGGAGTCACCCCGATTCTGACTATTCTATTCAATTTACGGCACGAAAGAAGAGAAATATCTAAAAAGAAAATGCAACAAGAAACAAAAAAATGCAGACTCCTCGCCTATATAGTGTAAACTTGGAAGTTTGTGCAGCAATTCCAAACATTTTTTTTTTCTAGGTGGATGGAGCCCAACTGATAACTCTAGCCAACAAAGCTGTAATGCAAGGTGATAAATGGTCATACAAAAATAGACTGCAAGTTAACGCCTCGAAAACAAAACCTACGTTTTCTAGCGATAGCAACTATATGGATACTCCAGGCGCATTCCTGCCGACGGCGTCGCCGTGAGGTTCCGTGTAAAGTCCAAGCGCGATAAAATCGTCGCCGCGCGTCGTTCGCTGCACATGAAAGCCTGCGAGCTAGAGTTCGTGGCTCAACGTCGCGCACGCAAGAGAGAAAAGCGGGTCCTCCATCGCCCGATGGGGGTCGGCTAGGCAGGGCACCTTCTCGCGACCCGAGGGGCGTCCGGGCGGAGGCCGCGTGCGACAGCCTGTATCTTGGAAGCCAGCTTAGACGGGTACAGCGTCCGCCGTCCTCTGTCTTTTCGCAGCTTAGTTTGCGTTGATGCGAGACGCTGCAAGCAGGTCACTTCGCTCACTGCTGCTGCTGCGCTTCCTCACTCCAACGTTTTGACGGCAAGTTTCCGCGGTCGTCGAGTGAGATGGGCTCACGTTTGCTTGTGCGCGCGTGACACAATGCTATGCGCGTGACACCATGCCTATGTTTAAAAGTTTATACGGCAGATAAAACTCCATACTTCGTGTAGCTGCCCACTACTTTGCTATCGCAATCGATCCTTCGCCTTTCGGGTGAAACTGAGACTATTTGTATTGTTAAGAAGAAACCAGTATGCATAAAAAATTTATACTTGATGATTCCATTCTGTTTCCAACTTGATTCCGGAGATTCTCGTTATTCCACGCCTGTTAACTCTTGTGAATGGTGACACTTGACCCATTCCCACTCCTGGAGTGGCTGAGCTCATCCATTCCTCTGGTTCCAGTAAACGAAACGCTATCTCTGTCATTATTTACTACTTGGCTTGAGAGTAAGTAAACAATGTTTTTAAATCTTAAGAATTGCAAATAATATCACGCAATCTTTTTTTCGCACAAGAACAAACGTGCATGTTTAGTGGCCTCAATGTTATCTCCGCAGTGCGTTGTTATTCATAATCAGTCCAATATCTCCTGTTTTTAAAACAAGGCCTTTCTCAATTTTCGTTTCGGCAAAAATTTATTTCTGATAAGTACGGTGAAAAAAATTAACAGCGCTTAGAAAAAGCAGCACGCGAACTGTCGGATTGTGGAGCACATGCCTAGCTGTTCCTAGTAGAGCCGTGCCTGGTCAGTACAATACGCCTACTTCAGGAACATTATTTCAAGAAAACATATAGTACACAATACAATGACACGTGTAATAGGACTACACAAGAAAAAATAACACAACTGAACACAAAACACACGTTGCAGAAGCGAAACTTTGTTTCATGGTGTTTACGCGGTTTCCTCGTTTCTTGCTTTCTATTCAACTTCGGATTGAAGCCTGCGTCGCAATCACAGGTGGCTTTCGTGGTGCGCCGAAAGCTCCCCGCCGACGGCGGCTGAGGTGACCTTCACTGCAGGCGGTTCACGACCGCGTAGCACGATGCGATACCAGGGCTTGCCTTGTACCTTCTTAAATTCTTAATTCTTGCGGAACTATCTTTATTCCGGCAAATCTAAGTACAAGATAATCTTACACCGTTGAGCATGCCATGCGTACAGCAAAGCTGGCCTCAGTGGTTAACGTAAAAGCATTCGTCTTTTGCAGGATTCACATCTATCGGAATATTAGCGGACGTCAGCTTTTCTTTTCGCGCTTGCCCGATACTCGACGGCGCGCGCAAAAGAATGCGGCGCCGTGCACTCGCGCAGGCTGCCATCGTTCTTGTGCCGCCGTGTCGTCAGTCGAGCGTGGTCTCGCCAAATCATTCTCGACAATTAAAAGGTGTCGTCTTTAAATGCACTACAATCTCGTAAGGTAATAAAGGATTCCGGGTCTACAGAAGTGGAGAATGTGTACAACTCCATGTTTATAATTACCGCGGCAGATGTAGTCACCTACAGCTGGATACTGAAAGAGCTGCTATTGCGTAAAAAGTTTTTAAAAATGTAATAAAGTGGTCAAATGTAGCTTAGTCCTCGCTTAAAATCAATAGTTAGGGTCGCAGGATTATGGGTCGGTTCCATTAAAACTAGATTCTGAAATCGCGGCCGCTCAATCCATTGCCATCCTGTCGGTCCTACTCGTGCCACCACTCCATTCACACATTGCGGTTGTCTGAAAAGAAATAATTTCGATGCCGAAGCTGTAACTCCGCAGCACGTTTCTGTACATCATTGCGCTGCGTGAAGCCTTTATTACTATATAAGTTGTTGTTCTTATCTCCTTTTAATCATTGTAACATGGTCTGTGAAAAAACGGTGCGCTCTAAAAGAAAGTAATATTCAGGTTACCAAAAAAACAAAAAAACAGGGATAAAGGTATTCTATGGCCTTCCCTTACAATAGCCCCCGAGTTCGTGTCAAGTGGGCCGATATACGATTAATATGCTTCATTTTTCTGAACTGAGCCTCTTTTTCTAAATATCAATGAATATGGCGGGATAGTTATCCGACACTGTAACACGGGTTGTTACAAAAAATAACGATGATGTACGAAGTCCGGTGTACTAGACAATGGCATGCGCAATATCAACGAACCAACTACAGCAAAGATTACCCTGTACTTTTAGGTTTTTAGCGCACCAAAAGGGACGAGAGACAGAGGTACGACGCGGACACAGCGCTAACTTCCAACAATTATTCAACGAAGCGGTACGCATATATATATGTGTAACAGACAACAGCGTACGCATGCGCATATGTACTGGTATTTAATCAAATGAGACAGCAACGAGACATGTGTAATGGAAAGATGATATCGAAGATGAAAAAAGCGACCATGCATAGGCAAAACATTTTTTTGTAATTGCAAGATTAAAATGCCATCTCCATCAAGCCAACCTCTGTGATGCGTTTAAAAAATCGTTTAAGAATTTTTCTAAGCGCGTCACAGAGGGTGGCTTGACATACGCGCATGCGTACGCTGTTGTCTGTTACCCATAAATATGTGTACTGCTTTGTAGAATAAAACAATTGTTGGAAGTTAGCGCTGTGTCCGCGTCGTACCTCTGTCTCTCGTCCCTTTTTGTGCTCTAAAAACCTAAAAGTTATGGAATACCAACCTGCCCAAACCTACTCTTTTTCAAGTTACCTTGCACTCTTCCAATGCTACTCAATAAAATGATGGCCACGAACTACCGACTAAACAATGTCACAGCGTAGAACTATATTAATAACTTGAGACCATGCGTCCGTTCTCCCCTGCTTTCCTTATTTTATTTTTTTTTGCCCCTCGCGCTTACTGTGTTTGGTTACCACTCTTCCAACCATTCTTTTTTTCATTGATCACATTGCGTGTGTCTCTTCAGCTAGTAAGGCTGACGCACTGGATCCGAATACCACTCATGCTGATTGGTTAAGGTTTATTCCTCTGACTGATCCGTTTTACCTAGTCATACACACTGGATTTTCAGTAAACTTTGATATGGTTTGATTTTATTTTATTTGGCCTTGCATACATATCGTGTTTCTCGTGTGTCATTAAGACAGAGCGAAAGCTCTGTCAACACTAAAAGACGGTTCTTTACAGTCCACACGTCAGACTGTGAGGGTGGGATATATGTATATGATCTATTCTCCATTTATTTATTTATTTATTTATTTATTTATTTATTTATTTATTTATTTATTATGCAGTCTTTTGAAATTGTAACTGACTGCCCGGTGTTTTGCTGCAAACTGCTAACGAGCTAGAATAATTTGCATGACCGATCATCACCCTTCATTGATTTAATAATTTCTAGTTGCTCAGAAGTCGGTGACATATTGTGCTTCTAGGCTACCTTTTCAATCCGTAATGAATGAATGAATGAATGAATGAATGAATGAATGAATGAATGAATTAATGAATGAATGAATGAATGAAGTAAGAACGCCAGTCGTTGCAATAAAACGTACAGCGCATTAGTATAAAACGTGGTACTCCTGACGGGAAAGCTCACAATGAAAATAACGAAAGCTCTCATTTCTTAACTGTCTGCGGTGCTAGCAAAGCCCCAAATGGCAGTGGTCCATTGTGCAGCACCCTCAATATATAGCGTAGCTCCCGCATTTGCTGGGCACCGAGAAGAAGCACCAACTGCTTCTTCATCCGCCACTCTGCAGAAACACGACGTACTTTAGGAAGAAATTCATTCGCCTAGGACACCTAGCCGAGAAGGCCTTGAAAGACGGTCGCCGCACTTCGTGGCACGTTGATGCATGCAGGAAAAAGATTGACTCCTGACACACATTTTTTAACACGAGGTACAATGGATGGAACACCTCTGCATTAAATCGTACCGCCGATTATTTTTTAGCAGAGAGTACTTATAAGCCGTTGCTGGCATCACGAGTGATTGTTTTGCACCAATCACGATCACTTCGCGTGCAATGATCCCGACGTGACGCGTTCCGAAGAACTGCTGCATACGGATGCCAACGAAAAAAAAATAAAATACAAGAAAAAATACAACTGCGTTAACATAAGGCGTGCGCCATTGCGGCAGACTTTTTTGGCAGCAAGAAACAAGACTGGTTTGAAAGCCGTGCCACAGCCTTTCGCGCTTAATAACGTCGGTGGAAATATCGGCAAATGCTTAAGTATTGTATCACAACTTTGGAAGCCATGTGGGGCATAGAGGAAGTAAGTCATTTGTAGCACTCGCACCTCTAACGAAGCAGTTGACAATGCTTGTTGTAGCGTCTTGCCTTTGTACACAAGATAATGCATGTAGAGAACACCCCTGGAAATGATAACGTAAACCAACGCCACCGGGGAAAGTGAGCTGCAAGAGCACGCCGTTTTCTGCATATGTTTGTTTCCATGTCGCTGGAAAGAGAGACGCCGCCATAGCTGGCGCGCATAATCCTGTTGCACGCTCAGTCCAAATTGATCAAACGAAAAGCTCTCCTCATACACGGTTCCTTTGGCGATGATGCAGACTCTCTCCGCCTGGCAGATATGCGAACCAAAAAAAGAAAAAGAAATCGGCAAATTGTTGCAAGTGGAGAGGCAAACCGTCCTCGAGCAGCCTGTGTTCTTCCTCTTCCATTGTGCTGTGTTTCCCCAGATTTTGCTTCGTGCGGCTGAGCAACTGTCGTGCACCTATCGCCTGCCATAAATTAAAATCAATTTTGCAACATTGTGCACTATCCATAACAAAAAAGGACGTATCCTCCTTCTGCATGTTGATGTCAGTAGCTACACGAACCCCTACCTCGGTGCTTTTGCATATCTTTGTTTTTGCATATTATCTTGAACTGAACGGAACGTAATGTTCTTCATTAAATGATAATCAAGTGAGAATCATGAGTCCTTAACGCGAATGCCTATGGAGGTGGCCCACAAACCAATCGCTAAAAAAGTTCATTTTATTTTCATGATCCAATGACGAAATTTCGGCTCCAGAAAGTATGTCTGTTCGTGTGGCTGTTCGTGTGGCTGTGTGTGTGTGTGTGTGTGTGTGTGTGTGTGTGTGTGTGTGTGTGTGTGTGTGTGTCTGTGTGTTTGTGTGTGTGTGTGTGTGTGTGTGTGTGTGTGTGTGTGTGTGTGTGTGTGTGTGTGTGTGTGTGTGTGTGTGTGTGTGTGTTTGCGTGCGTGCGTGCGTGCGTGTGCGTGCGTGCGTGCGTGAGTCTGCGCGACTGTCACAAACATACACTGCATTAGATACCTGCTTCTGAAGAAAGAGGGTGACAGCACCAGCAGGCACGACGGTCGTCGTCCTAGGTAATTCGCGCATGAAACTGCAGTTAGCAGAAGACCCAGGGGCGCACGGCGAACTACGACGAGCCTGATCGACTGTAGCACCCCTTAATAAACGCTGGCGCATGCGCGATTGGTTCTTTGAGATTAACCTATATATTACCAGATATGCGCACCTTATAAACGCACTAGGAGCCCACGTAAAGGACCACGCACTGCGCGACAAAGGTGTACCGCGAGCGCTGAAAGGAGCAATACGCCTCTCAAGTGGGCTTCCTCCACCTTCTCGGTTTGTACCAAAGAACCTGTGAAACACCATCCGCTGTTTTTTTTTAAATAAGGAAAACAAGCTAACCAAACAGCTGCGAACCTATATGATCACCAGATCAGACACTTCCGCCATCCGTTTATGCCTCATCGATATAATGCAGCGCAGTCACCGTCCGCCCCTCAAACACTGCTCCCTGCACTCCGACGGCTTCTCGTAAAATACGGGATGGCTGTGAAGCGGGCCGTGCAATGGGTAGATGGCTGCACAACTGGAATTTCCAGCGCCATCGCTCATCGTCGCATTCATTTTAATTTTTCTGGCGTACACTAGAAACGTACTCGAGGCACATGAGGCTGATGTCCGTATAGCTTGACTGGTCCCGCAATGCGTCGCATATACATGGCAGCAGGTGACACGCAAGAAAAAATAACTACAAAAGTGGAAGGCATGCTTAGAAGGTAAATTGTTACAGTATGAGACCACAACAAACAAACAGAAATAGCCAGGTATACACCTCTTGACTATAAAGCATTTAATAGCATAATAAAAATGTGCTGCAAACCAAACCAAGAAAAAGAGTACTAATATTAATATTCAAAAGCAGTACAAACTATGCAGTACATCGAAATTAGTAACAATCAATTATTTTTACAAAGTTTTATAAACTTCTCCGCGCTAGTTATTGCGCGTAAGGAACATGGGCCTCACTGAACTACTATTGATTTGCGATTCATGTCCAAGTACTCAGCATACACGTATAAATGCGATAAATGACGGCCTACCAAAGCGAACTTTAAGATAGAGACTACCCCGCAAAAAAATATGTATTTCTGCGCCCTTTTATTTCTTTTATATTCAGCTGGAACTAACAGACAGAAATTCTTCATTATACCGCCATTGCCATTATTTTTGTCTTCTCCAAACGCACCCGGCATGGAATCTTTCTATCGGCCGCTGAGTTTCTTGTGCCATGCCAAAACGCATAAGAGCAATGTTCTTTTTGTCGTTCTTGTTGTTGATTGCGTCGGAAGTGACTTTAAAAGGAGAGAATTTGGCGACTTATTCTCATCCCTTTCTGCATCATAAGGGGTGCTAATATTTCAGTTTTTCGGAATTGATCAAGATCGCCTGCTGCAGAAAACAATTCTAGTCCTTGTCTTGGCTTGTGATGAGAGTTGGACATTGCTTGCGAAAGAAATCGTAACACACATTCAACTTATTTAAAAAGATTACTCATAAACTAGTTAATTTCTTATTTTACAGCGCATATTGGTATTTACTAATTATGGCCGGCGAGTTTGCGAGATTTGTCCACTTGGAAGTAATTTGCAGAACACATCAGTCTGCAGATATCCGCCCTCAGAGTCACCGTAAAAATGCACTGTTCCACTTACTTTTTAGCTGTATATGGCCGGCCGATTCGTTTGTCCGCACGTCCGCCCGCCGCCTGTACGCCGAAAGCTCCTCCGGTGCAACCCCATGCACATGCACAAAAAAAGAAGAAAAAAGGAAGAAAGAAAGGTGCGCGATTAGCCAACACCCCCTACATAGTACGATGCCTGTTTACTCCGATACATGACGTCACGCTACCTGGCCCGAAATTTCCGTTGACAAAGCTGGCGGCATGAAAGCTGTGACGTCAAAATCAGTGACGCCTACTCGGGAGCACCCCATTTATGGCAGTCGGGCCAGGTAACATGGCGTTATGGATCGGAGGGAAAAGGTCTTGTGCTATATAGGTGGTGTTGGATTGGCTGCGCCAGTAGCGACGTCGTTGCTTTCCATCATAGCCGAACGCGCGCCCAGCAGTTTTTCTCCGGCTCCTAAATGGGTAGGCCACGCCTCATACCTACGCCTGAGGAGGAGGCAGCTTTCGATCAGCAACGCCGCCAGCAGAACCGGGAACGAGCTCGTCTACGCTGTGCCGATGCTGCAGGCCGGGCACAAGCAGCAACTGCGTACCAAGGATCCGACAGCCTACCAAGCGGTTGTTTAATGAGCCGGCTGGATTAATCCAGTGATACACACCGGGGTCGCACGTTTGAGCTCCGCTGGTTAACCACCTGTACGGAGTTCTTGGGTGGTGATTTTTTTAAAGAAACGCTCTTTTATGCGTTGAAGCAGAAAAGTAACTGGAATGTCCCACACTTTGGGAAACATGTCAAAGCTGGTGTCCTCCTGTAAATTCATTTGAAGCGGATACATCTTACACACTTTCCGACTACAATTCGCAGATTTCAATATGTGCCGTAATATGTAAATAATTAAGAATTTAATTAGTGAATCCCTGTTAATTAGGTAAATATGAGTGTCGATTTCTCGTGCTAGTAATGTCTGTCCGCCAGTTCAAATAACCCAGATCGAGGGCAAGGTTTGTGCCATCTGCCACAGGCGATCTTTAAAAATTCCAGAAAACTTAGACATGTCGATGCTGTAGGCAGATAATTTCTACTAAATTATCTCCAATAATTCAACGAGAATATCTCGTCCTTTAGGCGGCCTGTGAATGTGCTGTTTTGGTTTACGCAAGTAAATTATTATTTTCCAGTCTAGATATATGTTTTCGTCCCTTTAAAAACAATGTGCGATGCCGTCGTAATATACACACTAAAGATTCTCGCACTCTTAAGCGTGCTGCTTTTGGTTTGTTCCGTTCGTTTTTCAGCCATGTCAACACCTGAGTTCAATACGTTGCTTTCTTAAGCCCTTTGCTCTTTTCACTATGTTTATTTAACCTTACTAAATAAGCGCAATTCAATTACTAATCCGTACATAGGTTGCCGAAGAAATGCACGGAAGTGAATTCCAACACAGGAACATTGGATGGAAGGGCCGACACTCTATCCACTACATCATAGGTGATACACGTTACGTGGGACTATGATGTCAGTATCTGTGCGTATAGTTACACACGAAACATACGTAATGTTGTTGTTTTTTAAACTCCTACGCTACCCACACACCGCTCAATGCAACGTGGATTTCGCCTCCTGTTGCGTTGTTACGCTGCAGCAGCCAGGCAGCCTCAGCGTGGGAACTGGAGAAATAAAGAAAAGCAGCTCTACCAAGTAATAAATGCCCTGACCCAAAAAAATATCCCTTAATATATTTTATTATTCTTTATACAAACTAGTCATTTGTAAGGGAAAACGTATCTATCAGCCAGCTGTTTCATTTCATAAGAACTCTTGCATCAGATCATATCTTACCTCCTGCATCGCAGAAAACACGTTCGTAACGCTTGAAAAGTGTGCTTAAGCCCCTTGTAATTGCACAGACGCACTACAACATAAACGAACGCGCTAATGGGTGTAAGAACACCCTTCTCATAGTGTGTACATAGTGTACGTGCACACACACGCGCACATACACATATGCACATAGTGCACATAGTGCACGACCCTACATGTGGGCTTTATACGGTGCACACGATGACCCTTTTGGCTGTCAGTTTTTTATTGTTTTCCTTTTTCTTACTGACACCCTTATTACGGGGTGCTACGAGTATACATGAGTGCTAAAACAGGTACAGTGGAAGGCGTAAACATGAAAAAACGCCCTTTTAGCGACCTTGAATGAGCAAGATCTTTTAATGTGTGCAATTCTTTCTTTCAATGAATTCGGCACTCTACGTGCGTATGGCGAGGTGTTATTTCCTTGTTCGATTACTGTCATTGTCATGGTGCATCAGATAATATTTGGACGCTGTTGCTTCTAATTAACTTACAGGATCCTAAATTTACTGGACGACCAGCTAGGTCTGAACGGCGAAACATGCAAGTATGAAATAACTAAAATGAGTCTTTTCATTTCTTTTCTTCACCAAACGTCAGCAAACTTCAGCAAACGCAAACTTTATATTTCATGTTGTTCAGAATTGGGAAAAATATTTAATATTCAGAGTGACATTAGAAGGTTGTTTATCTCAAATATTTGTAATCGATTCGATTCGGAAATTTCACTACTCCTTTGAGTTACCCTCATTGGATGTTGCGACGGCTAGAATCGAATTATCAGTTTACAGAATCATAAACAAAAGAGTTACGTTGACGATAGCCACGTAGCAGCTGGCACTGTAGCAGATTTACTCCTGTTGTCCTTATTACATATTTGCGCATATGTAGACAGATCGCGTAAAAACAATTGCTCTTTTTATGCATTCTCCATACCGGATTTGATGCTAGAGCAACGTTGAACTTATTCTGACTGAACATCTTCTGTAGCATCGCCGAACGTTTTTGCGATCTTCTTAGCGTTGCCTTTCACGTAGAATTCTTAGATAATGCGTAAAAATGGCTGTTTTTAGCGATTTTGAAGCCGTCTATAAAGGACAGTGCGTTAAATACAAATTTAACGCACGAAACACTCGTAGAGCATGCAAAAAAGCCAGCGCAAAGAATAGCATTGCAGCGTAGATGCCGGCACATTGCGCTATTTCTGGGAACATGGATGCAGCTGCAATGCAGGCGCCAGAAAATGATAAACCTAGTGAAGTTCGCCTCTTGCGAAGAATGGCATCCCTGACGACTGAGCGCAAGCACCTGCTTCCATCGACAATCTAAATGTCATGGGTTATTCTTTATATAGGCCTTTACAATAAAAATTGCCATTCCGCCTAAACATATAGCAAAAACAGAAACTGTGTGACTTTAGTGCCTGCAGCTTGGTACACGGCGCGCACGAAAGAAATTCAGTGCCGTTTCGGCCGCGCTGACGAAGGCGTGCGCCCCATTCGCCTCCAAGTGTCGACGGCAAGGAAGCACACGTCTACCCCTGGCAAGAATGCGAGGCCCACAGCTAAGAGGGCATTGCTACAGAAAACAGGACTCATTGCTTTAGAAATATTTTTCCAATATACAAAAATCATGGGTTCATATTAAACCTCCGTGCCGCAGCCTACTCTTACAATTCTCCAAATAAATCATGTCACATTCCTATTGTGCACGTCTGGGTTCCTTACATGCAGTTGTGTTTCATGCAAATATGCGTAGCTACGTTAGCGTTCTCATCTGCAAAACTGCCCACTTGTGCGCGACCGCTGCCTTACGAGCCGTTGAGCCATGCAGACTATGCGGTACTCAAGTTGAACTTTGTAGAGCTCTACAGTCAAACAATTCGGGTTCACAAATTGTGGGCATAAACAGTCAATGCTTCTAGTGGCCGCGGGGCGGAGACACGCGTTGAAGGCGCCTTTTTTCGGGAACGTCTCGTCGCTGGGCAACCAACCGGAATGCGACAAAGGAAATAGGGACAATTGGGCTTGTTGGTTTACAATTACTAGAGCTGGAACAACGACGACGAAGACGAGACTTCTCGTTTCGTGCCTCCACTTGATTTTCCTTGCTTTCGCTGTAGTAATCATGTAAGGGAATAAATCGTGCTATAGCATCGTATCGCGCGTGCAGCAGCACACCTTTATCTTTTTAGCCCAATTTCTGAGTCCAGCGCATGGAAATATTTACGACATCTATGAAGGGCTTAAAGTCTCCCTTCAGTGAGAATTTTATACTGGCCGCCGCCCTCATAATGCGCTGATGATCACACACACACACACACACACACACACACACACACACACACACACACACATATATATATATATATATATATATATATATATATATATATATATATATATATATATATATATATATATATGCGAAATGCGAAGGTTGTGGGTTCGGTTCCCACCTGCGGCAAGTTGTTTTTTCATCCACTTTAATTTCCAATAATTCATCGTTTCTTTATTTCATTTATTAAGCACAAGTAATTTCCTCTATGTTGTCCTTGGTGTCAGTGTTTGTTGGCTTCTTGTGATATGACTAATAAAAATCGGGACCCTCGGTTAACCCCCTCTCTCCTCGTTTATATATATATATATATATATATATTTCATGTCATAACAAGCGAAAAACCACACCAAGCACAACATACAGGAAATTACTTGTACTTACTAACCGTATTAAACAAATAAATGAATCGAAGTGAAAGTGGATGAAAAAACAAAAGTAGCCGCAGGTGGGGTACGAACACGCGTTCTCGCATTACTCGTGCGATGCCCTTAACAACTGAGCTAGCGCGGCGCAGTTTTCCCATCCACTTTCTGATGTATTTAAGTTTTTACTACCAGAACTAACGCTGGGTGCGTTACCCAACGCCACCACTCACAAACCTTCGCAGTGGTTGTGGAATATCCTTTATGCCGCAGACATCCGCCGAATATATATATATATATATATATATATATATATATATATATATATATATATATATATATATATATATATATATATTGTGGCCATTTATAAGGTATTCTTGGTCATCTGTACATGATCATCATCATGTGCGGTTCATATGGGGTTCTTCTTCGTCATCGCATGTCGGGCTGGCTCTCGAGTGTGATCCGTGCTTTGGGCGTGATCGGTTCGCCGCATCTTCGACTCGGAATAAACGTACTGACAACTGCTACGTCACAAGTGGTGAAGTGTGCTTTTCGGTCCTCCGTCCTCTGACTCCCCGCTCAACCTCCTGGAGCTTCGATCGGGTCGCCGATTGTGCCAGCTGTCCGCCAGCATGTCGCAGGACGAGCCAACAGGCACGTCTACGTCCACCATCTCGGCCTCGGCTACACCAGCCTCCCCGTATTGGGTTGTCAGTGGACACCAGCGTGATCCCCATCTGTTTGCTGGACTTCGCGCGGAAGACGTCGAGGATTGGCTGGGCGACTACGACCGAGTGAGTTCGGCTAACCGCTGAGACGATGCGTCCAAGCTACGTCACGTCGCCTTTTATCTGACCGGAGTAGCGAAGACTTGGTTTTTCAACCATGAGGTTGATTTCACGAACTGGGGCTCTTTCAAACAGCAGCTCCGCCAAATCTTCGGCACACCGGCTGTTCGTTCCGCCCTCGCAAAAAAGACGCTCGACACTCGCAAGCAACAAACCGGTGAATCTTATACGTCGTACATCGAGGACGTGCTTGCTCTTTGTCGACGCGTGAACACGGCCATAATCGAATCAGACAGGGTTCGCCACATCCTCAAAGGCATCGGAGCTATTGCTTTCAATGCTTTAGCCATCCAGAACCCCGCTACCGTCGCTGATATTGTCGCTACTTGCCAGCGCCTTGACGAACTCGAATCAGTAAGGTTGCAGCCAGACACCACTGCGTACATTACTGCCGACGACCCTACTTTACGAGCAATGATACGCGCAATAATTCGAGAAGAGCTCCAGTATCTTGGCTTAGCCGCAGGGCCTATGCCTTCTCATGCCTCCGATACCAATCTGCGAGACGTTATCAAGGAGGAATTGGCGTCCATGGCTGGTGCAGCGTACACGGACCCTCTAACCCCTAGAGCCCCATCCACGTACGCACAAATAGCCACAGCTACTCTAGTCATCGTTCCACCGATGCCTCCAAGACTAACACCGGCCCCCATCGCGTCCATGACTACCAGCGCACCTACCCAAACCAGCTATCCGCAGTGGCGTCGTCCTCGTCCCATCCGCTACTACTGCGGCTATCGTGGCCACATAGCACGTTTTTGCCGCAAGCGCCAGCAAGACGAGCGTCGCGGATATGACGTATACGAACGGGATGACTTTTCGCCCGGAGCTAGTTTCCAACGTCTAGGGAGCTTCCACGACCAACGCCGTCCTTATGGTCCACCGCGCGGCCGCTCTCCATCGCCTACTGTAGCATCCGAGACGGCTCAGACGTACCGTCCTGCGAGACGCCGCTCGCCGTCACCCCTTCGCCGCTCTACGTCCCCACTGAGACCTGCTTCTCAATTCGCCGAGCGTCATCCGGAAAACTAAATTATGCAGCTTTTGGAGGAAAAGCTGCATCGAATGACAGGACAGAAATTCCTCCATCGCGTCCGTGCAATGTGATATTGGTTGTAATAGAAGGTGTACAAGTAGAAGCTTTAATAGACACTGGTGCTAGTGTTTCAGTCATTCACTGTGAATTGTGTTCGCGACTTCGGAAAGTTACGACCCCTTATGATGGACCTACGCTACTCGCTGCTCAAGGGGCTGCCATTCGACCTATCGCCATGTGCACAGCTCGTATTTCCATCGATGGACTTCTGCATTACGTACAATTTGCAGTGCTAAGTACGTGTGCCCAGCAGCTCATATTGGTATGGGATTTTCTTTCTACGGCATCCGCCTCCATCTGCTGTGGGCAACGCGTTCTCCACATGACCGACACGACCTATTCACTTCATGCAGATGACGCACCACTTCACTTTCTTGCTGCAGAAGATACCGCGCTACCTCCTCGCCATCAAAGCATTGTGACTATCACGTCTGATGTGATTGACTGCGGCGACGTGCTCGTATTACCATCTGCACGCTGTCTCGCAAGAGGGATTGCCTTTGCATCAGGGCTGGTTAGGTTTGATCATGGCTCTGCACTTCTCTACGCTACAAACCCAACATCCGAAAAGATTCTCATCCCTAAAGGCACTACATTGACTTCCGCCACCGAATCGGAGTCTATATCTGTTGTTTCCTTTAAACCAGCTTCCTCTGAAGTTCCTTGTACCGGACGAGCCGCATCTCCTTCAGCTCTTGCAGCTGCCATCAGTTCCGACCTGACACCTTCGCAGACAATTGCTTGCTTTGCTCCAAAAACATGAAGCTTCGTTTGACGCGCATTCAGCTTCGTTGGGAAAGACTTCGATTACGACGCATCGGATAGAGACAGATGGTACATCCATCGTGCACCGTAGACCATATCGCGTATCGCTAGCCGAGAGGAAAGTCATTGACGAGAACTTCACCGACATTCTCCAACGGAATATAATACGCCCTTCTGCTAGCCCTTGGTCTTCCCCCGTTGTTTTGGTTCGGAAAAAAGACGGCTCTGTTCGATTTTGTGTCGACTGCCGAGCACATAACAAGATCACGCGCAAGGATGTATACCCTACGCCGCGAATAGACGATGCCTTGGATTCCCTGCAGGTTGCCGAGTACTTCTCCAGCATCGATCTGCGTTCCGGCTACTGGCAGATACCTATGCATCAGGACGATAAAGAGAAAACAGCGTTTTCAACACCAGATGGGCTATGGGCTCTACGAGTTTAAGTCATGCCATTCGGCCTCTGCAATGCACCCGCAGCGTTCGAGCGCATGATTGACACCGTTCTTCGTGGCCTGAAGTGGAAGACTTGCCTGTGCTATCTGGACGATATCGTTGCTTTCTCGTCAACCTTCTCTCAGCACCTGCAACGTCTGGATGAAGTTCTCACATGCCTTGCCAACGCTGGACTTCAGCTAAACACCAAGAAATGCCATTTTGCGAGCAAGACTATCAAGGTACTAGGTCACATTGTGAGCAAAGATGGCATTCGTCCTGATCCTGACAAGGTTTCGGCAGTTGAGCACTTCCCTCGTCCCGAAAAGACCAAAGATTTGCGCAGTTTCCTAGGCCTCGCCTCCTATCTTCGCCGATTCATACGAGGCTTCGCCTCAATAGCGTCACCTCTGCACAAATTACTGGGTTCTAATGTTCCCTTTGTGTAGCCCCCCGAACGTGAATCTGCGTTCGCCCATCTGAAGCGCGCTGTCACATCTGAACCAGTACTACGCCATTTTGATGAAGCTGCTCCTACCCTCCTGCATACGGATGCTAGTGGTCACGGGATTGGTGGCATACTCCTACAGCCAGACGACACTTTAGGGGAGAGGGTCGTCGCATACGCAAGTCGCGTTCGGACGAACGCCGAAAAGAATTACACCATCACGGAGCAGGAATGCCTAGCTATCGATTGGTCTGTACAGAAGTTTCGACCTTATCTTCACGGCCGCCATTTCACCATCGTTACAGACCATCATGCATTATGCTGGCTTTCGACGCTGAAGAACTTGTCCGGACGGCATGGTCGGTAGATCCTTCGTCTACAAGAATACGACTTTACTATTACCTAAAAATGCGGAAAAAAACACCACGATACAGACGCGCTTTCTCGCTGTCCGCTTCCTACGACACCATGCAATGGACCTCCAACTACCATCCGTGAAAAGCTTTCGCACGACCCCTCTTCACATGCTTTCTTGTTGGCCACTGTAGACGAGATGCCTAAACACGACAACACATTCTTCCATTCTCATCAATTTGCGGACTCTTACTGTCGGCGCATCATAGACCACCTTCAAGGAGCTTCGCGTCCGCCTAACGCCCGCCTCTGTCGACAGCTGACGCAATTTAAAATTGACAACCGCGTCCTGTACCGTCATGTCTATCACCCTGACAGTCAACGCTTGGTTCCTGTCCTGCCACGCTCTCTACGTGCTCATGTCCTGCAGGCTTCTCACGACCACATGACTGCTGGTCACCTTGGTTTCCAGAAAACATATGACCGCATCAAAGGTCGCTTCTACTGGTCTGCATTGTCCGCCAGTGTAGCCAGGTATGTCGCTTCCTGCGCCCTATGGCAGCGTCGAAAGCTCCCTACATCAGCTCCAAGCGGACAACTGCAACCGGTTCCTTGTCCGTCGCAACCATTTGAGGTCGTTGGCGTTGACCTGTATGGTCCTCTTCCTGTGACTCTCACCGGTAAACGATGGATTGTGACAGCCGTTGATCACTTGACACGCTACGCCGAAACAACTTGTGTGAGTTCTGCCTCAGCCTCTGAAGTTCCTGCATTCATACTTCAATCCTTAATACTGCGTCACGGTGCTCCTCGCGTCCTCCTGAGCGACCGTGGAAAAGCATTCCTCTCGCAACTAGTAGACGCAGTACTCAGAGCCTCCGGAACCACCCACAAGACTACCTCCAGCTACCATCCGCAAACTAACGGCCTCACATTTCATCGCACGCTGTCAGACATGCTAGCCATGTACATCGAACCGGATCACAGAAACTGGGACGCAATTTTGCCATTTGTGACTTCTGCGTATAATACCGCCGTTCAACGCACGACCGGTTACTCGCCATTCTACCTTGTCTATGGTCGTTCGCCCAGTTCCTGTCTTGACGCCTCTTTCTTCGTGCCAACTGTCAATGAATGTACATCCTCTTGTGAAGGATATGTGTCCCGCATTCTGCGTTGTCGCCAGCTCGCCCGCATCAACACCGAAGCACGGCAACAGGACCGCAAGCAGCATTACGACGCCTCTCATCGCGTCGTGTGCTTCCGCCCCAGCTGGCGACGAAGTGCTACTCCGGACACCAGTTCGAACTCCTGGCTTGTGTGACAAGTTTCAACTTCGGTTCATCGGCCAAAATCTTGGAGCAGACTTCTCCGGTTAACTATCGCGTGGTACCAGTTATTGTTCCAAATGACCACCCTGCCGCGCCGCTGAGGTTGTCCACGTTTCCCGTATGAAGCCTTTCACGAGGCGTTCGCCGCCCCTTTGAATTGCGGCCAGGATGGCCGCTCTCGCACGAGGGGACATTAGTGTGGCCATTTATAAGGTATTCTTTGTCATCTGTACATGATCATCATCATGTGGGGTTCATATGGGGTTCTTCTTCATCATCGCATGTGGGGCTGGCTCTCGAGTGTGATCCGTGCTGTGGGCGTGATCGGTTCGCCGCATCTTCGACTCGCAATAAACGTAGTGACGACTGCGACGCCACAATATATATATATATATATATATATATATATATATATATATATATATATATATATATATATATATATATATATATATATATATATATAATCATTGCATTACGACGAGAGGGATGATCCATTGCTGATGATGATAGTTTTTGTTGACGCAGAACAAAAATGGGTGGAAGCCTAACCATCAACAGCTTCGCAGTAAAATTGGAGAACTTCAGTTGCCCCGCAAAAAACACTACTGGCAATAAAATCCCTTCTAGCACTTGTCGGATGGCTGCCGCAGGGCTACGTTTGACATGCTGAGGGGCTCGGCCCCTCATTAAAAAGTGGAAGTGGGGCCGGGCCCACCTCCCCATCCCCATGACTTTAAGCACTGCGTCTATGGAAATCAGCAAATCCAGCAATCGGAAAGAGCTACTTGTGAATAGCATACAGTATTAATTAAGGACTGACGTGCTCGCTTTCTAAGCACTGATTTCTTTCAAAGAGCGCGTCTCCAAAGTACAATATATGCATAAACCTAAATATCATACGAAAACTAAATAAGAGCTTCTGAAACGTAGGTATCCAGACTCTAACCTAGCTGTAGGCATAAACCTGCCCGTATAAAGGACTGTGTACCCGTGCACGTGGTCTGATAGATTTCGACAATGCCGCATGCATGTTTAGTGCTGAGATAAAGTGACCAGGAGCTTACTGACTGGGTCTTGGCAAGGACGCGCTATTCTTTTTTTTTCTTGGCTTTAACGTTAAGCTCACCAATCGGTCGCACACAGCTATTACATCACTGTCCCAATAATTGGTACTCAGCAATTGTGTATACATTAAATATGCAAGAGATGAATGGAACGGGAGGTAAGTCCTGGCGGCTCATAAAAATTTCATTTCACTGCAGCTCGTGCCAGGACGATATTGAAGAAAACGGTCGGCATGGAAGCCTTCGTGGACGCAGCTCAATATGGGCGCTCCTGTAAATTCACGGTCACGGCGGTCAGCGAAAAGGGCGAGCTCCTATCTGCGGCCTCGGTAGGCTATATGACGGTCGACGTGGCAGAACAGGTGACGGTTGCGCTGGCAATGCAGGATTCAAAAAGGCCGTATATCTACACTGACTCACGCGCGGCCGTCAGGGCTTTCGCTTCGGGAATGGTTGGGAGACAAGTGGAGGCGATTCTGAAAAGCACGTCCAGAACTGATTGTGACCCCGTGCATTATATTATATGGTTCTCCGCTCACATGGGCGACAACGTGCTGCCGGGCCGCCCGAACCCCAATGAGATTGCTCACCGCCGTGCGCGAGAATTAACGCGCCGCGACGGCGGTGGGGCTACATTGGATTCGGAGGAGCTCGGTCACAGCGACCCCTTATTAACCTTTCATGAGATCGTCTCCCATTATAAAGAGGAACGCAGGCGCTTCCCGCCTCCGCGCCCGAATCTATGCAGATCTCAATCGATCACGCTTAGGATGCTTCAGACGAGGTCTTAGGTCTTAGGTCAGACGAGGTCTTAAGCAGGATTTACCCAGAAATTGACCCATAGTGCCCGGATTCTGGGGAGGAGGTTAGCACTCTATCTCATATGCTCTGGCAGTGTCCTGCGTTACGGGATACGTCCTTCACCAGCGAACGGGAGTGGGACGAGGCCACATCTAGTACGGAACTCAAGCTCCAGTCCATGGCCGTCCAGAGGGCCCGTGAAAGAGCGGAGAGGCTTGGCCTCCCGATTCCGACATGGGAGCAGCCAGCGGCGAGCCGGGGGCCCCAACGGGTCTCCGCCGGCTAGTCCCTCAGGACCTCAATAAAAATTCGTTGTTTGTATGTCTGTCTGTCACTGCTTCTTGCATACTGCGTAGGTCGCAGTAGGCGCAGCTGTCTGCGGGAAGAAATGATGAGCGCACTGCTGCCCGTAGAGTACATGCTGACCGCGTGTACGGCGAGCACTGGAACAGTCCGGCCAAGTGGTAGCGTATGCATGCAGGAGCTTTACCTGATGATGCACGTTGTGCCAGCTCGTTCGAGAGATTTGAATGCCTAACCAAAATGCAGGATGCTTTATGTTCATAATTCAATCAGCGAAGCATCAAGGCGTCTTCCGACTTAGCTCTTTGCATGCAGTAGCTTAAGTATTACATAATAAAATTCGCAAACGTCGCGAGCTCTCGATTTAACACGGTATTGGCATTGCTTGCCGCAATAACAGACGTGTGGATGCGTACGTGAAGTGCAAAGCGGCAGGTTTAAACAAGCTGCCTTTCCTATACAGGGCCTGCCGTTACTAGTGAGGTGCGTACAGACATCCTGGACTGCCAAGTGAGTCACTCCTGGCACTGTAAGTTGCGAGGAGAGTTAAGCGTCGCGAACGGTCGCGTGACGCGGCATGCGCCGGCGTCCTCGATCGTTGGCTGCGCCGTTCTACGGGCATCGCGGGCATCGCATCCAACCGCATAATCGCCGCGGCCGTCCATTGATCGCGGTCCCGCCCCGCCACTGCATTCGTCGCTCCCTTCGGTGGGAGCCCCACTGGCGCCCGAGTCGCGGCTCGCGTTCATCAACCGCCGGGATTGGCGGTGCGGTCGGCAGCCGCCCTTAGCTAAAGGCTCCCTCGAGTCCTCTCGTACTTTTTTCCTTTCGCAGCGGGCAAAGGAGGCGGTGTCCCGAGGATCGAAACGGTGCGCCCAATTAACCACCGCGCGTATACCCCGAGGCGCGCTACCGGGTGGCTGCTGTTATGTAGGTGGGCCCCAACGCTGCTCGCCTGCACGACGGGATAAGTGGAGCGCGGCGATTACGGCGCTGCCCGGCCCCCTACGCGGTGGATACGCCACACGTTGCTCGGAATGTAATGCGGGGAACGGTGCGCTCCCAGCTCGAAATGTGAGCCAAATGCATTGTCGTACAGCCTTGACGCAAAGCCGGGTTTCGGGCGGCTCCGACAACCGTGAATTGCGACAACTGCGGAGCGTGTCATTTTACTCGCCTCGCAATACGCGACTTCAGCGCACACCGTCGTGTTCCGCGCTCCGTACATATAAAGCCGTCAGGAAAGAGCAGACCATTCGAATTTGAAACGAAAGCCATCGCACGCGCCCGGCTCGGCGGGGCGAGTACAAATGGCATAGAAATCCCTCGTGTAGGCCCGTCATCGTTAATGGCTTTCGGAACGAATGGCTGCCGACTTCCTGTTGAAAAACCCGTCCTGCATACGGCCGGCATTAGGGAGGCCAATGAGGCATGGACAGCGCCGTCTAGTTCCCCCGGCCACGAGTGGTGTTTCTCGCGCGCTGCCTGTCGCAAAAGCCTTTGTAGCGGCTGCCGTTAACGTATTCTTCATGGAAGACGAGCGCGGCGTTGCCAAGCCTCGGAGGTTGGCGGGCTCTGCCGAACCATTTGCCACTTGGACGAATCAGAGCGTAGCTATGTGTGACATAACACACCATCAGGCTACCCGCAAGATGTGCCGAACGACTGTCTTTCGACATAAGCTGCTGCAGTGGCTGATTTCGAGAGGTAGAGAATGCTTCCAATAACAGTATACTACTGTCTCGTCCACCACCGTGTACACTACCACGGGGGCGCGACCTTCAATGCCGTCGAACACTTCTACAACTTCGTCTCTGTGGTAACACGAGAAAAAACATTTTAAATTGGCGCAAAGTGCGAAGCCACGGCTTGTGTATGTAGCCCGCCTGGCCACGAGGTGCAGCCTGAGACGACTGGCGAGTTGGGTGACCCGTACCCGGTCCGTCGGCTAAGCCGGGTACAGGCTATTGACCCGGCTTCGCTTACTTTCTTCCACCTCATTGATCGTTTATGTGCCTCAAGCCACATGGCACTCACGTGACGTGATCACGTGACATGACACATCACCTCAATCCGCCTCAATCACCTCAATCTGCCACATCACCTCAATCTTGCCTCTTTCCGCATTTTGCCGAAAGAGGCAAGAACTCTGTTGTTTAGTTCACGATGGCGCGTAAGGGCTTACGTCGTCGGCATTGCTAATTGAAGGTTCTTTAAAATTCCGGCCGCCTTTCTAAATACCGTTTTATTTTATTTTCTTTATTTATTTTCTTCATTCTGCCTATTTACTTATTGTGCAGCATTGCGACAATGGCCGAAGGAACTATGTCCAAAATACATGGACGTGCTGGCTTTCTGGTTGGCTGTCCCGTTACGTCTGTGTGTACCTACATCCGGCTCTCCACTACATCCACCTTTTCGTCTGTGTGCCGACTCTCTGAGCATGTTCATGCGCGTATCCTTCTGCATGTTCAGTCCATAGGTCCAGCGATTATTCCCTAGGGATACATGGGTCTCTTTGTACGTGGGCATCATGGTAGGTTCCTCGTTCTTCTGCGCGCGCTGCCGAAGCATGAACTCTGCTAACTTAATCCAATTCATAGGCAATGTCCATTGTGCAATTTGGGGCAACAGCTTCATGTATGAAAACACCAGCTACGCAAAGCACTAATTACATTTGACTAACGCTGAAGTGCGGACTCTAATGACATACCACTGGTACGAACCGGTGCCGCCAGTTTCGGGCTTCTCGGACGCAAGTGACATCAAGCAATCCTTGCTCATACACCTGAACTGTGTACTCCATGGTAAGATCGGCATGCTCAATTGCATTGTTTAGTACACGCTGATGGAGAATATTGGACATTACTGCGATTCTTTACTATTTCTGCAAAGTTACAACGGCGCTCTTCTGCACTGCACGCTTTTGATCAATTCGCGGCTGCTTTCCTTATCGTTCAAACGAAGACGAATTGCAGGCAGCCCATACTAGCGCCTTGTCGTTACTATTCCTTTCATAATGACAACGCTGACACCATCCGTCTTTTAGAACAAACTAACCTGAGCATCTGCTAACTTATTTTGTATACTACGTCATTAGCTTAGGAAGCTTCTTTGCACAAAAAACCTAGCTTGTGTAACTTGAGAAAAATTTTAAGGAGCACCTCCTCGCGAAAAAGGAATATTTTCTTCCTTAGGGCCGATCATAATTGCAGACACGATTCTCGTGGTTTTTTAAAACGTTCCGTGATTTTCCAAGGTCAGTAATGAATTCTTCGAATAATGCTAGAAGCGAACCGAATTGAATACCGACAAATAGTTTTCGAATATTGAACAGCCATTATCACAATCAATATAAAACGGTGTTCACATCCTAGTATTCTTAAGGTTAGCGAGCATGCCATTACATAATACAATAGGTTATGAAGCGTTGTTTATTGCAATCACAAATAGAGCATGAGGAGTAAACAAGTAGTTTCTCCGCATCAGCAGAACTATTGAGTAAGCACAAATGATCGCTGCATAGCTTGCATGGCTGCCTAAGCGTGGTCCATTACGCAAGTTCTCGTGTTTCAGAGCGCAGCTCCTAGGCGCCCATTCATGGCTTGAGCGTCGGCGGGCCTCGACGTCACTGAGCGAACCAGCACAGCGAAAAATGAAAGCGCGAACGCAGAGCGCAGTGGGCGATAAGAGACGGCGATAGCGAAGAGAGCACGAGGAGGAAAGCGCAGGAGGAGGCTACAGGGAAAGTATGAGGTGAAAGCGGAGCAGGAGAGCATGGCGAAAGGGTGAGGAGGAAAACGCCGCACAAGGTGGGCTCTGCGGCGACGACAGCTACGAGATGGCGCCAGAGTAGCGAGTCATCCTCTGTTCACCGATGACATGCGGCGAGCGCGTCGACCGCTGTAATGAGATGGCGGCGGCTGCTGTGAATCGCGCCCACGCGTCACCCACGCGCTGCCTCATGCGATCTCCCAATTAGCGAGGCAGTCGCACCACTCTTCGCTCTGTTTGCAATGTGCCGCACGAAACAGATTCTCTGCACCAGCTGATATGTCGCGAAATGAGAACACGTCTAGAGCTGCACTCAAATTTTACCTGAGGGAGTATCGTAATTGTCGCTGTATTTTCATATCTATACTGTGCCCGCGGGGGGGTTAAAATTTACGGTACTTTTGCTCTAATTTTATGTTTAATTGGGTGCAGTTGAGGTTTTGAAATATTCGAAAAGTATTTGAAATATATCCGCATTTACGAATAGTTACTATTCGATTCGTATACCGAATCGGACAGCTATTGGATTCTCGGATTTATTTATTTATTTATTTCACATACGCTAAAGCGCCAAGGCATTATAGAGGGGAGTGGGGTACATGTGAAAAACAATAACGATTACTACAAGTTTATATAATGCAAGCGACATGTGCTGGGAACGTAATCATGAAGAACTCAAATAACAAGAATACTATGACATCCAAATTATATAAACCTAGTGACATCTGAATTGGGCAAAGGGAAAATACGGCGTGACAGCGTTTGCACAAATACAGCGCATGTATGGTCACAGTTAAAAAAAAAGCAAACAAGGTTCGGCGGAAAAGTGTGCTGATTGACACGATACCATCAGGAAGGTGGTTCCAGTCGTTCGTTGTACGTGAAATAAATGAGTATGAAAACTTGTTTCAGTGACAAAAAGTGCCTCTTACCTTATGACGGTGATCAAATCGATATGACAGATAAGTAGGTGCTAGAATGAGCTCACTGCTAAGGATATGATGATGAAATACTTTATGAAATAGGCATAACCGAAAAACCTTTCTGCGCAGTGATAAAGATGGTAGACACAAGTTGCTTTTAATAAAAGTTGTGCTAGAAGTACGATTGTAGTTTGAGTGAAAGAAACTAGTGGAACCATTCTGAACCATTTCAAGCGAATTAACAAGAGTAGCATTGTATGGGTCCGAAATAGCAACAGCGTATTACAACTTAGATCGAACTAGTGTTTTACACAATAGTAGTCTCATTGAGACTGACAAAGAAGCTTGAGAACAAGTTAAGGACCGCGCAAGGAGCGATGAAACGTTAACGTTAAGAGACGGAAATGGAGCGGTTTGAATCAGAGAGCATGCAAATGGGTACAGACGATATTCTAATTGACATCAAGAGGAAAAAATGGAGCTGGGCAGGTCATGTAATGCGCCGGTTAGATAACCGTTGGACGATAAGGGTTACAGAACGGGTACCAAGAGAAGAAAAACGCAATCCAGGACGACAGAAGACTAGGTGGAGCGATGAAATTAGAAAATTCGCGGGCGCTAGTTGGAATCGGTTGGCGCAGGACAGGGGCAGTTGAAGATCGCAGGGAGAGGCCTTCGTCCTGCAGTGGACATAAAACAGGATGATGATGATGATGATGACGACGATGATGATGACGACGACGACGACGACGACGACGAAGGGGATTTGCCAAAGTTTCTCCGCAAGTAGCCTAACATACGGTTCGCGTTATTAATTATGGAGTCGATGTGACATTTCCAGGATAAGTCAGATGATAGAGTTACACCTAAATAACCGTAGGATGACACTTGTTATAGCTGGACGTGGTTAAACATATATGCAGGCTTACACACGTCGCGTCTTGTAAAAGTCAATAGCTTGCATTTCTTGGGGTTCAGTTCCATGAGCCAGTTTTTACACATGAGGCGAGGTTATTTATATCAGTCTGTAGAATTTCCTGGTCGTTATCATCACGAATCTCACGATACAGTACGCAGTCATCGGCGTATAGGTGAACTGAAGATGGCACACAATCGCGCAAGTCGTTAATCTATATTAGAAAAAAGTAATGCACATAAAACAGAGCCCTGCGGAACTTTTCATGCTACTTTCATTAAGGGTGAATCACGACCACTGACAGAAACATATTGTCGGCGATTGATTAGGAAGTATTCAAGCCAGGTCAGTACATTATGGTCAAGGTCTAAAGAGGAAAGTTTCTGCATAAGTAGCACATGAGTAACCTTATCAAAAACCTTCGAGAAGGCTAGAAGGGCGCAATCGGTTCCGGAATTTTTGTCTAGTGTAGAGTGCAAGCTGTGAGTGAAAAGAAGTAATTGAGTTTCACAAGAAATCGAACGCCTGAAGCCGTGTTGTGATGACGTAAAGAAAGAGTTTGATCGCAAAAAGTTACATATACCACTGTAGAATACGTGTTCCATCAGTTCTTAAGGGACACTTGTTAACGAAATGGGTCGATAATTTAAGGGAGAATGTTTGTTGCCTGATTTATGAGCAGGAGCCACCTTCCCAATCTTCCAATCAAAAGGAAGGATATCTTGATCAAGCAACTGCTGGAAGAGTTCAGCCAAAAACAAAGCTGAGTAATGTTTAGTCCGTTTTAGAAATTTAGAGTTGATACTGTCAGCACCACAAGACGAAGAAAGCTTTAGCGAGTCGATTAGGTGTACTATTCCAGAGTGCTCGAACATGATAGGGGACATCAAAAGATAATCGTGATGTGACATATGTTTAACACAGTCAACTCGACATGAAGAAAAATTGTCCGGAAATGCATTGTTAAACACTATGGCGCATTGTTCGGTTGGTATAGGTTCATTTTCAGATTTATTAAGAAAAACACCACTGGTTTCCGTCACATTTACGCTTCTCCAAAATGCTTTAGGATTGCCTAATAAGAGGGTTGCTCTTTGGCGTGACAGAGTGCTGCGCAGTACTCGGCTTCAGCGTTGATTCCCAGTGATTTCCTGTGAGTCGCGACTCCGCTGAACGAAACAAACGCCTTAGCTCGTTGTTAAACCAAGGTGACGCTTCATCGATTTGAATGCGTCTCAGTGGAACGTATGTAGTGATAAGCTGCGCAACTTTATTTCGAAATAGAACCCAGTTTTCTTCGACATTCCGTGTATCAAAATTAATGACGTATGCATCAAAATATGTGCACAGTTCATGAATAATAATATCAAAATTTGCTTTTTTGTAGTCGCGGATGAAATTCTTTTGATTCGTGTGTCGGGAAAAAGAAATGTTAATGTCGAACTCAAGCAGCAAATGGTCGCTAGAACCAGGCAAGTACGTGAGTGTGAAGATGTGGGTGTGTAGACAAAATAAGGTCTAATGCACTAGATGTTCCTGCAGCAATTCTGGTAGGCTTCGTTACAATCTGCGTGAAATTAAAGCATGCACGCATGTCTAAGAAATCCTGACAGTGTAACGAGAACGGGTTAAGTAGTGGAAGCCCATCCGACCACGTGATGTTCGAATTATTAAAGTCCCCCAGAAGAATGATTGATGAATGATTTATTCGAAAGTTTTGAATATTTGCACACCGCTAGTTATGTTGCAAGCGATGTCAAACGCGATAAATCCATTTGAGTGAGTGAGTGAGTGAGTGAGTGAGTGAGTGAGTGAGTGAGTGAGTGAGTGAGTGAGTGAGTGAGTGAGTGAGTGAGTGAGTGAGTGAGTGAGTGAGTGAGTGAGTGAGTGAGTGAGTGAGTGAGTGAGTGAGTGAGTGAATTTCGTCTTCTACGCACTTCTAAGTGATTAGCAACTCCTTTTTTCGACGCGCACTACTAAGATAGCGCTGGTATACATAGTTTACCTATATGGTATAATGTAGTACCTGTGATATTTCGAGGAGAAGAAGAAGTGTATCTGTTCGGCCGCTGTCTTTGTGTGGTGCTCTAATTTTTCTGTTTTTTGGGACGTTTACGGTTACCATTGACCACGATTGACTAACAAGACGTCGGGCGAAGATTCATCGAGCCAGGCGCCTTACAGGTACGACGTTTCTTTTTTGAGGACCTGGCTAATACCATTCCAATGCGGTGGTCGGGAGCCGAGGACATCGTCACGAGCCTTATGCTCGTCCTTGTGTAGCAAGCCATATGAACGATGCTGCAGGCCGTAATGAAAAGCCTGGGGCCTTGCAAGCGTCACAAAGCTTCATAAAGCCGGCACGTTTGGTTCTCCATAACTCGCAATCAACTTCGGCGAATTGAGGGATAATGGCTGACGGCGAAGTCGAGACCAAGAAAACTCGTCTAGAAGACAGCAAATATGATGATACAACATCAAATTATGAGCTAAGTGATGAAGAAGAGATGGGTGAAGATGCACCATTTACTTTGGTCACGTATATGAAAAAGCGAGCAGAAGGCATTCCGGTTGTCTTTCGCCCAACAAGTGAAGGTACTACTTTTTGGCAAGTAAATCCAAACCGAGTTTCTGTCGAAGTAGTTTCCGCTGCCAAAGAAAAAGTACAGTCTTTCAGGACGAACAGAGATGGAAGTTTCAGTGTCAGCGTTGCTTCCTTAGCATCCGCAAAACGCCGTTTGATACTCTCAAGTGCAGGCGGCCTGGAATCAAGCCCTTCATCCCAGAGTCATACACACGAAACGTTGGGAAAGTAAGACATGTGCCTCTGCAGTATACAGACGAACAACTCCTAGACTTCTTGAAAGACGCAGGAGTTATATCGGCACGTAGACGGATAAGGTATTCCCGCTGTTGGGAACTCAGCGCTGACGCCCGTTGTTGCACCTGGGTCGCAAGCCCCAAGGGTAGCGTTGACCTGGCGGCCTGGGGCACAACTGGAAGCATCCGAAGGTCCCGGCAAAGCATGAGTCGACTGGTAACAGAACAACTTGTTTATTCAAGCATAGCATAAGAGCGGGCGGTCAGGTCGACCGAAGTAGAGAGACGGGAGTGCACGTTACTCAACAGAAGAAATCGGAGCCTCTCTCTTGGCGTCCGGGGGCAGCTGCTTTTATACTCTCGCAGTTGAGGGCAAGACGGAACGCCTCTATAGACGCGCACGTGACTGTGCCGCTCGGGCACGTTGGGATGAGTAGGTGGCGCATCCGCCAGGCCGGCGCCGCTCGGGCACGTTGGGATGAGTAGGTGGCGCATCCACCGGGCCGGCGCCGCTCGGCACGTTGGGTAGAGTAGGTGACGCATCCGCCAGGCCGGCGCCGCTCGGGCACGTTGGGACGAGTAGGTGACGCATCCACCGGGCCGGCGCCGGTCAGACCTCCTCGCTTCACAGTTGGGGGAGCTCCTCTCCCCGGCTGCCGCGCTTTGACAAGCGTGGGCACCAACATGTACACACACACACACGCACACCGAAGACACGTGGCATTGGAACATGCCTGGACGCGCTTGGCGGGGAGGCGTAGCGGCGGCGCCGAACGGGCCAAAATGTCTGCCGCTTTGAACGAAGCCCCGGCGTCCGTTGCATCCGCGCCGGCTTTACCGCGCGTCGTAGGCGAAACGTAACACCGCCAAGAAGATGGGGCAGTAAAGTCAGATCCACTTCACACGGTAATTCTGACTTTCAGAATTGATCGCCCTAAGGAAGAATTTACCTGGGCTTCACCGGTCATCTTGTCGAGGAATACCTAGGACTAGCACTTCGCTGCTATAATTGCCAGAGATTTGGGCACATGTCGAAAACCTGCCGCAGCACACGTCGATGCAAAATCCGCTCAGGAGATCATGACCACAAAGAGTGCGAGTCACTTCTTCAACATAAATGTGCGAACTGTGCGGGGAACCATGCCGCCTCCTTCTCAGGCTGCCCTCAGAACAAGGCAGCGGCACAAATGCGTCGACATGAACTTATCCATGGAAGACAACCGCGACGCAATGAACCCGTCCCAAAGCTTGAGATTGTACATCTAGTGCAAAATCACTCACAACAGCGGGCACCGGAACCAACACAGCCAAGAGAATCAACCAGCTATTCCTCCTTAAGAGAATAAACGACAGTGCAATCAAGAGACCAATCAAGAGGATCACAGTCAAGCGCCCAGTCTTATGCATCAGTGTTACGGAAACCCACACGACAACAGGCAGAAAGTAATACACAAGAAAGCTCCAATATTCGCACACATTCTTCTCAGCGACCTTATGCACCTACTGCATGAGTAACGCCAGCTAATAGCGAACATACCACCGCATCGGTGACACAACTGATTTTGCCAATGCTCTTCGCAGCTCTTAAGGCAATCCTATCTACTCTGCCGGAAGCAAACAACCTACCAGAAGTGAAAGCCTTGTTGCCTCTGGAAGCACTATTTTGTCAACAATCCGGGCCGAAACTGCGGCAGGCAGTACATGAATAACCGCTACAACAATGTCTCTATATTTCAGTGGAATTCCAACAGTCTTCGAAGGAAGTGTGCTGACTTTCGTAAACTGCTTGTGCAATACAACTTTCCAATACTTTGCATTCAAGAGCCGGGAATCAATGACGACTTTCGCCTCTCGAATTATGTGATATACAAGACTTCTCGTCAAGGTGCTGTTAGCAGAGTGCTCCTGAGCGTCAGGAAAGACCTACCACCTTATCAAATTCAATTCAGTGACTCAGACTTCCCGGAATTCATCGCATGTAATGGACCCTTGGGCAAGCTCTGCATAGCAGTGATTAATCTATATCTACAACCTTCAAACCAGATTTCAGTAGAAGCGCTAGTGGATATCTTCAAAATAGCTCATTCTAATATGGCGACTTCAATGCACACAACATCATCTGGGGCAGTGATCATTGTGATGCACGTGGTAACGTTGAGTGCGCCATAGACAAATGCAACTTGACTGTTTTAAACGATGGGTGGCCAACATTTCATCGTGGGTATAATTATTCAAGCTGCATAGATGTTACCCTGTGTTCGCATGATCTAATGAATGGTGTGGGATGGACAACAGATATGGAAACGCGCGGAAGTGATAATTTTCCCATCCTTGTAAGTCCCCCTAGCATGCAGTATGATATCAGGCGTTACAGCGGACTAACCAACTGGCAAGCTTTCCGGTACCGCCTATCGGGTCAAATTAATCAGCATGCAACACTGGAAATAACTATTTACAGAACTTTTGCAGGATAACATGAAAATATGCACAAAGAAGGTCTCAATTCCAAAAGATTATGCTGCAGTTGACGGAGAGTATGAATACCTAAGAGCCATCAGGCGCCGATCCGAAAGAGCGTACCGACGCAGCGGAAATTTAGAAACGTACAGAAACGCCAAGAAAATGCACTAAGTAATGCGCAGACCCACAGAAAATTTAGACAAACGGCGCTGGCGCGATTTCTGCGGCACGCTGTCTTCTCACACGTCTGTCCCGCGAATTTTTCTAGTAATTCGTTCTTTAAGCGGACCTGTAACACAGAGCTTCCCATTTTGTGCTCTCGCTGTAGTTCGGGACACGTGTGAGGTAATAGTCGCAGATGAATTTTCTGAGCTTATTTCCAGACCTGCTTTTTCATCGCAATGCGCAGAATTGGATATTTCAGTTGTGTTAGCTAAGCAGAAAATTACTGCTTGCTACTGGGCACGACGTCCTCAATTCGATCACACTTTCACATTAAGCGAGCTACAATGTGCAATAGCATCATGTCGCCAAAAGTCTGCTGCTGGGCCGGACGGCATTACGTACAATATGCTAAGAAACCACGGACCAACAGGTACAAATGCTCTCTTAGACATCTATAATAATTTATGGATAGAAGAAACTGTACCCGACTTTTGGAAAGTCGTTCGAATCATACCAATTATAGTAGTTCTGCGGGTTTCCGCAGAACTACTACGTCAAATTATAAAACCGGGTAAGACGCCCTTGTGCCTTGAATCCTTCCGCCCAGTTAGCGTGACACGTTGTTTATGCAAAGTAATGGAGAAAATGATTGACGCGCGACTTCAATGGTGGTGTAATGAAACGCATGTGTTGTACAACTACTCAGTAGGTTTTAGGAAACATAGATGCACAATGGATGCAATATTAGATATAGTAACCTGTGTGGAACACGAGCGTGCACGTGGAAACATGAAGATAGCAGTATTCCTAGACATCAAGAGGGCATTTGACACTGTTAGTCACGTTCATGTTCTAAGTATGATGGAACTTGGACTGCCTGGCAGGTCCTTGCGATGGATTTCAGAATTTTTATCAGGTCGCAAAATATTTGTTCAGACGGGTGAAGGAAAGAGTGCTGAACATGTTGTCAAACAAGGAGTACCACAGGTACGACCGTTTCGAGTTTCTTCGTCGGAACGCCAAGTAATTCAAAGTGAACAAAATGCTAGACAAAAACATCATTGAGCCTTCTTCGAGTCACTGGGCGTCACCTGTAGTGTTAGTTAAGAAGAAGGATGGCACGTGGTGCTTCTGTGTAGACTACCGTCATCTCAACAACATTACTAAGAAGGACGTCTACCTGCTCCCACGTATAGACGACGCCCTTGACTGCCTCCACGGTTCCAGCTATTTCTCTTCTATTGATCTTCGTTCTGGATACTGGCAGATTGCTGTTGACGATATGGACAGAGAAAAAACCGCGTTCATCACACCTGATGGCCTATACCACTTTAAAGTAATGCCGTTTGGATTATGCAACGCCCCTGCCACCTTTGAGCGCATCATGGACTCCTTGCTCCAAAGATTCAAATGGTCCACACGCCTCTGCCACTTCGACGACGTCATCGTCTTCTCGCCCACGTTCGACACTCACCTTGAGCATCTAACAGCTATACTTGATGCATTTCGAAAGGCGAAGCTGCAACTTAACTGGTCCGAATGTCGTTTCGGCCGCCGCCAAATTACTGTTCTGGGCCACCTCGTTGACGCTTCCAGAGTACAGCCTGATCCCGACAAAACTCGCGCTGTCCGAGACTTTCCGGTTCCGAAGACAGCCGCAGACGTTCGATGTTTTGTATAGGGCTATGCTCGTACTTTCGTCGTTTTATTCAAGATGTTGCGGCAATTGCTAGACCCCTCACTAATCCTTTGAAGAAAGGCGTACAATTCTCGTGGGGTACTGCAGAAGCCGCCGCCTCCTCTCGTCTCGTTACTCTTCTCTCCTCACTACCCATTCTCGCCCACTTCGACCCTGATGCCCCTACAGAATTGCGTACAGATGCCAGCGGTCATGGCGTAGGTGCCGTCTTAGCTCAGCGTCAGCGTGGCCAGGATCGCGTTATTGCTTATGCGAGCCGCCTCCTCACACCATCGGAGCGGAACTATTCCATAACGGAACGAGAATGCCTTGCTGTAGTCTGGGCGGTTGCGAAGTTCCGTCCTTACCTTTACGGTCGCCCTTTTTCCGTAGTCACTGACCATCACGCTCTCTGCTGGCTCTCATCGCTAAGAGATCCTACAGGCCAGCTTGGTCGATGGGCTTTGAGGCTACAAGAAGTTTCATATTCCGTGCTCTACAAGTCTGGCCGCCTGCACCAAGACGCTGGCAGCTTGTCGCGTTACCCTGTTGACGACCATGACTCCTCCAATATTACCAGTGCTGCTTGCGTATTCTCTGTGTCGCAGCTGCTTCATTTCGCCGACGAGCAACATCGTGACGCTTACATCAGAGCACTCATCGACCGTTTTGAACACTCTCCGGCCGACGCCACACTGCGCCTCTTCGTCCTCCGCGACGGTACTCTGTAAACCTTCATCCGGACGGCTCTGAGTTCCTATTTGTCATACCTAAACACCTCCGCTCAATCGTTCGAGAAGAGCTTCACGACGCACCAATGGCAGGACACCTCGGCGTATCTCGAACCTATGACCGTGTACGTCGCCGTTTTTTCTGGCCGGGCCTTGCCCGTTCCGTACGACGTTACGTCGCCGCTTGTGAACTTTGCCAACGACGCAAGAAGCCTTCCCAGCTCCCCGCTGGTTACCTGCAGCCGATCGACATCCCTGCAGAGCCCTTCCATCGTGTCGGCTTAGACCTTCTCGGCCCATTTCCGGAATCTACATCAGGAAACAAGTGGGTTGCAGTCGCAGCGGACTACGCGACCCGCTACGCCGTAACCCGCGCTCTTCCGACCAGTTGCGCAACCGATGTTGCGGACTTCCTCCTGCATGATATCATTTTGATTCATGGTGCTCCGCGTCAACTGCTAACAGACCATGGCTGTACGTTCTTAGCCAAAGTCATTGACGACATCGTGCGTGCCTGTTCAATACAGCATAAATTTACCACCTCCTACCACCCTCAAACGAACGGCCTCACTGAGCGTTCGAACCGCACCCTTACAGACATGCTATCTAAATACGTTTCAGACGACCATCGTGACTGGGACCAGGCTCTACCTTACATCACCTTTGCGTACAACTCTTCCTGTATCGTCACTGCTGGCTTTTCTCCTTTTTACCTCTTGTGTGGCTGTGAACCGACGCTACCACTGGACACTGTGCTTCCGTCCACCGCAGCGTCAACTAGCGCTTATGCCCATGATGCTATCGCCCATGCTGACCATGCTCGCCAACTTGCGCGCACTCGTCTACAAGTCTCTCAAGGCAAACAAAAGCAGCGCTACGACCTCCGTCACCGTGATGTCAATTTTGTGCCCGGCACCCTCGTGTTGCTTTGGTCACCATCGCGTAAAGTTGGCCTTTGTGAAAAACTGCTTTCCTGCTACACGGGCCCATATCGCGTGCTTCGCCAAGTGACCGATGTCACCTACGAAATCGCTCTAGCCACGCCCATTACGTCCTCTGCTGTGACAACCAGTGACATTGTTCACGTCGCCCGACTCAAACCCTAGAACTCTCCACGCCACTTGGATATTTAACAGCACCGTGACGGCGCTTTTGCCGCCGGGGGGTAGTATTACGATATCATCGAGCGATGCTCAAGGGACGAGCCGCCGCGAGAACGACAACGAACTGGGTCTGTGCCCTTGGCGCGAGGAAATGTCGGCCTGGCGCTCTGGCTTTAGTCCAGTGTAAATAACCTGTAAATAGCCTCTTTCGTCTGTGTCTTTCTACACGTAACAATATCATTAACCAATTTTTGAGACAGAGAGGAATGGTTCTATCACGCGCAAAAACAGCTGTATTGCCTTTCACTCGAAGGCAGTTAAAAAATTTCACCCTTAATCTAGAAGGACACCCTCTAATGATTGTTACACATCATCGATTTCTTGGCATAATACTTGATAGGCAGCTATCCTGGACACCAGAGATAAAAAAAAAAACTCGAAAACGAGGTCGATGCCATGGTGACTGTACTTGGCAGACTCGCAAGCACATCATGGGGCGGATCAGTATCGTCCATGCTGACTGTTTTTAATGCATTAATACGACAAAAAATTCTGTATTCCACGCCCATCTTACACGGACTTTCCCACACGGCAGAAGAGCGACTTCAAAGACGTTTAGCTAGAGGACTACGCATACGTCTAGGAGTTCCACGAGCGACTTCTAGCTCTCTTGTAATAGCTGAGGCTCGCCAATCACTATTTCCAGTTATGCGAACTACAGAAACATGCCGACATTATTTTCGTCTTCAAACACAGCGTAAAAGTCATCCATTGGCTATAGACATAATGAAACGAGATAACTGTTATGTTCATATAGAAATTCGAGGAAATCTTCGCATATTGCCAAGAAATGAACTTTGGAACTGAGACGTCGAATATCCTCCATTGCTGCTTACACTTCCAAAAATCGAATTGTCAGTAGATGGGATATTCAGAAAAAGACACATGATCATTCAAGCTGCTCAACAGCTAGCACTTTACCAGATATATATGCGGTATTCACGATGCACACACGTCTACACAGATGGCTCCAGTACATCAACCTCTTCAACTTCATCATTCCTTATACCGCACCTCAACAAAGAAGAGTCATTTAAGTTATCTCGTGCGACTTCATCCACAACGGCTGAACTGTTCGCAATCCTATGTGCGATAAAATTTATATTGTCAGTAAGAGATGCACAAAAATGCGTAATTTGCAGCGATTCACAGGCGGCTCTAACATCACTCTGGAGTACAAAATGGAAAATATTCAGTGATAGTATAATATACGAGACACCTAAAAACCTCACAAAGGCAAGCGCAGCGAAACATGCAATAGTATTTCAGTGGATACCACGGCATTGTAACATTCCTGGCAACACAGCAGCCGATGAAGCAGCACGACAAGCACACCTCAAAGATGATGTGGTTCCGCTCCCAATATCAAAGAATGAGTGACGTTGCATTATAAGGACAACGTCTTTCAAAATGTGTAGAAACACTTGGTTGACCAGAATTCCAAGGGCTCGGACTTATACCATATTGATCTATTTATTGAAGTCAAATTTTCATTATCATTAGACAGTAGTATAGAAACCCTTATTCATTGATTAAGGCTAGGCACTGCCTACACAAAGCAATTCTTACACAGAAATGGCCGTGCGGAAACCCCGGAATGTGATTGTGGATTTGTAGACGAAGATGTATATCACCTCCTTCTAGATTGCCCACGTCACGACACACCAAGATGCCAACTTTAATCAACCCTAATTAAATTAGACCACAGACCTTTCAGTTTAAAGAAACTTTTGGGTCCTTGTCTAACAACGTCTTTGCAGAAGAGCGCTTTAAGAGCACTAAAGGCTTTTCTTGAAGACCGCGGCATTGTTGGATGTTATTAACGCTTTTATTGTTCCTTTCAATTCATTGTCGCTGTATACATGCATGTATTTGCGAATTATGTTATGTTGGCTGTTTTGTTGTGACTATACGTGATAATGAATTTACGCGATGAATGTACCACCCGCTGACTAGAGACTGTCATTAGGCGACAGTATCGTTTGTATTTTTGAGACTTTTATCTACATAACTGTGGAGACATTTACCTTGTATATTGTATGCACCATGTGTTTATTACGTCATAGTCTTTCTGTGAAAACGTTGCGTGATAAGTCCTGGTGCTTCCGTGAAAAGATTATTTCATATGTGATCTTGAACCCTGTATGTTGTATGATGGAACCATTCAAGAGATAAGGAATAGCCGGCGCCTTAAATTGTGCGTCAACATCTGCTTATATTATATCAATAAAAAAACCAGTGATATATCGGGACATGTGGTTATTGTAAGGTCATTGCCACTGGTAGAAACCTCCAGCGTCTTTTCGCTACGTTCGGTGAATGTGTTCGTTCACCTTCTATGCATTTCGCGTTGTATTAACGATGCTCTGCATTACTTTGCAAAAACCTGTCGTAGTCGCTTAGTCGCTTTAGTATTGCGTTGCTGAGCACGAGACCGCGGGATTAAATGCCGGCCAGGGAGGCCGCATTTCGTGGGGGCCGAGCGCAAAAACACCCGTGTACTAAGGTTTAGGTGCCCGTTAGAGAACCCCAGGTGCACAAAACGAATCCAGATAATCCAGATAAATCCACTGCGGCGTGCCTCATAATGAGATCGCGGTTTTGGCACGTAACATCGTATAATTTAAAAAATATACATTCCAAATACAACTTCTCTCGGATTGCAGATTGGTTTTCCCTGCGGACTCACTCATATTTTGGGGAGAATATTTTGCATAGAAATTAATACCCACCCGTTTATAATAACTTTTATCTCCTTTTATTCTCTTCTTCATATTGAAGTTGGCGAAACGATGACTGTGTCCATTTTCGTTAGTGCATCAGAAAAGGTAGCGCTGTTATACACATTATAATATACCTACAGTAGAACCCCATCAAGAAGAGCTCGAAAGGACCGTGAAAATCTGTTGATAATATAAGAAGTTCGCCTTAAAAGAAGTGATCCACGAAGCTTAAAATCTTCAATTATGCACAGCATACGCACAACACAAGGTACGCACAACACACAGATACGCACAACACAAGGTAATAAAATAAATGACATTAAAATTTAAAGGCAGATGTTAAAAAAGGAGACATTCATCGAATTTGTACGATACAACGTACATTGAGCTATGCACTCCGGCATACGCGATTGATTAATTCTTGCGTGCCGGCCTCCGCGCAAATCTGCATGTACGCTGCTCCTAGAAGTCGACGTTTACGTGGGCGGCCCTTTTTTCGCTTCCAAACCACGACGCTGATCACTGACAAGCTAGGGTATAGTATAACGAAACAGCGCACACATTATTATTATTATTATTATTATTATTTAAAACTGGGAGCATTGTTCGTCCTGAGTGTGTTACAACGTAGATATCAACATCCACGCTATCACGTATGCCTCTCATGTTCCTTTTAGAACCAAAAACTTTTAATGGTTCTTCATCTAGCTTTCGTGCCGTTTGTCGTAGATAGCATCATCATGTTTATCGCCAGCATGTACACAAACGGCATGTATAACCGAACTTCGCTCATTGTACATTGTACTCATTTGTACTCATGCTCACATCTTCGCTCCATAGCGTGCGATTGGTTATTTTCACAGCCGCAGCTGGCAGGCAGATCATCATCATCATCATCATCAGCCTGGTTACGCCCACTGCAGGGCAAAGGCATCTCCCATACTTCTCCAACTACGCCATAGACAGTCCCATATTACACCAACATCCACTAATGAGGAATAGGCAGTGGGAGGCATGGCTTGCGGACGAGGGTCGGGAGAGCCAGTTGGCTCTTCTGGACCAAGCCCAGCGAGCCGCTCGTGCCAGTGGGGCGCTGGAATAGGGGCTCCAACCATCGTGCCTTATTTTATTTACATTGAATAAAGTTTTACTCTCTCTCTCTTTCTCTCCAACTACCCCGGTCATTTACTAATTGTGGCCATGTTGTCCCTGCAAACTTCTTAATCTCATCAGCCCACCTCACTTTCTGCCATCCCCTGCTACGCTTCCCTTCCCTTGGAATCCAGTTCGTAACCCTTAATGACCATCGGTTATCTTCCCTCCTCATTACATTTCCTGCCAATGCCCATTTCTCTTTCTTGATTTCAACTAGGATGTCATTAACTCGCGTTTGTTCCCTCACCCAATCTGCTCTTTTCTTATCCCTTAACGATACACCTATCATTCTTCTTTCCATAGCGCGTTGCGTCGTCCTCAATTTAAGTAGAACCCTCTCAGTAAGCCGCCAGGTTTCTGCCCCGTACATGAGTACTGGTAAGACGCAGCTGTTATACACTTTTCTCTTGAGGTATAATGGCAACTTGCTGTTCATGATCTGAGAATGCCTGCAAAACGCACCCCAGCCCATTCTTATTCTTCTGATTATTTCAGTCTTATGATCCGGATCCGCAGTCACTACCTGCCCTAAGTAGATGTATTCCCTTACGACTTCCAGTGCCTCGCTGCCTATTGTAAATTGCTGTTCTCTTCCGAGACTGTTAAGCATTACTTTAGTTTTCTGCAGATTAATTTTTAGACCCACTATTCTGCTTTGCCTCTCCAGGTTAGTGAGCATGCATTGCAATTGGTCCCCTGAGTTACTAAGCGAGGCAATATCATCAGCGAATCGCAAGTTACTAAGGTATTCTCCATTAACTCTTATCCCCAATTCTTCCCAATCCAGGCCTCTGAATACCTCCTGTAAACACGCTGTGAATAGCATTGGAGAGATCATGTCTCCCTGCCTGACGCCTTTCTTTATTGGGATTTTGTTGCTTTCCTTATGGAGGACTGTGGTGGCTGTGGAGCCGCAAAGATATCTTTGAGTATTTTTACATACGGCTCGTCTACACCCTGATTTCGCAATGCCTCGATGACTGCTGAGGTTTCGACTGAATCAAACGCTTTCTCGTAATCAATCAAAGCTCTATATAAGGGTTGGTTATATTCCGCACATTTCTATATCACATGATTGATAGTGTGAATATGGTCTATTGTTGAGTAGCCTTTACGGAATCCAGCCTGGCCCTTTAGTTGACAGAAGTCTAAGGTGTTCCTTATTCGTACGATTCGTGATGATTAGTAAATACTTTGTAGGCAACAGACAGTAAGCTGATCGGTCTATAAGTTTTCAAGTCCTTGGCGTCTCCTTTCTTATGGATTAGGATTATGTTAGCGTTCTTCCAAGATTCCGGTACGCTCGAAGTCATGAGGCATTGCGTATAAAGGGTCGCCAGTTTTTCTAGGACAATCTGCCCACCTTTATTCAACAAATCTCGTGTTACCTGATCCTCCCCAGCGGCCTTCCCCCTTTGCATAGCTCCCAAGGCTTTCTTTTCTTCTTCCGGCGTTACTTGTGGGATTTCCAATTCCTCTAGACAATTCTCTCTTCCATTATCGTCGTGGGTGCCACTGGTACCGTACAAATCTCTATAGAACTCGTCGGCTACTTGAACTATCTCATCCATATTAGTAATGACAATGCCGGCTTTATCTCATAACGCATACATCTGATTCTTGCCTATCCCTAGTTTCTTCTTCACTGCTTTTAGGCTTCCTCCGTTCCTGAGAGCATGTTCAATTCTATCCATATTATACTTCCTTATGTCAGCTGTCTTGCGCTTGTCGCTTAACTTCGAAAGTTCTGCCAGTTCTATTCCAGGTGTAGGGTTAGAGGCTTTCATACATTGGCGTTTCTTGATCAGATCTTTCGTCTCCTGCGTTAGCTTACTGGCATCATGTCTAACGGAGTTACCACCGACTGCTATTGCACACTCCTTAATGATGCCCATAAGATTGTCGTTCGTATCTCCAACACTAAGGTCCTCTTCGTGAGTTAAAACCGAATACCTGTTCTGTAGCTTGATCCTGAATTCTTCTAGTTTCCCTCTTACCGCTAACTCATTGATTGGCTGCTTGTGTACCAGTTTCTTCCGTTCCCTCTTCAAGTCTAGGCTAATTCGAGTTCTTACCATCCTATGGTCACTGCAGCTTACCTTGCCGCGCACGTCCACATCTTGTATGATGCCAGGGTTAGCGCTGGGTATAAGGGCTATTTCATTTCTAGTCTCGCCACTCGGGCTCCTCCACGTCCACTTTCGGCTATCCCGCTTGCGGAAGAAGGTATTCATTATCCGCATATTCTGCTGTTCTGCAAAGTCTACTAATAACTCTCCCCTGCTATTCCTAGCGCCTATGCCATATTCCCCCACTGCCTTATCTCCAGCCTGCTTCTTCCCTACCTTGGCATTGAAGTCGCCCATGAGTAGTGTATTTTGTTTGGCTTTACCCATCGACAATTCGTAGAAGCTTTCGACTTCCTGGTCATCATGACTGGATGTAGGGACGTACACCTGTACGACCTTCAATTTGTACCTCTTATTAAGTTTCCCAACAAGACCTGCCACCCTCTCGTTAATGCTATAGAATTCCTGTATGTTACCAGCTATATTCTTATTAATCAGGAATCCGACTCCTAGTTCTCGTCTCTCCGTTAAGCCCGGTAACACAGGAAATGTCCGCTTTTTAGCACTGTATATGCTTCATTTGTCCTCCTAACTTCACTGAGGCCTATTATATCCCATTTACTGCCCTCTAATTCCTCCAATAGAACTGCTAGACTCGCCTCACTCGATAACGTTCTAGCGTTAAACGTTGCCAGGTTCAGATTCCAATGGCGGCCTGTCCGGAGTCAAGGATTCTTAGCACCCTCTGCTGCGTCGCAGGTCTGACCGCCGCCGTGCTCAGTTGCTCCGCAGCTGCTGGGGACTGAGGGTCGGGGTTTGTTGTTGTCACATAGGAGGTTGTGGCCAAGTACTGCACCAGGTTGGCCAATCCTGTTCTGGTGAGGGAGTGCGTTACTGGTTCTGGTCATGGGGATCAGGCAGCACTCCAGCCTGTTCATGCAATTTTATCGACACGCGGATTGTTTTTTCTTATCCGGTGGAAAATTGCGCAGCACTGGGATTCGAACCACGGTCCTCTTGCACGCGAGGCGGATGCTCTACCTCTACGCCACCGCTATCTGCCTGCCGCTGCCACGCGGCAGGCATATAATGTCAGGCAACTTTCTTACCGTCTTTCACCAAGGCTATTATTATCATGTCTCCTTGTGAGAAGAACTTGAGAGTACTTGCTGGTCTTGCTTCTGCCGCCCGATTCCTAGTCACAGTGGTTCACTTAAAGAGCATGTGTCACATAACCAGCGGCACAAGTTGCTATGAGAGAGTTTCATCGAAGAGCAGCACGTTGGTCGTGTCACACACTCAGTCAACCAAGTTGATCCAACGGTTGGTTTCGTAACCCGTTCCCTGAGCTAAGCCTCCCGATGCTCTAGCCATCAAACCATGCACTACCCAGTGATCAAATTGACGTGAATGAGATTAGCCGAGGGCAAACGAATACAGCGAAAAGTGGATCAAGTTCCCGCTAATCACAATAATAACTTTCCGCACAAGTGTAACACCTTCAAGCTTTCTTGATCGTATTTTTTCGCGAAATCCGAATGCATGCGTCCTTGAAATAAATAATGCGGGCTTTCTCTCTTTCTTTTTTTCCTTTGCAAGGAGCACGTAAGAAACACCTTTCTTTTCGTTGAGCTTGCTGCCACTCACGCTTCCTTATTATATAACACTGAGAATGTAAGGTTTGCTGGCTGACCATTATGCGATATTTATTAGGAATGTTTTTTCTTTTTTTTTTATGTAATAACAGAAGCGCCGCTTTGGGGCGTCCATCTTCGACAGGGACTAAATGTTGCCCGTTTGCCCCCGTTACTGTCGCCATTGCACGTATTTCTGCCGAGCAGATCGGGACGTCGCGACGCGGGGGCCATCAGGATATGGCGACTGCATACACCGCGGACTTTATTTCAGGACTGGCGGAGTTTGATCAGTTCTTCTGCATATACATATTTTCTTATTACATTAATATCTGGAGAGAGTGGAGAGGAGGAGGGCAAGTTTCCGGAACTCGTTAGACCCGACAGCCCGGCCACGCGAGCTCGCGCGTTCGTCGCCCTCCGCAGCTGGCTCCGGTGCCGCGCATCACGGCAAGATGAAAAAGTCATTTAGGACAGAGTTAATTCAGGCACCCACGACATTTGGTGGCAGTCGAACCCACGACATTTGGTGTTAGTTGAATTGAAATAGGGCGTGTTTAGTGAATAAGCGTCGACGAATTTACGAAAATTTACGAAATAATGAGAGCTGTTTGGTTGATCTTGATCTCTGTACTCTAAACAGTGCTGTAATTGGAGGGAACACGGAGGATAGGGCGCCGTGCGTGCAGCACCTGAGTGGCGCGATAAAGGCGCCGCTCGGGTGCCGGAGAGGATTGCGTCGAGTTGCCGTCCGCTGTTCAAGCTGTTTTTCCAATGCAATTAGTCCCCGAGTAATTCACCAAGTTAATTAAGGCACTGTTAATAAATATAGAGTTCATTAAGGTACTCGAACCCTCTTCCTTCGGCAGGAGCCGTACCCGCGTCCTTTTGTGCTAACTAGGGCGAAGTTAACTAAGGCAAAATTAATTAAGGTAGCGTAAATTAGGGCAGTCGAACCCACGACATTTAGTGTGAAAAAACAAGTAGCAACGCATTCGAATGTCAATTTAACGAATGTCCCTCGAGCGCGCAGCCTTTCGCCGTGTCTGTCAATTCTTTCACCACGGTAGCCGGCAATAAAAGAAAATGGCGGCGCCAAGCGTGGACGCGTTTCATCTTGCCTGCGCTGCCCTTCGCAAGCATGCAGTTTGCTTGCCTCTTTTCACAGCTTCATTGTTCGTCGACGATACAGCTCGGCGGCTCGCTTGCAAATGTCTGTCTTCAGGCCTTTCGCATTCGTGGCCCCTGTAATTAACGATGCCGGAGAGGATTGCGTCAAGTTGCCGTCCGCTGTTCAAGCTGTTTTTCGAATGCAATTAGTCACCGACTCTCACAGGTTAATGACCTCGATGAGGAGAAAATGTTCGCGCGATCGCTAGTGAGACTTACTAAAATCTGGGAACAAATTTCGTAAAAAAATGCTGTTCACTTTATCCGTCATTTCCGCCCTCCTTCGTTGGCCCGCCTTTATCGCGCCACTCAGGTGCACACACACGGCGCCCTATCCTCCGTGTTCCCTCCAATTACAGCACTGTTTAGAGTACAGAGATCAAGATCAACCAAACAGCTCTCATTATTTCGTAAATTTTCGTAAATTCGTCGACGCTTATTTACTAAACACGCCCTATTTTCACAAAAACAACTAATACTGGAAAGGTTTGAGGCAAGAATGCGGGCATCGGGCATATATATTGATTTTTCTAAGGCGTTTGACAGAATCCATCATGAAATTCTGTTAACTAAACTTGATTATCGTGGTTTCCGTGTACGTTGCCCCAAATCCATAAAATCTTATCTAGAACACAGAACAAAATTGTGTAAACATGAAAGACACAACTCATTCCTTATTTTGAAACAACTGCGGCCGTTCCACGGCGTAGTATTTTATGCCCGTTGTTGTTTATGTGAACAATATTGTATGCAATGGTCAGAGTGCCGAATCTATAATTTATGCCGACGATACTAGTCTGTTTTTTCAATCAGTTGGCACAGCTCTATTATCTATCTATCTATCTATCTATCTATCTATCTATCTATCTATCTATCTATCTATCTATCTATCTATCTATCTATCTATCTATCTATCTATCTATCTATCTATCTATCTATCTATCTATCTATCTATCTATCTATCTATCTATCTATCTATCTATCTATCTATCTATCTATCTATCTATCTATCTATCTATCTATCTATCTATTAACTCATGACGTGTTGGAAAAGTTGCTTCATTGGCATAGACCCAACTCTGTAGTTGTCAATGCTGCAATATTTAAAGCAAGTCTTAAAGAATATTTATCGCAGTCCTCCACCATAAGGATATTGAGCTAGTAAAATATGTTAAAACATCGGAGGTGAGTTTCAGGGAAAACTTAATCTGATATTGCCATGTGCATTACCAAAGCATTGTTGTGACGGCATGGGATGTAGTTTCTAGGATTCGAGATATAGTTCCATCCACATTTAAGTGACTAAATTGTAAATCCATTCTTAATTCGCACATAAATTATTGCGGCCTTGCTTGAGGAAACACCACGCAAACAATCAGTCGCAATTGCGCAGAATACAGAACAAGGTAATCCGTCATATTGCAGGGGCCCCTTATCGGTCATACTTGTAAGCTATTCAAATTATTGAATGTGTTTCGAATCGAACAATTGCGCCATTTCAATGTTTCATCAAATACAAGCAAGGTCTCAATAATATTTTTTTCCTAACACTATGCAACCTAAAAAAAAAAAATCCTTCGAAACACCTTAAAACATAAGGCAATGCGGCGCATCGTTGATACGTTTTTCACGGATTGGCTGTGGTTTTAAAAGCATGTCATGCCCTGTTCTCGTTTTAAATTCCCACACAGCATTAACGTTGACACCATGACTAGGAAGGAGGGAAAAATAGTTTTAATTAAAAGTGCCCTTTAATTAATATTAGGAAAGTAATCAACGTTTAATTAGCACCACTGAATGCACCAAAATAGTGCCACTGTAGTACGTCTCACGAAGTTTTGCACACGTGTGTAGTTTTGCAAATGTTCCTTTTTTCTTCCTTCTTTTTGCTTTCTTTGGCGTAGTATCTAATGTATACTTGAGCAGATACGTAAGAATGAATTATGTGCATCCAGCTTTCCCTATGGCTTTTTTTTCTTCACAAATTTGTTGCACAGCTTTAATGTTTTACTAGTAGTATTAGGTTATTTTTGTCCTCTTTTTTTTCGAGAACATACTTCACAGCCATCCCGCGTATGTGGTATGTTTATGCATCAGATTTTCTCCCCTCCCTATTCCCCTCCCCCTCTCTTGATATGTACATGTATTTTTTCTCACTCTTTACTGACACTACGCGCGAGGTGATGTATGGGGTGATGTATTCCTGTCGTTGCATCTTTTTTGCTTTTTGTATATTTGTTTAGTAGAAGCAATATTTTATTGTATATGGACGGTACATCATTTATAATGTTATCGCATTTACCAGCCTCATTTCTGTAAAAAAGAATGCTAAATGAACTGAAGCCGCCATGTTTGCTACGTGGCTTTCGTGCGTGTTGCATGCCAAACGCGGGGTGCCGCATTTCGATGGCGGCGAAATGCAAAAACACCCGTGTGTTTAGGTGCCCCTTAAAGAACCCCAGGTGGTCAAAATTAATGCAGAGTCCGCCACTACGACGCGTCTCATAATCATATCGTGGTTTCGAAACATAAAACCCATACTTTAATCCTTCTTTAAACTGCAACCAAATCGAGAGGGAAGAAATGACAATACAGCCCTTCATTGATGCGGTTGTGACGCAGCTTTCCTCGAGGCTGTAGTTCTCCCCCGGGATGCTGCTCTCATTATAGAAACGCCCGTAATGGTCGAATCACGCCGCGCGCAGCACGCGCAATGCTCGCGCGGAGATGCGTGACAACCGCCGAGAATATTTCTTTTTCGCAGACGCGCAGCTCAGCGAGCTGTACGCTGCATGGAACCGGCGGTCGAACCAGCTGTGATGCAATAGACGCCTTTCTGATGTAACGCAAGCGGCGAGAGGTAGCTGAAGATTGAAAAGGGTGCCGCAGTAGGCGTTTGGGAGTTGGTTTCAGTAATGACGATGACGTCGGTGGTGACTACTGGCGGCCTAACGTCGCAGTGAACAGAGAGAGATCGAGAACTGCAATGGTGCATGTATGGCGCACGCAATAACAGAGCGTCATTTAAAAATGCTCACTCCGTGATCCCTACGCGCTCAGGTCGGGCCAGCGGTGCAAGGGAATGGCGCATGCCTTGCCTATCGGTGCACACTGGGCGGCGGCGCCAAATATAAAAGGGGGGGGGGGGGGGCGAGCAGGCACTCGCGATCGTGCACTCGTTGGTCCGGGGCGCAGACCTGATTGGGCCGTTACTGCGGCGTAGATAATAAACACGAGTCGAGAAAGGCAACGAGCATCCGCAGCAACTATATCTCCCCGCGCAGACGCGAAACCCACGAGACTCGGGAGAGAGATGCGCAGAGCGCGCGATAAACGCTTGTTGCTCATCGGCGATTCGACGCACGTAACGCGCGCCAATGGCAGCGACACGCCCGTGGAGCTGCGAGATTGGACAAGTTATACGCACTGTTCCGAGTGGCCCCTCTTTCTCGTTTACCGGGCATGCGAAAGCTCGCGGCCGTCGCTGGCCAAGATGGCTCGATCCGGGAGGCCAGAACAGATGCCGAGATGGGAGACCGCGAGCAGCACAGCGCGCGCGCTTCGGGGAGTCGTATGGCTTGTTTGCTCGACTACGATTAAGCTCTCATCGCATCGCGGCGATTAAAATCGAGAAGCTGCGCCCCACACTAATGCGGGACCTTCTTCTCAGCAAATGAACCGGCGTCGCGGCTAGGAAACGCGATAGCATCGACGGCGAGCGACTTTCGCGGCGAAACTCGAAATAAACGGAGCACTTGGAAACGAGCAAAATCAAGAAAGCGGGACAAAACAGAAACGAACGTGAAAACACGACGAATGACGACCCGCGTACACCCTGCGGGCAGTTAACGAGTAGCCCGGCCACACTCGACCCCCCCCCCCCCTCTTCTTTCCCCCGCAATAAACTAAAGCGGGTGAAAACCAAAAGAAAGAAAAAAGTCAGGAGCGAGGGAGAGCATTCGAGTTCTCGCCGAGCGTCTGTGCCGCGCTTCTCGCTGCGGCCGCCGCCGATAATTGTCCGGCTCCCATTTCGGATGCTTGCCGGGAGAGAACACGCTCTTTTCCGAGTCAATTATATCAACCGGCGAGCCGGGACCCCGCTCCCGGACACCAACCGATTTTTAACGACGTCGCCCGGCAAAGCGAAAAAGCGCGCCGCCAGCACACGACACGGCACCCCCTCTCCCTATTGCCGCCCAAGAGAGGCACAAACCAAGAGGGGCCACGACCGGTGGCGAGAGGAGCGGCGGGCGGGCTTAGCGTGGTTGTGGGTATGTTCCACACCGTGGCAAGAAATACGCGCGCAGTGCACAGTTAACTGAAGGCTATGCCTGTCACTTGGGAGAGCGGTAGTGGCCGGCAGGGACGCTTCTTCTAGCCATTCCATTTCGCTGAATAAACAGCGACAGCAGCGAGAGACCGCGGTTCGGGGAAGCCACTTGTGCGTGAGGCGAGCGCAATAAACTCAGGCCCAATATGGCCGCCAGCCAGGAGCGAGTGGAGAGGAACGATGCGCACGACGCGTCTCGACAGACGGCGGTCGGATCGCGAACGCCGCCGCCGCTTTCCGCGCCACTCGGAACCGCGACACGAACCTGCGCCCGCTGCCTCACCCCCCTTGCCTACTGTGTACGGAACGGTCCGTGGCGGGTGATGCGTGTGGGATGAGCCCGAGAAAGCTATTCGTTTTTCGCGTCGCACTGCCGGCGGCCGCTGCGACGGTGTTCCCCGGCTCTCCTTTTGTGGGCACAGCAACGCGATAAGCTAATGTAAGTAAAAGAAGACACGCGCCCCGCTGCTTATCGCCGCGCCCGGGCCGAGATTGCGTCGAGTGGCCCCTTGCTAGCTCGATAGATCCCGCGAGACCAGACCGCTCGCCTGCTCTCGACCTCCTTTCCGCTCCTCAGCGGCTGTTGCCATGGGAACATCCCGTGGGAGAGGCGTGGCTTCGGGCGATTGGCTGCCGGCCCCGCGAGACTGCTCTCCATCCGCCATTTTGGCCCCGCTGGAGGAGCGGGAAGGAGCTGCCGCTTGGATTTGTTGCACCCTTCAGGACGCGGCGGCGGTTTATTTGGTCCCAGCCCTCCCCAGCAAGCCTCGTTTTTGCTTTCTCTGCCAGCGAGCCGCCGGCGCGGCGTAACGGCGGTGGTCGGTCCCGCGTATCCCGCTTGCTCATTGTTTTCTCGGCTTCGGGGAGGGTGCGGGAGGCCATCACGGCGCGTGCGCGGGAGCCAGCCGTGTTTGCGCACGTCGTAGGTTATGGGCTGCCGACACGGGCTAGGCCCGGCGCGAAGAGAGCGTGTTCGCGATAACGCTGTCGATTGAGCTACTCAAAGGACGGGGCACGGAAATGTGTCGGCGGCGACCGCGGTGCCGTTCAGCTTGCAGCACTCGACGCCCCTAATTTAACTTGAGCGCTTTGCTTGCGAGACGAGCGACGAACCCAAGCCTAAAGCGCTGAGAAATGGCTGAACGTGCACTCGCGTCGAGATGCTGATATGCGTACTTTCGAGAACTGTCTTGTTTATTTGGAGCGATCCCGAGGTTCTTCGTCTTCCACTCTCAACACAAACATGAGTGGTCGGGTAGATTATCACCTACTCCTTGCACGGGCCCCACGGGTCAAAATAACCATTCTCCTCTTGCTCTAGACGGAGCTTTCAAAGCTTGAACGCCGAGCCACTAACGCGTGCTTGACGCTTAAGGTTCGTTCACCCGCATGACACCAAAGCATCGCATTCGCCAGTCGCCACAGTAGCGCCGCATTCGAACAGTGCCTGGAGGGGGCGCAATTCGGTACGCGGTGCGTTCCTTGTTTCCGCAAACTGGCACAAAAGACAAATTAAAGAAGTGTTGCGACAAAGCGCCGCGTTGCGAATCAAAGGAATGGAGGTTGTTATTGAAAGTGAAGTGTATCGCTATTTCTTTTATGTTTAAATATTTAAGTGAGCAAAGATTATATAGTAAACGCTACACGCATGAAATCAATAGGGCTATTTTTTTTAACCTGCACTTCGTGCAGGCTCATGTAGGCGGGTGTAGTGCCGGGCGGAGGCTACGAGGTCGTGTGCTGCACTTGGCTCGCTGGCATGTAGCCAATCAGAGCACACAGCGCGTCGTGTTCTGCATCAGCAGACGAATAGCGCTTGACTCCACACTTCGGCTGACTTCGCATCTACTGGCTACCTATATGCCCTCGCCTGAAACTAAACGCCAATGTACGAGTTTCTTGTCATGAACAAATCTAGATAAACTGCATCGAACTACATCGCCAATGCGCAATGCACGAAGACAACTTCTCAATGCATATGATACAGCGCGGAGTCTGAAACAGGCCGCACCGTCCGTAAGCAAGATAATTTCATCTCCTTGGAAGATTAGCTCACCTTCCTCTGTGACACGTGGTCATGCCAGCACTTTGTTACCTTCCTTGCTATTTCCTGTCGGCAATGCTATCATGCTGATAACACGCGTGCCGTTCGTTACTGGAAAGTACCGGGCTCGCAGCGTCAAAGAAAGGAAACACATCAAGGCAGATGACGACTATCGTTGTGTGGCAGAAGGGGCACGCCAAAGGGTGCAAACTGTTCTTAGAGTGTAGGCCACGAGCGCGCGCATACTCCTCTCATTCGAAAGCCACTAAGCTCTGAAATGCTTGGCGCGTGCGCCGCGTGCCACTTCCTCGTGCTGTCGCTACAGCTGGCGCTTTGTAGCGCCTACCTCCGGGACCGCCCCACATTCGTAGCCGTTTTCGCTACGTAAAAACTGCAACGATAGACTAGATTCATGACCGCCCAAGTTCATAAGGATTTATTTCTTCGCCGGTGTACAAATGCCATCGTCGTTTTAACATACACTAGATGACATAGCCATTGGTACGATCCGAAATGAGCACGTTTCGGGGAGCAGAAGAATGCGAAATTCATTTGCAAACACGGTGACTACGCGCATGTGGAGTTGCCCAAAAGTAGACACGGTGGCAGTGCCGCCGGCGATAAGACAGGCGCTGACACGCGACGACGCTACCTTCGAGTATCGGACGCGCTGTGGGAACCGTAGGATGCAAGCGCGCACACGCTACAAACATACACGTGTGAGGCCTTCGAATTTCCTGCGACGTACCCTCTGTCCGTAAAGCAAATGTTTTTTTTTATCCAGTGTCCGTAGTACTAGAGATTGTGGGATGTCTGCCGAAGGACGAATCCCAACATAAAAACGTAACGATTCTTTATTCGACTAACGATGGCAGTGGACGGGCATATCAACGCTACCTTCGTCCCAGTAGCGGAAGGTAGAACGGTCTTTCTCAGCCAGGCAGCCTGTTTTTATAGCCACCGTCGGTGACGCATACTTCGGGTGACGTGGGGGTGCGCTATGTTTTATCGACCAAGCAGTCCAGCGTGCAGCTGTGTTATGCTGGGCCAGATGATAAGAAGACGGAGGGTGCGCAGAAATATGCGCGGAGTGTATCGCCACAAGATCAAAGAACGAACGCGCTTTGAGATCGCAGCGCGCAGCCGCTATTGGCCTCGAGCTCCACCGCTGGAAAAGCTGGCGCCACCGTCGGCGTGACGTGCCATTAGGGATCACGTGGACATAGCGGCCGCGTCGGCTGCTTTGGGAGCGCCGAAGCGAGCTGGAAACGAGAGTTTAAATTCCCTCCTACGCTGCGGTCCTCATTCAGTGGCGAGAGTTTCCCGCTTCGAGTATCTCCTTTACAACGATTGAAAGCACTACAATAGGTAGTGACTGCCTTTGAAGGCGCGCAACATGGTAGGGTACGGCTCGGTGCCGCAGTGCCGGACGTACGCAACGGAGCCCGGTGTCACCCACATAGCCGCAGGACAAGCTGCGTGAAGCTTGGCTCGCGAAACATAAAACCGGCAAACAGTTACCGGCTACAACTCGGGTATGCAGCAAGCACAGACGCGAGGAAGATTTCTTCTACGGCGCCGCGTCTGCGATGTTCGGAAAAACGCGCACTGAGACGCTCGCCCGAGTCCGCTGCCCGACTAATGTCATGACGGTTTGGTCTACGAACTTGTCGATGCTATAGATACTGGCAAGTTCACTGGAGTGGAAGGGAACGGTAAGAATCACATTTAAAAAAGCATGGCATATGGTTATGTTTGCGTTATGAATTAATGCACTGGATTACAAAAAAGCAGCGGAATATCTGACGCTAGGAACACCGATAAACATACAGTGCGGCGCAACTCAAGAAATAATATTGAAACGTCCAAGAATTTAGAAGAAGAAAAAAAAAAGGTTGAATCGTCGCGGCTGCACATGACAGTCCCCGTAGGCGTCGATGTCTCTACGATGAAATTATTTTTGAACAGCTCTGATAGCGCCCACGCAACAATGATAGCTTGTATACTGTCAAATGCTCATATTCTGCGGCCTAAAGCTCATGGCACGGTGCGAAAACGCGCACGCGGCGAAAGCGAAACGGTGCGCGGACAAGCATGCAGACGCGCAGTCGGTCGCTGCGAACCTGTGCGATCGCTGAATTGGGGCTTCATTCTATTACGCTCCATTTAGTTATACAAACACTATAAGAACATATTTCACATAGTCTGCTCTCAGCGTTTGCCTACCTTTCGCGCAAGAATCCGGTTCGGGAGACTCCATCGCGGCGACCACGCGCAGTGGCGTGCACTGTACGTATTCGGTAAAGAAATAGCGTCTGTAAACGATTCTGTGATTTCAGTTTGCCCAAGATTATTATTTAGACAGTAAAAAACTTCTCTCGTTTCAAAAGTACACAAAGAAATGTCCGGGAGAGCTCGCGCGTGGTGTTTTCAGTGACCGCTGACAGCAAAACCTATGAGGAGCGCACCGCGTGATCCCTCATACTACTCCAGCGAGGCGCTTCCGATAGATGGCGACTCCGTAACTCCTCGCCGCCAATAACCATTGACTTCAAAGAGCTTCGGATTCAGCAACAGCCGCAACAGCGTCACAGCTAATCGCTGTATCTGCGGCTGCTGCCAACTCTCGCCTTGCAAGAAGCACGCGATTTATTTGAGCCTCGCCGAACTGTCGTCCTCTCATCTCCCCAAGCCTGCAGGTCTCGTATGTTCAGTTAAATAGAAGGAAACCAAAGGGAAATGAAAGCAATACAGGTAATAGACTCTTATCATACCTTACTCGTCACCTCGTCATCTGCAAAGGCGCTATAAACTATTTTAGAAGCGTTACTTTTGCAGAAGTAGCAAAATCAGCAGTAATATTTATTTCTTGGTGGCGCTACATAAGTCAAGGTAGCTTTCCGGTGTGTGTGTGTGTGTGTGTGTGTGTGTGTGTGTGTGTGTGTGTGTGTGTGTGTGTGTGTGTGTGTGTGTGTGTGTGTGTGTGTGTGTGTGTGTGTGTGTGTGTGTGTGCGTGTGTGTGCGCGCACGCGGTTACAACCGCTGTCGCTTCGTTTTGCGCACACTTTTGCAACAGTACACAAGGTTACCGCTAGTGTCGTAGTCGCATTTTTTGGTCGTAGTATTTATTGTTTACGCTACAAATTAGGTTGTTCTTAAAAATTTATGAAGGCTAGTGGATGAAAAATTATTGCTAATTAATTATCGGTTTTTCAGTGCCGTTATTTTGTGTTTGAAAGGTTTTTGTAACACAATACGAAAGTGAAGCCGTGAACGGCTTCCGGACTCAGTTACTGGTTGAAGTTGTGCGGTGGTTGACGCCTCGTGCTTTCTGATGAGAGTATTTTTTTTTTCTTTTCGAACATAATGACGCACATTTTAGTGAAATGCTTTAACAACGATAAGTGGGACGTTTATCTGTTGAAGTCGTTGGCTCACCCAGCTACTAGTCTTCGACTGATGTGCGAGCCTGGTTGTTTTGTTGAGTTGCGCGGCAGAGGTCATGATGCTCGTTGGAGAGAAGGCACGCCGAAACAGTCGCAGCCGAACTTCTGCAGATAGGTAAGTAATCCCGTTTTCTTGAGCAGGTTGCCTTTCTTTTCTATTTTGACATTGACAAACGTGAGATGTTAAGCACGCCGTTCACTTTCTTCAAGCAAACCGCATGCCCCGGAGCAAAAGCGCGCGATACTAACTCTCGCTGCCGCCGTCACTTCGTTTGAAACAATGGTAGGCGAAGAGGCAGCGGCGCCCAACGTGCGTAAAATTCCATTGCTTCATTTGTTCCTGTCTAATAACGTTTGCTTAATTTGTACAAGCGAACACAATTGGAACTTAAGGATCGGCTTCTCTGCGCAGTGATAATTTTGTACAGTGGCCCGTCATCTTTCATAGGGGCTCACGTGGGCGGCCTAAGCGCTTGTTATCGCGTTCCGATACGCGAGAGGCGCGCTGCCTTTCAAGGTATTTAGGCAGGCACGACAAGGTCAGGAGAACCGCGACGAATAATTGTGCATCAGGTGTGCAGCTGTTCTACGCTTGTACCACACTCGTACCGGAAGGCAGTGTTGCACTTCACGCTTACGCATTTCGTAACTATGGCGGCCGCCATGGCAATTTGGGGCTCGAGGTCGTGGATACGATCCCTCCAGCGGCCGCATTCCAAAGGAGTGGAATGCAAAAACACTCGTGCATTGCGCATTGTATGCACGTAGAAATTTCCAGGAAGTCAGAATTAATACGGAGTCCCCAACTACGACCTGCCTCATAATCAGATCATTGGTTTCGCACGTAGGACGTAATAATTATTTTTTTTTAATCCGTAGTGGCTCATCGTATACCATGCGGTTAGTGTGATCACCTTTTGTGCCGTAGCGGTCAAGCACGCCTCGATTTAGGTTGCGCCTAATGATGCGGCGCACCGCAAAATATATTTCGGCTCTTTGGGATTTGCTGAGAACGGCCAACCGATAAGTCGCAGCTTCCGCGCGGTGACTGCACACGGATACACAGCGCAAATCAACAGAGGTGTGGTGACGACCTCGGCAAAAAACACAGCCGCCGACGGGCTCGCCTTATCGCCTATCACCGCCAAAACTGCCGCAGTAAGCATCTTTATCTAGCGTGGCGCGTTTCTTTTGAAGGCGTACTGTACAATTTTAATAGGCGATAACCGAAACATGCCACCGTTATCTGCTGCCTCTGAGTTGGACCGATCCGAACGTGCGTTGCTTGCAGAAGCGAAAGGAGCGCCAGTCGGCGCGTTGTCGCCTCGAGCACCGTTTGCGCGGCGAAGAATGACGCATGCATGAAGCTAGCTCACTGCGCAGACGCTACCACGCAAAACGCGCAAGTGCGTGTACGCGACGTTCTGCACACAAATCGCGTGGGATGATCGGAGCCACGCCAGAGCGGCTTGCTTCAAAGAAGCGGTACATGTTCTCACTCGTACAGGCACGCTCACGCTCGCATCGCTCTCGGCGTATCTTCAGGTCATTCCTTCTGCTGGACTTCTACCCGAAGATTCGATATCTGCTTGGTATCGGCTATGCACTGTCGCGTGGTCTTTGGTTCTGCGAGAGAGCCGGGAATATTTTTCCCCGCTGTGAAACATCGCTGTGCGTGTTTTAGCTAACATTTACCGTAGAAACCCATTTCTTCCTTTTCTCGACGGCACTCGTAGAGTAGCAAATTTTTACTTGCCAGTATAGTGTGTACTTCTATTTCATGCGTAGTTTTGTGCAGTGCGTGGCAGATTCTTAATCCGCGTAATCTCATTTTCTGCCCGCATTCCCTTCTCACAGGTTACGCAGGCAGCAAATTCCCAGGTGCTAAAGTGTTCTACGTCAAGAGCACCTTGGCGTCGTGCAAGACACCCGTTGATATGTGGCTTATTCACCAGCAAGCTCGCACCTCTGTTGCCATTCTCCATCAAGTGGGATTTTCAACTATTTTTGTGCTGCTCTGTGGTGTACATGTACTAGCTGCCGCATGGAAGCTGTGAAGCCTTACTTTAGATTTGCTCTGGCGTTTAGTAGTAAAGGATGGGCTACCTTTTGAGCGGAAGCATTTACTTTTCTTTCTGAGAATGTTTACCAGCCTAACCAAGTGATACGTGCGTACTGTAAACGGCAGCACGAACAGTGGCGGACGACGGACAACGAAATAGGTAGGAGCACACACGAGCGCAAGCTCAACTAAAAGTCTACTTTTGATGACAGACGTATTAAAGACACTGGTAAACTTGACAAAGGTAAAAAGCCGTGTATGCGTGAAGAAACAACCACATGCGACAAGAAAAAAAAATGAGAAGGCCATGTCATGTAGAATAAACATGCGTGAAAAACGAGAACTATCGGGCTAATCTTTCGAAAAAGCGAAAGATGTGTCCGATAAGTGATACTACCCAACGAGAAATACTCTTGAGAACAACTTTCTCCCATAAAGGCAACAAATAACTTGGTTATGCATTTGTTTCGTTTGTGATCAATAAATATTGCTTCTGGAACTCCTCAGGTGTTGCGGTATAGAGCAGAAAGAACAATTGTTTCATCAAAATGACCAGAACACAAGAGGACTTATAGTAGCATTATTTATTGATCACGAAGAAAAATTCATAAGCAAGATTTCTGTGACCCTTAGTGTGGAAGAGTTGCTGCACTACTTCTCGTTAATATCATTTACACGACAAACCTTTCAGTTTTCATGTTTTTGTTAGTGTTTGACGAACATGTTTATTCTTCAGGACGTCTTTCTGTCCTTTTTTGTTGTGCCGGGCTGTTTCTGCTGCGCATCCATGGCTTTTTCTTTGAAGTTGGCCAGTGTGTTTAAAATCTTTGTTTTCACGAATAAACTTCTAGTTGAGTCAGCGTTCATGTGTGTTCCTACCTTAATTCATCCTTCTCGTGTCTGTTTGGGTGGTTGTCAAATATAAATGTACACCGAATTGGCGAAGTGTCCATAGAATTGATACATGAAGTTATTTGCGCTGTTTATTTCAGGAAGAACGCTATTGGAGGAGGAGGGCTTATCTTTTCTGCGTTTTTAACACTGATGCACATTTTCTAGTTCAACTTCCAGGAGTCCCCTGAGGAAGGAAATACGAGTGCTGGTAACTTCCTTTGTGTGTAAGATTTATTAATTTCAGCCATTCAAGGCATGACATGTCACATGCCTGTTTGTAGGTATGCAAGTATTCGTGTGCAAGTGCAAGTATTCGTATGCAAGTGCAGCGGTGGCGTAGAGGTATCCGCCTCGCATGCAAGAGGTGCGTGGTTCGAATCCCGGTGCCGCGCAATTTTCCACCGGATTAAAAAAAAATCCGCGTGCTGATAAAATTGCATAAACAGGCCTGGAGTGTGGCCTGATCCCGGTGACCAGAACTGGTAACGCACTCCCTCACCAGAGCAGCATTGGCCACCCTGGTGCGGTACTAGGCCACAACCTCCTATATGAACACAACAATCAAACCCGGCCCTCAGTCCCCAGCAGCTGCGAAGCAACTGACCACGGCGGCGGTCGGACCCGCGACGCAGCAGCGGGTGCTAAGAATCCCTGGCTTCGGACACGCCGCCATTGGAATATGAACCTGGCAACGTTCAACGTTGAACGTTATCTAGTGAGGCGAGTCTGGCAGTGCTATTAGAGGGCAGTAAATGGGATGTAATAGGGCTCAGTGAAGTTAGGAAGCCAAAACAATCGTATACAGTGCTAAAAAGCGGGCACGTCCTGTGCTACCGGGGCTTAGCAGAGAGACGAGAACTAGGACTCGGATTCCTGATTAATAGGAATATAGCTGGTAACATACAGGAATTCTATAGCATTAACGAAAGGGTGGGAGGTTTTGTTGTGAAACTTAATAAGAGGTACAAAATGATGGTTTACAGGTCTACGCCCCTACATCCGGTCATGATGACCAGGAAGTCGAAAGCTTCTATGAAGACGTGGAATCAGCGATGGTTACAGTCAAAATACACTATACTGATGGGCGACTTCAATGCCAAGGTAGGCAAGAAGCAGGCTGGAGACAAAGCAGTGGGGGAATATAGCATGGGCACTAGGAATAGCAGGGAAGAGTTACTAGTAGAGTTTGCGGAACAGAATAATATGGCGATAAGGAATACCTTCTTCCGCAAGCTGGATAGCCGAAAGTGGACTTGGACGAGCCCGAACAGCGAGACTAGAAATGAAATAGACTTTATACTCTGCGCTAGCCCTGGCATCATACAAGACGCGGACGTGCTCAGCAAGATGCGCTGCAGAGACTATAGGATGGTAAGAACTCAAATTAACCTAGACCTGAGGAGGGAACGGAAGAAACTGGTACATAAGAAGCCGCTCAGTGAGTTAGCGGTAAGAGGTAAAATAGAGGAACTCCAGATGAAGCTACAGAACAGGTATTCGGCTTTAACTCAGGAAGAGGACCTTAGTGTTGAAGCAATGAACGACAATATTGTGGGCATCATTAAGGAGTGTGCAATAGAAGTCGGTGGTAACTCCGCTAGACAGGATACCAGTAAGCTACCGCAGGAGACGAAAGATCTGATCAAGAAACGCCAGTGTATGAAAGCCTCTAACCCTACAGCTAGAATAGAAGTCGCAGAACTTTCCAAGTTAATCAACAAGCGTAAGACAGCTGACATAAAGAAGTATAATATGGATAGAATGGAACATGCTCTCAGGAACGGAGAAAGCCTAAAAGCAGTGAAGAAGAAATTAGGAATTGGCAAGAATCAGATGTATGAGGAGGAGTTCTATAGAGATTTATACAGTATCAGTGGCACCCACGGCGATAATGGAGGAGAGAATAGTCTAGAGGAATTCGAAATCCCACAGGTAACGCCGGAAGAAGTAAAGAAAGCCTTAGGAGATATGCAAAGGGGGAAGGCAGCTGGGGAGGATCAGGTAACAGCAGATTTGTTGAAGGATGGTGGGCAGGTTGTTCTAGAGAAACTGGCCACTCTGTATACGCAGTGCCTCATGACTTCGAGTGTACCGGAATCTTGGAAAAACGCTAACATAATCCCAATCCATAAGAAAGGGGACGCCAAAGACTCGAAAAATTATAGACCGATCAGCTTACTTACTGTCCGTGGCCTACAAACTATTTACTAAGGTAATTGCAAATAGAATCAGGAACACCTTAGACTTTTGTCAAGCAAAGGACCAGGCAGGATTCCGTAAAGGCTACTCAACCATAGACCATATTCATACTTTCAATCAGGTGATAGAGAAATGTGCGGAATATAACCAACCTTTATATAGAGCTTTGATTGATTACGAGAAAGCGTTTGATTCTGTCGAAACCTCAGCAGTCATGGAGGCATTGCGGAATCAGGGTGTAGACGAGCCGTATGTAAAAATACTGAAAGATATCCATAGTGGCTCCACAGCCACCGTAGTCCTCCATAAAGAAAGCAGCAAAATCCCAATAAAGAAAGGCGTCAGGCAGGGAGATACGATCTCTCCAATGCTATTCACTGCGTGTTTACAGGAGGTATTCAGAGACCTGGATTGGAAAGAATTGGGGATAAGTGTTAATGGAGAATACCTTAGTAACTTGCGATTCGCTGATGATATTGCCTTGCTTAGTAACTCGGGACCAACTGCAATGCATGCTCACTGACCTGGACAGGCAAAGCCGAAGGGTGGGTCTAAAAATTAATCTACAGAAAACTAAAGTAATGTTTAACAGTCTCGGAAGAGAACAGCAGTTTACGATAGGTAGTGAGGCATTGGAAGTGGTAAGGGAATACATCTACTTAGGACTGGCAGTGACTGCGGATCCGGATCATGAGACTGAAATAATCAGACGAATAAGAATGGGCTGGGGTGCGTTTGGCAGGCATTCTCAGATCATGAAGAGCAGGTGGCCATTATCCCTCAAGAGAAAAGTTTATAACAGCTGTGTCTTACCACTACTCCCGTACGGGGCGGAAACCTGGAGGCTTACGAAAAGGGTTCTACTTAAATTGAGGACGACGCAACGAGCTATGGAAAGAAGAATGATAGGTGTAACCTTAAAGGATAAGAAAAGATCAGATTTTGTAAGCGAACAAACGCGAGTTAATGATATCTTAGTTGAAATCATGAAAAAGAAATGGGGGGCATGGGCAGCACATCTAATGAGGAGGGAAGATAACCGATGGTCATTGAGAGTTACGGAATGGATTCCAAGGGAAGGGAAGCGTAGCAGAGGGCGGCAGAAAGTTAGGTGGGCGGATGAGATTAAGAAGTTTGCAGGGACAACATGGCCACAATTAGTACATGACCGGGGTAGTTGGAGAAGTATGGGAGAGGCCTTTGCCCTGCAGTGGGCTTAACCAGGCTCATGATGATGATGATGTCTTGTGTATTCACACGCAAGCAGCTTCAAGTGTTCATGTGTTCAAAGTTGGTTGTTATAAGGGTATGCTTAAGCCCTGCCTTTGGAGTCGCTTTACCTTCGAGTCATAAACTTAAGTCGAAAGTGAAGACCAGAATGATCGTTTTGATTGAATTCATATGTATAGGATGTTCAGGTGTATTTACACGGCTAGAGTGCTGTATGTACTATCCTATGTCTCCAGGTTCGATGTAGTGGTGCCTTATGTAGTGTAATAATGTTTCATGTGCACGCATTTTAGTGTAAGTAAAGGTACTTCAAATTGATCAGTCTCTGCTTTGCTTTTGTTTGTGTTTGGTAAAGTTATGAGCAGGCACCGGGGCATGCAAGTGTGAACAGCAAAGCAATTTCAATATGTGAATAAAAATCCACTAGCCCATCGAAACGTCAATCATATTTCAATGACGACTTCTTAAATCTTAATGCCATCTCAACTGGGCCACAATGTACTTTTCAGTGCTGTGGCAATAATAACTCAACAACAGTTCAGCAGAACTACCACAACGTCAGTTCAACGAAGAATCAATGGTAAGCCAACAACCTTTCAACAAAACGAACACAGGGGGACGTCTAAGCACAATGGACTTTCAATGGTAACTTAACAATTATTCAACATTGAGACGCCCATTGGTGTTTCAATTAAATTTCAGTGGCCAATATTCAAGAGCCCTCAACCCAAGAATTCTCCAACAAACTCTCAATAATACTCCAATTAAAACTGAACATTGACCAACGATATTTCAATGCCTTCTCAATATTTTTTTTGTACGGGAGCTAACAGGTGCAACGTGCATGGTTAACCTTCCTGCTTTTGCTTTTCCTTCTTTCTCTCTCTTGCACGTGCGAACTTTCGACCAGGATGTATTGCTTCGTTTTAGTATTTAAACATGTCACGCGTAGCAACATTCTCACTCTCGTAAAATAGAGAGAGCGTAACCTTTTATTTCAAATCAAGATTTGTATAGAAAAAGAAGGTATAAAATCAGCACGGCAACCGACTCAACTATTCTTCAAGGAAAACGTGCTTCGGGAGCGAAATTTCTAGCAGTTTCTTATACGGCGACGACTTCAGCAGCCTCTTGCAACGACGACTGAAAGGAAGTACAAAAGGAGCGCAGGACATGTCAAATTTTGCTCCTAAGCTTGAACCGTAGTCCAAGAGGCACTCAAAGTAATAAAACACAACTGCTCCTAACCGTAGGGGGCTCGTTTCCCTCATATTCTTTCACGTGAGTGCATACGTAATACAAAGCTTTGTGTTCCGAAGCTATCCCCTGCTACTGCCGAGTCCGTTTATTCTTCGCGTGATGGCGGCTTGTGTATGTTTTGATGCAGCCGGGATTCTTAATATAAGTTCTTGAGTCTTATGCGAAAAAAACATATTTTATCGGTGCAGTAAATTACGAACTTATTGCAACTGACGCCAATATGCATTTATAAAGTGTAGCACATGTATGATACCTTTGTCATGTTCTTATTATTATTCCTCCTCCTTACTGTCAGCATGGTTCTGCTCTGTTGGTTCAATGGATTGAGAAAAGCCAATTCAAGAAGGTGATGGACTTGTTGAGCAAGCGGATCCTCAGCCAGCCACAAACAGGCACTCCTGGACGGTCTGCCATTTCGTCCCCCGTGAGCCACAGAGCTCGGGCCTACCAGAATGCCCGGCTCGCGGGTCGGTCTCGCGCCTTACAGAGTTTTGGTTCAGTGGTACCTGTTAGCCTATGGGCAAGCCAGGCAGGCTGCATCAAAGTAGCGGTACACTCCGCCGAATAGTGTTGTCTATTCGGTCTCTGGCATAAGGGTACCAGTGCCCAACTATGCCCTGCTTATTTCGTCTTCGCGACATTGTGAAGTTCGGGTCAGGGTCAGGGTTTTGTCCCCAGGACCTGGGAATTCATCAGGCGAGCTTTACGCTCAGACGAGAGACGGTCGACCCGACATATGAATGCAGGTGACGAGATGAGTGACAGCGACCCGGGCGGAGAAGGGCAAGCCCACTAGCGGCGTTCTAGGAGTCGCGGCGAAGGATAACCATAACCATAAGAGTAACGAACGAGACGTCGCCCTGTCGGAATGAAATGATGGCGAGGGAGGCAGTTACTTGCATTGCGATGGAGTTGAAGAGAAAGGACACCTGCCTGAATAGTGCAAGGCTTAAAAAAAAACGTGCGCGACGATTAGGATACTCCCTAATGCTACATCTGAGTGCAGCTCGATACATCTTTACATTTCGCGATATATTGACGCAAAGAATTTGAGACAGAAATCACCGCACCGACTGGCAGTGGCCCAGAGCCGTCAGCGCCTTCGCAGAGGGAAGGGCAGTATTGGAACGCTGGCATGATGAGCGACATCGGAGCCAGCTGCGGAAGAAGGCGACCTTTGCGCGAGCAGTGGCACGAGCGCGTTGGTGCGGCGACGCCAAGGGGCGCCGATGTGCCAGACATAGTAGAAGACAAAGACGAATGCGCCAGCCTTGGCAGGAGCGCGTTCAGGCGTTTAGGCCGACGCTCAACCCAGGAGCGGGCACCTAAGAGCTACGCTCTAAAATCGACCTAGACTTTGTTGCCACAACTATTGAGGCGAAAGCTTTAAGTGGCTCCCGATGGCCTTGAAGAGAACGCGTCGTCCGGTGCAATACGTGGTCAGTGGGCCTTGTCAGTGGTCAACCTCGTCAGTGGGACAGCAGCACCTGTACGATGTTTAATCGTTGCTTGATCTTCGTGCAGTGCCTCGCCTGTTTTGCTGATCGCATCTTCTGGGACGTCACGTGGCCTGGATTAGCTTCGTCTGAGCTTGTTGTCCAACGTTACGTCTGTATTTATCAGAACCTTGAAGATTAGCTGCCCTCACATTGAACGCGTCCACAGGCTTGGTAAAGCACGCGCTGGTCACCCTCGTCCGGTTATTCTAAAACGACTTCAACAATAAAACGACGGTTCCAAAAAATAGTTATAAACTCAAGGGCTACAATTTATTCATTACAGAAGACTTCTCTTCAAGGATTAGATATATTCGAAAAAGAAAGCCTGGGAAGCATCATTTCCTTTTAGTAACGATGGCTGTGTCGTAAAGTCAAGATACGATCATGCTTTCATTGACAAGATTTCTTATAACTGGGATGACAGTTCAAACACATTAGTAAAAGTACATAATCAACCATTACCATGCGTGCCTGTGTCCTCAACTCCCCGTTCATCCACTACCTGACATCCTTCTGGCCACCTCGATAACCTCATCGTTTTGAACGTTCTCATTGTTGTTAAAAACTTGCAGACTTACTGTCCGTTATCTCTATTTATTCCCCTGATGTTATAGGCATCACTGACTCGTGGCTACATAGTAATATTTAGGAGCTTACTCCACCCGGTTTTATGGCCGTGCGCCTAGACAGCATCCACGGCACTGGCGGCGGCGTCGTGCTGCATATCCGTTCGGATCTTCGGGCCTCAGTTTTGTCCTCGCATCCGGACACAGACACCATGTAGTGTAACATTTTCTTTTGAATAATCAGTGTATTGTAATTAGCGTTACATATCGCCCACCCGGTTCTTCCCTTGATGTCTTTCATGCTATTAAAAATTTAATATGCCTGACAACACGATTTATCTGCATGCGTGATTTAAATGCTCCTGGCATTAACTGGCCATCACCAAAAATAACAGGTCGTGACGTAGCAATTTGTAATGAATTAATCGATATTTACTTGTCCTTTGGACTCATACAAGTTTCTAGTGCAAATAGGTAAATTCCATCTTCGACTTGATTTTCTTAAGCGCTGATCTAGCGAAAAACGACTTCTCCTGCGAAGTAATTGACGGACACTCTGATGATAAACGTGTTTTGTTATCGCTGTCTTGTCCAAACTCCAAATCACCCTATACCTTTACTACTTCCCTTGACTTCACTCGCGCGGAGGACAATTCCATTATTTATCTCTTCGCTGATCATTTCGATACGTTTTGCTCTCCGTCTGACATACAGGATGTAAATTGTCTTGTTAATTACTTTGAAAATCTTACGAAGTCATGTATCCAACGATTTGTGATCATTAAAACTAAGAAAAGTAATGCTAACATTCCCTAGATTACTCGTGACATCTGGCATTTTTCTTGTCTTGTCCGTAGGCTTAGTCGTTGTAAACGAACCAACGACTCCATAACCTTGGCAGGTTTCACAAGACAAGAAATGAACTTAATTTAAAAATTCAAACTGCCAAAGGTTTCTTTTTTCGCGTTCAACTGCCTCATCTGTTAAGAACTAACCCTCGTAAATTTTGGTCTTCTATTTTACCTCGCGACGCTTCACCCACTTCATTCAAAATTGATAATGACGTCATCAGTGATCCTTCAGTAATATCGGCTGCTTTCAACAAGTATTTCCAGTCCGTATTTGTACCCGATAACAACTTCATTCCATCTCTCACCAGTATAGTTTTTTCTGAAGCAATCACTGACATTGACATAACCAATTAAGGCATTCTTGACCTCGTATTGACCTTGGATGCCAAGAAATGCACCGGTCCGGACGAGTACACAATGCATTCTTGGTTTGCTATTCCTTGTGGTCATCAAGATACCTGACGGTCATGTACAACAAATCTTTATTGTCTGCCACTGTTCCTTCTTCATGGAAGTTAGCTAAAATGCTTGCTCTTTATAAATCCGGTGATAAGCAGTCTTTATCGAACTACAGACCGAGTTCAATAACGTCACAGTCATGCGAAATCTTAGAACATATCATTCATAAACACATAGTGCTTTTCCTGTGATCACATAATCTGCTATCTAACATACAGCATGAGTTTAGGCGCGGTTTTAGTACGGCAACGCTATTAGTTGAGTGTACGCATGACATTTCCCTTAACCTTGATGTTGGCCACCAGGTTGACGCTATCTTGATATACTTCTATAAAGCATTTGACACAGTATTACGTTCTAAACTCCTTTCTAAACATAACGCTGTACTAAATAATCCTCAACTAGGTAACTGAATTTCAAGCTTTCTTTCACTTCGTTGCCAGTTCATTTCTTATAGCTAGACCGACTCTATTGCTATTGATGTGACATCTGGTGTGCTCCAGGGCTCCGTTCTTCGGCCTCTGCTTTTCTTTAATTTACATAAATCATGTGCCTGTTAACATCTCTTCTAACATTCGTCTCTATGCCAATGATAGTGTTTTATATGAATTTATTAACCCTTCTGGTGATTAACCGCCTCCAAGAGTCATTTGCTAGGTTTTGCACTTGGTGAAGCACCTCGCAAATCAACATAAACTTTGATAAAACCGTCCTTTTGGCCTTCTGTAAAAAATATTCCCCTTATCTTCCCCTTAAGCAACTCAAAAGAAACTTGCAATGATACAGGTGACAGCTCTGGTAATGACAATTTAAACGGAAGTCTCTGCCCGCCTCAGGAAAACCTTGGAGGGCGCTCGGGCCCCGGAGAATCGCCCCCCTCCCCCCTCGTATGACGGCGCCTATGTTAGAGGTTGAATACGGGCGCTTCAACTAGCAATAGTCGCCCCTCGCTTCATTGGGTACGACACCGCCTCTGCAGGCATTCTCAGGCTACATCCGCTGGGAACAGTAGTAGTCTTGCCAGCGGATGTAGCCCGAAAATGAGTTGTTACGGCTGGCGTGTAGCACCCTGTGCAAAAGGGATGCTCGACCACCATGCCTCATCGAAACGAAGGGTGAATTCCTCATTCGCTATGGTTATCTTGAGCGGATGCCGGTCTGGCGGATGCCCCGCAGTGTTCAAACGCCCCTTTGTGTTTGTGCACCCTTTCCGCGAACTAGACAGGACCCCCGGGCTACGCCAGCGGAGACACGCTCGTGAAGACGTCATTTGGGACGATGGATCAGCCGCCTATCCACAACCAGGCGCCCTTTCCGCGAACTGTCAAGCTCTACAGGAGAGCTTCTGTGAACCAACGAAGCCTAGAAGAGAGGATCAAGCCGCCCCTCCCGGACCTACAGGCTCACTGAAAGTGAGAGCAGCTGCAAAGCCACGACGAGCGCTTACCACGTCAACTGGGTGAATGGACCAGGCGCCCTTTCCGCGAACCAACGTCGCCTAGAAGAAAGGATAAGCGCCTCCGACCTGGGGTCTTGGTACCTGCGGAGGCGGGCCCGTACCGGCTCACTGAAAGTGGTAGACGCCCATCCACAAACCAGAGTCAGTGCCTGTCACGTGGCGTTGACGTGAGCAATATCTCGCCCACGATTTTAGAGAGCCTATTTAAAGGGGCTCCGCAATTTACTTTTTCACTTCATTTTCTTATCATCTTTCACCAACCTTTGAATAAACCGTGCAAGTTTCTCACTAGAAGTCATCTCGTTCTAGCCTGGCCGCCGTGGTCTACCGGATGCCTGCAGCCCGCCGACAACACCACGCTACCTAATAGTAAAGTCGGCCGAGCTTCGATAAACATGCATCGCAACAACTCGGCAGCGGTGGAGTACGCTACCCTGGAGAACGCAACAGCGTGGAAACCGAAACAAAATACGGAAAAAGCATTTCTAAGCCCTCCATACCCAAATTGGGCGCAAATGCTGACATATTCACTTATAGGCACAATTAAAACATGCTTAAAGTGCTTAGAGTGGCCTAATTCGTCCTTTTATGTCAAATAGGCGCAATAACAAAGTAAAAACAAAGGCATTTAGCAAAAGTTCCGGTCTCTACCAGTCACAGCCCCTGCATGTGCGCGTCTGGGGATGTTACACCCGAATATTGAAGACACAAGGTAGCGGCGTAGGTTCTCACGGATAGAATCCTTCTGTACACGGCTCCAGACTATAGTTCCGCTATCACTACCTTGGGTTGGGGATTAATAAAATTGCGCAGATAAATATACTATCCAAAGCACGCCACCATTGTACCATCGGTTTCGACTGAACGTAGCATTCACGAAGAGTAATCTATATCGCATTGGGCGCCCCACTGATCCATAATGTGATAACTTTGGCAGCTTAGACACAATGGAGTCCATTTTACTTTAATGTACAACGTACCGTGAGCAGAAACATTCTTTTGAGCACCAAATAAACATGATTTGTCACGATCCCCTAACGTGTCTAGCATGTTTGGTCCAATGACCGGCCCTTCGAAGCAGCAACATGTCTTGGATTTATTGTTCCTCTCAGGAATACCCCTCAAAAATTCGCCTTCTCGGAAAGCTTTAAAGATTCCCTATATGATATAGAAAAGCTTCAACCACCGCCTCACCTGTAAGTGTCATTATGGGGTTCACTCGCTTATTTCATATTTATTTTATTCTCTCTTTGTTTCCACTCTCCTCCGGAATCTTTAATCCCCATCCACCTCTCCATGCAGAGTAGCATACCAGCGCTTGCATACTTGGCGGCAAAAATATGTGCTCTGTCTGTCTGTCTGTCTGTCTGTCTGTCTGTCTGTCTGTCTGTCTGTCTGTCTGTCTGTCTGTCTGTCTGTCTGTCTGTCTGTCTGTCTGTCTGTCTGTCTGTCTGTCTGTCTGTCTGTCTGTCTGTCTGTCTGTCTGTCTGTCTGTCTGTCTGTCTGTCTGTCTGTCTGTCTGTCTGTCTGTCTGTCTGTCTGTCTGTCTGTCTGTCTGTCTGTCTGTCTGTCTGTCTGTCTGTCTGTCTGTCTGTCTGTCTGTCTGTCTGTCTGTCTGTCTGTCTGTCTGTCTGTCTGTCTGTCTGTCTGTCTGTCTGTCTGTCTGTCTGTCTGTCTGTCTGTCTGTCTGTCTGTCTGTCTGTCTGTCTGTCTGTCTGTCTGTCTGTCTGTCTGTCTGTCTGTCTGTCTGTCTGTCTGTCTGTCTGTCTGTCTGTCTGTCTGTCTGTCTGTCTGTCTGTCTGTCTGTCTGTCTGTCTGTCTGTCTGTCTGTCTGTCTGTCTGTCTGTCTGTCTGTCTGTCTGTCTGTCTGTCTGTCTGTCTGTCTGTCTGTCTGTCTGTCTGTCTGTCTGTCTGTCTGTCTGTCTGTCTGTCTGTCTGTCTGTCTGTCTGTCTGTCTGTCTGTCTGTCTGTCTGTCTGTCTGTCTGTCTGTCTGTCTGTCTGTCTGTCTGTCTGTCTGTCTGTCTGTCTGTCTGTCTGTCTGTCTGTCTGTCTGTCTGTCTGTCTGTCTGTCTGTCTGTCTGTCTGTCTGTCTGTCTGTCTGTCTGTCTGTCTGTCTGTCTGTCTGTCTGTCTGTCTGTCTGTCTGTCTGTCTGTCTGTCTGTCTGTCTGTCTGTCTGTCTGTCTGTCTGTCTGTCTGTCTGTCTGTCTGTCTGTCTGTCTGTCTGTCTGTCTGTCTGTCTGTCTGTCTGTCTGTCTGTCTGTCTGTCTGTCTGTCTGTCTGTCTGTCTGTCTGTCTGTCTGTCTGTCTGTCTGTCTGTCTGTCTGTCTGTCTGTCTGTCTGTCTGTCTGTCTGTCTGTCTGTCTGTCTGTCTGTCTGTCTGTCTGTCTGTCTGTCTGTCTGTCTGTCTGTCTGTCTGTCTGTCTGTCTGTCTGTCTGTCTGTCTGTCTGTCTGTCTGTCTGTCTGTCTGTCTGTCTGTCTGTCTGTCTGTCTGTCTGTCTGTCTGTCTGTCTGTCTGTCTGTCTGTCTGTGATTTATTGGAAACAGAAAATCGGTTTGATGTGTCTGACGTTGCGCAAGAGCTTTACCTGAGCACCATCCCGTGAAAGTTAAGCGTATACACGCGTGTCTTACCAGAGAAGTGCTCTCAGTGGAGGCAACAAACATTTATGGACCGAAACTGTAGTGTTTGACCGGCAATTTCGAGGAAGCATTCGAGTGGAGTCATAAGGATCTGTTGTCACGTGCGTTTTCCTACTTTAACATTCTACACGTAGTCTGTGGTCACGAAGGCGCCTTCGGCGTTGCGAAAGCTTGGTCAGATGACGTCAGCAGGGTAATGAGTGGCAGAACGTGGATATTACTGGCCAACATGGCAGCGACCGCAGACCAAGGCTCAAAAATGGGCCACTTAAGCGGGCGACCGCGGTATAGTGGTGGCCAGCGTCGCGATCGTTCTAAGGCGGATTAAAATATTCTGTGTTTCGTCTTGTCGCACGCAACGTTCCGAGAGAGCACGGCGCGATACTCGTCCACAAATAAAGATAAAAAATCCTGCACTCGCCCATCAGCAGACATAGCGTGCCGCCAGACGGCTGGCCAGTTTATCGAGCCTGCTTTTTTTTTTGTCTAGGCAAGTCCGTGCGATCGCGCTTCTACGCATCGCCATCGGCGCGCCGACGGCTCAATAAGCGCTGCTCACCTCGTAACCCCGGCGCCTGTAAATCAGCTCGTTTCCAAGTCGTAAAACGACGCCCGGCCCATCCGGCATCGGAAGAGGGACGCCGCCGCCATTGGTTCTGGCTCCATGGCGTCCGTGCGCGCTGCGGCAAGCGTCCGGCCCGTGTGCACGCACGCGTACGCGAGATTCACGCCGAAACCGCGCCATCAAACTGTCGCTATTTGATGGCCCCCGCACAAGGCGTGCGCATACACGTAAATCCGAAGCCCAAGTGACAAGAGGGAACACAGTCGCACTTTCTTTCTTTTTATCCCCCCCCCCCCCGAGTTGCAATGCAGCATTTGCGTCAGCGAGTAAAAAAAAAAACGATTAAGATAGCTGCGAGTAAACTTCCGATTTGCTACGAGAATGTGCCACGGGTTAGGTGTGCACTGGGCCTTATGGAGCTATAATCTGGCAGGAGTAATTAATCTCCGCTTGTCTCTTAACGTTCAGATATCCAGAATACCGGCGGCACTTTTACGAAAGGTCTCGCCTAATGGAACGCGTGACTACTGTGTCTGCCCTGTTTCCGGCGAGAGATAGGCGAACTTACTTTGGCTGTGCACCCGAAATGCGGCGTGCCGAAGTGCGGCATGGCGATTGCTGTTCCGACATAACGCTGACAAGAAGCGTATACCTGAAATAAAGTCAGGCGTATGCGAAATATCTTTATCGCAAGAAATCGGTTCGCTTCCCGACGTCCCTTCATTTGATTTTTTTTTGCCGTCTGTGTTTATGTCGCATGGTTACGAGCAAAAAAAGACCATAGCGGTCAAAATATGCGCTCAAGCTCGGTTGAGTCTGACGCTGTCAACCGGACCAACAGTGAACTGCACAGCCTGGCTCACAAAGCAGCTGGCATAAAAGGTTGCTCCGTGAAAACAGCCACCGGCGGGTCGTCGTATATGGAACAAATTAGCGAACGTGGCCGGCCAACGACAAACACTTTCTTTTTATGAGTGGCCTCAGGCCTGCATGCTGAACTTCTCCGCGACGTAAACGCATCTATAGTACACCGGATCTTTTTTTTTAATTTTCAACTGATTCTTTTTACAATTGGATCGATTATTCGGCCTGATCGAGTGGATGACTTAAAGGCGCCGACATGCACGACAAATCGTAGCGTTGGTGGAGGTTCAGTAAAACTCACAAAATAAATTGTTAGTTATTTGCTTTAGGGTACATGTTGCACTTGCTAAATTGAAGCCGTGCACTATTACAGTCATGTCTCCTATGAAGAGCTCTTAAGACTAGCACCACTTTCTAGATATCTGCGCCAAAATCTGCAACAACAAAAAATGGAGGACGCTTAAGCTTCGCCTTCAAGAGTGGAACGCGACAGCTTGGTCGCACCCCGTTCGTACCGCCCACTTATTCGCTCGGCATGCTCTTGACGGGACAAAAGGGAGAAGCGGGCGAGTGGTGCGCCACCTGTCGGGGCAGCGCCGTACATTGCGAGGAGGGGGTCTTCTGCGTTTGCGGCAAGATGGCTCTGCGGGTGCGCCAAGCGCAGAAGAAATGTAGCGGGAACGTACTTCGCTACTCGTTTAACTGCAACTTCTGTAATTTACATGCTCATAGTTACCAATATAGACAGCAGTATAACTTTCTACGGCGCGTTTCTAAGGCAACACCGCATTCACTAGAGGAGCTTTTGTCCCGCTTTGAACCATCGAACTCATGGCTGAGTGGTAGCGTCTCCGTCTCACACTCCGGAGACCCTGGTTCGGGTCCCACTCAGCCCTTCTTGCAAGTTGTTTTTATTTATGAATTGCCTTCCGGGATTTTTCGCTCACGGCCAACGCCACCAACGCCCGCGACACCGGTTTTCCTGCGACACGAGCTCTTTAACGCTGTCGCGTTAAAATGCATCGGCTTTTGAGTTAGAACGTCCTGGACTGTTAGAAGAACGCCTTTGAGAAACTGATATCAGGAACGCCGATTTATTTCGCAACGCAAGTTGAGGCTGGATGTGACGAATGCGGTGCTAGTCCTTGGATATTGTTAAGCATGCAAAACTGCATACTCAAGCATGCAGGACAAATGACACGTATTCTTTGTGAAGCCCTCTTGCTAAGTAAAAAGTCGCCGGATCGAATCCTGGACGCGGCAGTCGTATTTCTCTGGGACTCGGTGGGAGGACGCCCGCGTCCCAGGGGGTTAAAAATGAATCCGGTGCACTCACCAACGGCGTCTCACGCACGTAGCTCACGTTGCACCTTCGTGATGTTCACTGCGAACAGATGACCACTTGACGCGTCATGTTGCAGCGCGAAGCACATGGAAGTCCATAGCAGATGCACGCACATACAATGGCGGACATGTAAACAGCATGCTAAGCATGGTCCTGAGTTCCGGATTATATCGCTTACCTATGAGATTCCGTAGTCCACGTGCACCGGCATAACCGATGAGGTCGTTTGAACCAAGGCGATATTTGCTTGATTACACTTCAGGCAGGCACGTGTAGTGCGGCCTCAACAATCCGAGGGACGTGAGCGGCGGTATCATGAAGCTCGTATCTCTCGGTGTTTTTCCTCCGACGCTGGCACATCGCCCCTCCGTATACGGTGTGTCAACAAGCACGCACTTGATCGTCCTGCTATGCTATTCGTGCAGTCGTATTGCTCAATCCTCCACGATCCGCACGGCATGCGACGAGACTCGTTTGCGCGAGTTTCAAAATACACAGCGAGGCTTCGAACAAAGCACCGAGAGTACACCGCTGAGCGGCGCTATATTATACAAGGGACGTGCTGTCACGCCCCTCTCTTCCATCTCCCGTCGCTTATTCCAGAGCGAGCGATATTCGGGCAGTGACGAAACGCTGCTGGTCACTTCGTCCGATGCTTCTATTTAGGGCCCGAGCCGAGTTGACGCATGCCTGACCTGGGTTCATGACGAGGCCGGCCCGCAACTTATGCGACCGTGCGGTGTTCGTGAGAGCCGTGGTCACGGCGTGGCGCTAGCGCGGGTAAAGCGCAGCCGCATTTAGCGCGGCTCGAACAAGTCGTTTACGGCGACGCACCGAGATGGTCGCTGCTGATAGACCGCGGCACACCCGCGGGAGAGGGCGCGCAAAGCACGCGGCGCCCCGAGGGGGCCCTCGTTTTTTATCGCGCTGCAGAAGCACGTAAAAGAGAGCAGCAAAGCTCCGAAGACCTTCCGGGTTGGCTGTGAGGGGGGATGAATTGCTCTGGATGGAGGCAACCGCCTACGCCCGCTATTTTGCGGCACATAGTTCCAACAGAGTTCGCTCGGATTGGTGGCGGAAGAGAGTTGAACAGATTTTGACGCAGCTGCGTCGCCATAATTGGTATCTTTTTGGATCCTGTGATCCTTGTGCTCTCCGTGGCGCGTGCCCAAACGTTCAAATCGGTTACGGTGGGCAGCATTTCTGCCGGGCTGTGTTAACGAAAACGATGTCATTACGATGTTGCATCACCCGCATCCGTGCTTTGTTGGACGCTGCAGCGCATCCTGGGGTATTGATTGTGCCCCAGACTGCTTGTTTGCTTCTTTCTTTCTCTCTTTCTTTCTTTCTTTCTTTCTTTCTTTCTTTCTTTCTTTCTTTAAGTACCCTAAATGCCTGAGTAGGCATTACGTATGTCGGGAGAAGTGGGGAAACGAAATCATGAGAAGCGAGTAAAAGGATTACTCCGTGTGTGCGCAACTAACCGTTTGCATATAATTAGCTGCAAAAAAAGTCGCAGCGTTATGTCCGCTGCTGTGGGCCACAGTGGGATAATGATTAGAGCTAGAGGGATCTGCTTCACACGGCATATACAACGACGGCCTTTTTCACTACGGTCTTAAGATCTCGCTATGTATGACGCTAACTGGTGTGAAATAAAAAAGAAATGAAAATCAGCGGGCCCCAAGCATGTGTGTAAATCAGTGATTAGCAAACGTTTCTTTGATGTTTACTGAAATTTATTCTCCTTATTGTTTACTTTTATTCAGCTCAACGCTCCGCGCTCAATGCACACAATGGTCTAATTTAGTTTGTTTGACTACCCTTCCGCACTTGGCTGCTTCTGTGGCCGACTGCTTCACTTGTCTGTATAGCCAACTTCAATTTTCTTTTGCCACCTTCAATCCTTGCCTCTTCTTTGGCTTCTGTATTCAGAAAGAAAGCTTTGCCTTAATTGCGAAATAAGTGTTTTCGTGTGTACTACGGCTGCCAAAGGGCACATTTTGCACATAAAAATAAATTATGGAGTTTTACGTGTTACGTGCCAAAAGCACTATCTGATTATGAGGCACGCCGTAGTGGGAGACTCCGGAGATTTGGACCCCCTGGGGTCCTTTAACATGCGCATAAATGTAAGTACACGGGTATTTTCCAAATTCGACCTCATGGAAATGCGGCCGTCATGGCCATGATTCGACCCCGCGACCTCGTGCTTAGGAGCCCAACACCATAACCCCTAAGCAACCACGGCGGGTATTTTCTGCATAGACCATAGGCCTGTTGTTTGGCTGTTGACTTGATGGTGGTGGCACTGTAAAGAGCACAGAATGAGTGATCCGGTGAGTACATACAGGAACTGTTAGGTATTAAACCACCTCTGGCCGCCCGCTTCCCACTCGAGTGATCTAGACTTAGGTCGGTCTCCAGCATTTCTAGCAGCCATGTACCGTGTATGAGGTCACAGTTATCAACCTCCAAGGGTACAGGTAAACCTGGCAGCGGCAGGTAAGGTAAGGTAAGATGCCACGGCCCTCAGCGAACCACTTCGCTGCGAGTGGCCCGCCAGCCCTTGTCTGCTACTACAGATAGCCCGGCAGCGCCACCGCTGCCGTGCCTCAACTGCCCCTGGATTCACGCACCGTCATCGACAACAACCGAGGAGCCATCTATAAAAGACCATCACCAACGCGCGGCACTCTGTGGGCTCGGTCGCTGTGCCACGATGCACTCATCTAAGCCGTTCGCCTTCGCTGCGCAGGTCAGTAATCAGTATTGTCTTTCCACAAAAAAATCAAGTAACTACTGTCTCCTGCAGCTACCGAGCCCACAGTGCTGCCTTTCGATTGTTGTTGAATGTTATGATGTAGCACGTACCTTGTTGCTGTTGGCTGGTGATATCGAGTCAAACCCAGGTCCCGACACTGTACTCGCAGAACTAAAGAAGCTGTCTACTGGTCAGTCACAACTACTCGCCGAGGTTCAAGGCCTTAGAAACCAACTAACAACTACTGAACAGGCTATATCTGACCTCAGTAACAGATTATCCAACCTAGAAACTCGCTATCAAGACCTGGTAACACTACGCACCGACATGGATGCGATCTGCACTAACACCACCCAAACAGCCAAAGATATCAAAGGAATAGAAGCCCGCCTGGATGACGCCGAAAATCGCTCGCGACGAAACAATTTAATTTTCTATAATATCACAGATAACAATGCATCGGAAAACTACGCCCAATCTGAAGAAACTGTCCTGCGCCTCTGCCGTGATCACTTAGGTCTAACCATTGACCCAAAAGAAATTGAACGGGCTCACCGTCTTGGGCGCCATTCTTCTGGGCGCTCTCGCCCAATTATAGTCAAACTGACATTTTTTAAAACCAAACAGCTAATTCTTTCAAATGGCCGTAAGTTAAAAAGGACTGATTACAGCGTCGGGGAGGATTTTTCACGCCCTGTCCGAGATGCGCGAAAGCATCTAGTTAGATTTGCCAAAACTAAAAACACAAAATTTTCCTTGCGCTACAAAACATTATTCATCGGTCCGAAACAGTACGCATTCGACGAATCATCGCAGACAGTAAAAGAAATCTCATAGCATACGGTTCATTGTCGTGTAACTAAACTTCCTGGTAGCAGCCCTCGTGGTAAACTTCCAAATCTTTCTTTTTCTATTATTTTCACAAACATACGCAGTTTCCTACCCAAATGTGAACACATCTGTAATCTTGTTTCATCATCTTCCAGCAACATACTTGTACTAACTGAAACGTGGCTAACAGATGACGTCACTGATACGGAAGTTCTTGCCAATCTACCTAATTTTAAAGTTTTCCGCAAGGACCGCAAGGGCTCCAGAGGAGGAGGTGTTCTCATTGCCACTAACCAACAATTGCCTTGTTCTGTTATTAATATCCAATCAGAACTTGAAATACTATGGGTAATCTGCCGTTCCGCACCTCAAACCGTCATACTAGGTGTCTGCTACAGACCCCTCTACAGCTATCCACAATTTTCTTATTACCTAAATGATAGCCTAAATCAACTTACTACTACACATCCCAACGCGCGCATTCTTCTTTTTGGCGATTTTAACTTCCCGTCTATTGACTGGCAGAACTTCACACCAACAAGCAATGAAGAAATAACTAACTTCCTTGACGTCTGTCTAAATTTTAATCTCACCCAATTAGTAAAAGAACCTACACGCGTCGTACGTGATTCGTCAAACATCTTGGACCTTATACTAACTAATCACCCTGAAAGTTTAGCGAATCTTACTTATCTCCGCGAAGTTAGCGACCACAAAATTATACATGCTACTTTCACCCTCATCGCGGAATCGCGCCAAACGTTCCACAAAACAATTCGCCTTTATGACAAAGGCAATTACAATGAAATGAACAACCAATTGCTTGCTTTTTTTCCAGAATTCGAAAGAGATTTTCACGACCGATCAATTGAGGACAACTGGCTTACTTTTAAAACCAAGCTTGCAGAACTAACATCCAAATTCATTCCCACCATTACATTTCGTGCCAATCATAATAAACCATGGTTCACAAAGTCCTTAAAAATGCTCGAGAACAAGAAAAAACGACTTTTCCGTGCAGCAAAACTAAACCCAAGCGAATGCGCATGGAATAAATACTACGAGGCCGAGTCAACGTATTTGCGGTCCATTTCTAATGCCAAACATGCATTTTTTCATACTGACCTGCCGAAGATCCTAAGCAATAATCCCAGAAAGTTCTGGCAAGTTCTAAACCCTGATTATGCGCCTATCATTACCGACACGGATGGCGAGGAAGTGAACGACGTTGAGTGTGCAAATATATTTAACACTGCATTTTCATCTGTCTTCACAAACGAAACTGATATGCCAACATTTGTCCCAACTTCCCAACCAAGATCGCTCATGCCACCAGTCACATTCGCTGCACACGGCATCGCCGGTATCATTGAAAATATTAAGATGTCATCTTCTGCAGGTACTGACGAAATCACCAGAAAACTCTTAAAAAACATACGTCATGCTTCTTCAGAGTACTTATCATTACTGTTCACACAATCACTCTCCACAGGTAGCATACCCAGCGATTGGAAGGTGGGGAAGGTCGTTCCGGTCTTCAAATCAGGTAACAAAGAATCGCCCCTTAATTATCGCCCCATCTCTTTAACAAGTGTGCCATGCAAAATCATGGAACATGTAATCTATTCTTGCATAATGAACTTTCTCGACTCTATTTATTTCATCCTTCTCAACACGGCTTCCGTAAAAACCTATCTTGTGAAACGCAATTAGCTATTTTTGTCCATGACCTGCACATGGCCCTTGATTCTAACCTTCAAACTGACTCAATCTTCCTAGATTTCGCGAAAGCCTTCGACAAGGTTCCCCACGAGCGCTTTCTACTAAAACTTTCTTGGTTAAATTTGCATCATAACATACTGCAGTGGATAAAAGAATTTCTGGCAAACCGTACCCAATTTGTTCACGTTAATAATCAAACCTCTAGGTCTCTTGCAGTAACATCAGGCGTCCCGCAAGGAACAGTTCTTGGTCCCCTTCTATTTTTAATATATATTAACGACCTACCAACACAGGTCTCCTGTAACATTCGCATCTTTGCCGATGACTGTGTTATCTATCGCACAATCAGTAACCCCTCTGATCAACTAACTCTTCAAAGAGACTTAACTTGCGTCCAGGACTGGTGTAACCAATGGCTCATGGAACTAAACCCCGATAAATGCAAACTCATGTCATTTCATCGAAAACGTAATCCTCTCCTGTTCCCTTATACAATTTCGCACGTCACGATAGCATTAACACAGTCTTACAAATACCTAGGCGTAACGTTGTCTAACGATCTAACCTGGAACGCGCATGTCACTAGAGTGATATCATCTGCTAACAGAAGCATTGGTTTCCTAAAACGTCATCTACGTCTAGCGCCACCAAACCTAAGATTGCTTGCATACAAGTCACTCGTACGCTCTAAGCTGGAATATGCCTCTGCCATCTGGAGCCCTAACCAAAAATATCTAAAAAACAGTCTAGAATCAGTGCAGAATCGTGCCACAAGATTCATCCATTCATGCTATTCATATAATGTCAGTATATCACCGTTAAAAGCAGAATCCGGCTTAACAAGCCTGACTTGTCGGCGTCGTATCGCTACTATGTACTTATTTCATAGGTTTTTTTACAGCTCACTTCATCATCCACCCTACATCAGCCCTCCTGCACGCATTTCTCTCCGCATTGGTCATCCCTTTCAAGTCGCCCGTCCACGTACGCACACTACCACGTTTGCCACATCATTCTTCCCACGTTCAGCCTCGGACTGGAACGGCCTTCCACACGACATCGCCGCAATCACCTGCCCATCGACGTTTTTGAACTGTATAATTAACATATTTACCAGCGAGCAAACTTGTACCTAAACATCTTTCCCTTGTGTATATAATTTATTTTAATAGCTACCCACCCCTTATGTAATACCCCCAATCCTGGGGGCCTTTAAGGTAATAAAGTGAAAGTGAAGTGAAGTAACCTGGCAGCGGCAGGTAAGTTAAGGTAACCTGGCAGCGGCAAACATTCGCAACGGCAGTGGCACCGAAAGACACCGTCCTTAAAAATCTGCCCTGTATCATTGCAGCAAAGAAGCCGATGTGATCCTGCCGGGCCGGGGTTATATCGCCGATTTGGACACACGTGCAAAAAGCCTGCCTGAAGACACGTCACAGCGTCCACATCGTTGTTGCAACGAGGGGACGCTGCCGTCAACGGATCAACCGTATAAAAAAGAAGCATGGAAGGAGGCGACCGACACATTGGCAGCGCCAGTAGCACCGAAAGACACCGTCCTTAAAAATCTGCCCTGTATCATTGCAGCAAAGAAGCCGATGTGATCCTGCCGGGCCGGGGTTATATCGCCGATTTGGACACACGTGCAAAAAGCCTGCCTGAAGACATCTCACAGCGTTCACTTCGTCGTCGCAACGAGGGGACGCTGCCGTCAACGGATCAACCGTATAAAAAAGAAGCATGGAAGGAGGCGACCGACACATTGGCAGCGCCAGTAGCACCGAAAGACACCGTCCTTAAAAATCTGCCCTGTATCATTGCAGCAAAGAAGCCGATGTGATCCTGCCGGGCCGGGGTTATATCGCCGATTTGGACACACGTGCAAAAAGCCTGCCTGAAGACATCTCACAGCGTTCACTTCGTCGTCGCAACGAGGGGACGCTGCCGTCAACGGATCAACCGTATAAAAAAGAAGCATGGAAGGAGGCGACCGACACATTGGCAGCGCCAGTAGCACCGAAAGACACCGTCCTTAAAAATCTGCCCTGTATCATTGCAGCAAAGAAGCCGATGTGATCCTGCCGGGCCGGGGTGATATCGTCGATTTGGACACAGGTGCAAAAAGCCTGCCTGAAGACATCTCACAGCGTTCACTTCGTCGTCGCAACGAGGGGAGGCTGCCGTCAACGCATCAACCGTATAAAAGAAGCATGGAAGGAGGCGACCGACACATTGGCAGCGCCAGTAGCACCGAAAGACACCGTCCTTAAAAATCTGCCCTGTATCATTGCAGCAAAGAAGCCGACGTGATCCTGCCGGGCCGGGGTGATATCGTCGATTTGGACACACGTGCAAAAAGCCTGCCTGAAGACATCTCACAGCGTTCACTTCGTCGTCGAGACGAGGGGAGGCTGCCGTCAACGCATCAACCGTATAAAAGAAGCACGGAAGGAGGCCACCGACACATTGGCAGCGGCAGTGGCACCGAAAGACACCGTCCTTCAAAATCTGCCATGTATTATTGCAGCAAAGAAGCTAACGTGATCCTGGCCGGCCGGGGTGATATCACCCATTTGGACAAACGTGCAAAAAGCCTGCCTGAAGACACGTCACAGCGTTCACATCCTCGTTGCAACGAGGGGACGCTGCCGTCAACGGATCAGCCGCATAAAACAAGCACGGAAGGAGGCGAACGACACATTGGCAGCGGCAGTGGCACCGAAAGACACCGTGCTTAAAAATCTGCCCTGTATCATTGCAGCAAAGAAGCCGATGTGATCCTGCCGGGCCGGGGTGATATCGTCGATTTGGACACACGTGCAAAAAGCCTGCCTGAAACATCTCACAGCGTTCACTTCGTCGTCGCAACGAGGGGACGCTGCCGTCAACGGATCAACCGTATAAAAAAGAAGCATGGAAGGAGGCGACCGACACATTGGCAGCGCCAGTAGCACCGAAAGACACCGTCCTTAAAAATCTGCCCTGTATCATTGCAGCAAAGAAGCCGATGTGATCCTGCCGGGCCGGGGTGATATCGTCGATTTGGACACAGGTGCAAAAAGCCTGCCTGAAGACATCTCACAGCGTTCACTTCGTCGTCGCAACGAGGGGAGGCTGCCGTCAACGCATCAACCGTATAAAAGAAGCATGGAAGGAGGCGACCGACACATTGGCAGCGCCAGTAGCACCGAAAGACACCGTCCTTAAAAATCTGCCCTGTATCATTGCAGCAAAGAAGCCGACGTGATCCTGCCGGGCCGGGGTGATATCGTCGATTTGGACACACGTGCAAAAAGCCTGCCTGAAGACATCTCACAGCGTTCACTTCGTCGTCGCAACGAGGGGAGGCTGCCGTCAACGCATCAACCGTATAAAAGAAGCACGGAAGGAGGCCACCGACACATTGGCAGCGGCAGTGGCACCGAAAGACACCGTCCTTCAAAATCTGCCATGTATTATTGCAGCAAAGAAGCTAACGTGATCCTGGCCGGCCGGGGTGATATCACCCATTTGGACAAACGTGCAAAAAGCCTGCCTGAAGACACGTCACAGCGTTCACATCCTCGTTGCAACGAGGGGACGCTGCCGTCAACGGATCAGCCGCATAAAACAAGCACGGAAGGAGGCGAACGACACATTGGCAGCGGCAGTGGCACCGAAAGACACCGTGCTTAAAAATCTGCCCTGTATCATTGCAGCAAAGAAGCCGATGTGATCCTGCCTGGACGGGGTGATATCGCCGATTTGGACAGACGTGCAAAAAGCCTGCCTGAAGACACGTCACAGCGTTCACATCCTCGTTGCAACGAGGGGACGCTGCCGTCAACGGATCAGCCGCATAAAACAAGCACGGAAGGAGGCGAACGACACATTGGCAGCGGCAGTGGCACCGAAAGACACCGTGCTTAAAAATCTGCCCTGTATCATTGCAGCAAAGAAGCCGATGTGATCCTGCCGGGCCGGGGTGATATCGTCGATTTGGACACACGTGCAAAAAGCCTGCCTGAAGACATCTCACAGCGTTCACTTCGTCGTCGCAACGAGGGGAGGCTGCCGTCAACGCATCAATCGTATAAAAGAAGCACAGAAGGAGGCCACCGACACATTGGCAGCGGCAGTGGCACCGAAAGACACCGTCCTTAAAAATCTGCCATGTATTATTGCAGCAAAGAAGCTAACGTGATCCTGGCCGGCCGGGGTGATATCGCCGATTTGGACAGACCTGCAAAAAGCCTGCCTGAAGACACGTCACAGCGTTCACATCCTCGTTGCAACGAGGGGACGCTGCCGTCAACGGATCAGCCGCATAAAACAAGCACGGAAGGAGGCGAACGACACATTGGCAGCGGCAGTGGCACCGAAAGACACCGTGCTTTAAAATCTGCCCTGTATCATTGCAGCAAAGAAGCCGATGTGATCCTGCCTGGACGGGGTGATATCGCCGATTTGGACAGACGTGCAAAAAGCTTGCCTGAAGACACGTCGCAGCGTTCACATCGTCGTTGCAACGAGGGGACGCTGCCGTCAATGGATCAACCGTATAAAAGAAGCACGGATAGAGGCGACCGACACATTGGCAGCGGAAGTAGCACCGATAGACACCGTCCTTAAAAATCTGCCCTGTATCATTGCAGCAAAGAAGCCGACGTGATCCTGCCTGGACGGGGTGATATCGCCGATTTGGACACACGTGCAAAAAGCTTGCCTGAAGACACGTCGAAGCGTTCACATCGTCGTTGCAACGAGGGGACGCTGCCGTCAACGGATCAACCGTATAAAAGAAGCACGGATAGAGGCGACCGACACATTGCCAGCGGAAGTCGCACCGATAGACACCGTCCTTAAAAATCTGCCCTGTATCATTGCAGCAAAGAAGCCGACGTGATCCTGCCTGGACGGGGTGATATCGCCGATTTGGACACACGTGCAAAAAGCTTGCCTGAAGACACGTCGCAGCGTTCACATCGTCGTTGCAACGAGGGGACGCTGCCGTCAACGGATCAACCGTATAAAAGAAGCACGGATAGAGGCGACCGACACATTGGCAGCGGAAGTAGCACCGATAGACACCGTCCTTAAAAATCTGCCCTGTATCATTGCAGCAAAGAAGCCGACGTGATCCTGCCTGGACGGGGTGATATCGCCGATTTGGACACACGTGCAAAAAGCTTGCCTGAAGACACGTCGCAGCGTTCACATCGTCGTTGCAACGAGGGGACGCTGCCGTCAACGGATCAACCGTATAAAAGAAGCACGGATAGAGGCGACCGACACATTGGCAGCGGAAGTAGCACCGATAGACACCGTCCTTAAAAATCTGCCCTGTATCATTGCAGCAAAGAAGCCGATGTGATCCTACCGGGCCGGGGTGATATCGTCGATTTGGACACACGTGCAAAAAGCCTGCCTGAAGACATCTCGCAGCGTTCACTTCGTCGTCGCAACGAGGGGAGGCTGCCGTCAACGCATCAACCGTATAAAGAAGCACGGAAAGAGGCCACCGACACATTGGCAGCGGCAGTGGCACCGAAAGACACCGTCCTTAAAAATCTGCCATGTATTATTGCAGCAAAGAAGCTAACGTGATCCTGGCCGGCCGGGGTGATATCACCCATTTGGACAAACGTGCAAAAAGCCTGCCTGAAGACACGTCACAGCGTTCACATCCTCGTTGCAACGAGGGGACGCTGCCGTCAACGGACCAGCCGCATAAAACAAGCACGGAAGGAGGCGAACGACACATTGGCAGCGGCAGTGGCACCGAAAGACACCGTGCTTAAAAATCTGCCCTGTATCATTGCAGCAAAGAAGCCGATGTGATCCTGCCTGGACGGGGTGATATCGCCGATTTGGACAGACGCGCAAAAAGCCTGCCTGAAGACACGTCACAGCGTTCACATCCTCGTTGCAACGAGGGGACGCTGCCGTCAACGGATCAGCCGCATAAAACAAGCACGGAAGGAGGCGAACGACACATTGGCAGCGGCAGTGGCACCGAAAGACACCGTGCTTAAAAATCTGCCCTGTATCATTGCAGCAAAGAAGCCGATGTGATCCTGCCGGGCCGGGGTGATATCGTCGATTTGGACACACGTGCAAAAAGCCTGCCTGAAGACATCTCACAGCGTTCACTTCGTCGTCGCAACGAGGGGATGCTGCCGTCAACGCATCAATCCTATAAAAGAAGCACGGAGGAGGCCACCGACACATTGGCAGCGGCAGTGGCACCGAAAGACACCGTCCTTAATAATCTGCCATGTATTATTGCAGCAAAGAAGCTAACGTGATCCTGGCCGGCCGGGGTGATATCGCCGATTTGGACAGACCTGCAAAAAGCCTGCCTGAAGACACGTCACAGCGTTCACATCCTCGTTGCAACGAGGGGACGCTGCCGTCAACGGATCAGCCGCATAAAACAAGCACGGAAGGAGGCGAACGACACATTGGCAGCGGCAGTGGCACCGAAAGACACCGTGCTTAAAAATCTGCCCTGTATCATTGCAGCAAAGAAGCCGATGTGATCCTGCCTGGACGGGGTGATATCGCCGATTTGGACAGACGCGCAAAAAGCCTGCCTGAAGACACGTCACAGCGTTCACATCCTCGTTGCAACGAGGGGACGCTGCCGTCAACGGATCAGCCGCATAAAACAAGCACGGAAGGAGGCGAACGACACATTGGCAGCGGCAGTGGCACCGAAAGACACCGTGCTTAAAAATCTGCCCTGTATCATTGCAGCAAAGAAGCCGATGTGATCCTGCCGGGCCGGGGTGATATCGTCGATTTGGACACACGTGCAAAAAGCCTGCCTGAAGACATCTCACAGCGTTCACTTCGTCGTCGCAACGAGGGGATGCTGCCGTCAACGCATCAATCCTATAAAAGAAGCACGGAGGAGGCCACCGACACATTGGCAGCGGCAGTGGCACCGAAAGACACCGTCCTTAAAAATCTGCCATGTATTATTGCAGCAAAGAAGCTAACGTGATCCTGGCCGGCCGGGGTGATATCGCCGATTTGGACAGACCTGCAAAAAGCCTGCCTGAAGACACGTCACAGCGTTCACATCCTCGTTGCAACGAGGGGACGCTGCCGTCAACGGATCAGCCGCATAAAACAAGCACGGAAGGAGGCGAACGACACATTGGCAGCGGCAGTGGCACCGAAATACACCGTGCTTAAAAATCTGCCCTGTATCATTGCAGCAAAGAAGCCGATGTGATCCTGCCTGGACGGAGTGATATCGCCGATTTGGACACACGTGCAAAAAGCTTGCCTGAAGACATGTCGAAGCGTTCACATCGTCTTTCCAACGAGGGGACGCTGCCGTCAACGGATCAACCGTATAAAAGAAGCACGGATAGAGGCGACCGACACATTGGCAGCGGAAGTAGCACCGATAGACACCGTCCCTAAAAATCTGCCCTGTATCATTGCAGCAAAGAAGCCGATGTGATCCTACCGGGCCGGGGTGATATCGTCGATTTGGACACACGTGCAAAAAGCCTGCCTGAAGACATCTCACAGCGTTCACTTCGTCGTCGCAACGAGGGGAGGCTGCCGTCAACGGATCAACCGTATACAAAAGAAGCACGAAGGAGGCGACCGACACATTGGCAGAGGCAGTGGCTCCGAAAGACACTGTCCTTAAAAATCTGCCCTGTATCACTGCAGCAAAGAAGCCGACGTGAGCCTGCGGGCCGGGGTGATATCGTCGATTTGGACACACGTGCAAAAAGCCTGCCTGAAGACATCTCACAGCGTTCACTTCGTCGTCGCAACGAGGGGAGGCTGCCGTCAACGCATCAACCGTATAAAAGAAGCACGGAAGGAGGCCACCGACACATTGGCAGCGGCAGTGGCACCGAAAGACACCGTCCTTAAAAATCTGCCATGTATTATTGCAGCAAAGAAGCTAACGTGATCCTGGCCGGCCGGGGTGATATCACCCATTTGGACACACGTGCAAAAAGCCTGCCTGAAGACATCTCACAGCGTTCACTTCGTCGTCGCAACGAGGGGAGGCTGCCGTCAACGCATCAACCGTATAAAAGAAGCATGGAAGGAGGCGACCGACACATTGGCAGCGCCAGTAGCACCGAAAGACACCGTCCTTAAAAATCTGCCCTGTATCATTGCAGCAAAGAAGCCGATGTGATCCTGCCGGGCCGGGGTGATATCGTCGATTTGGACACACGTGCAAAAAGCCTGCCTGAAGACATCTCACAGCGTTCACTTCGTCGTCGCAACGAGGGGAGGCTGCCGTCAACGCATCAACCGTATAAAAGAAGCATGGAAGGACGCGACCGACACATTGGCAGCGCCATTAGCACCGAAAGACACCGTCCTTAAAAATCTGCCCTGTATCATTGCAGCAAAGAAGCCGATGTGATCCTGCCGGGCCGGGGTGATATCGTCGATTTGGACACACGTGCAAAAAGCCTGCCTGAAGACATCTCACAGCGTTCACTTCGTCGTCGCAACGAGGGGAGGCTGCCGTCAACGCATCAACCGTATAAAAGAAGCACGGAAGGAGGCCACCGACACATTGGCAGCGGCAGTGGCACCGAAAGACACCGTCCTTAAAAATCTGCCATGTATTATTGCAGCAAAGAAGCTAACGTGATCCTGGCCGGCCGGGGTGATATCACCCATTTGGACAAACGTGCAAAAAGCCTGCCTGAAGACACGTCACAGCGTTCACATCCTCGTTGCAACGAGGGGACGCTGCCGTCAACGGATCAGCCGCATAAAACAAGCACGGAAGGAGGCGAACGACACATTGGCAGCGGCAGTGGCACCGAAAGACACCGTGCTTAAAAATCTGCCCTGTATCATTGCAGCAAAGAAGCCGATGTGATCCTGCCTGGACGGGGTGATATCGCCGATTTGGACAGACGTGCAAAAAGCCTGCCTGAAGACATCTCACAGCGTTCACTTCGTCGTCGCAACGAGGGGAGGCTGCCGTCAACGCATCAACCGTATAAAAGAAGCACGGATAGAGGCGACCGACACATTGGCAGCGGAAGTAGCACCGATAGACACCGTCCTTAAAAATCTGCCCTGTATCATTGCAGCAAAGAAGCCGACGTGATCCTGCCTGGACGGGGTGATATCGCCGATTTGGACAGACGTGCAAAAAGCTTGCCTGAAGACACGTCGAAGCGTTCACATCGTCTTTCCAACGAGGGGACGCTGCCGTCAACGGATCAACCGTATAAAAGAAGCACGGATAGAGGCGACCGACACATTGGCAGCGGAAGTAGCACCGATAGACACCGTCCTTAAAAATCTGCCCTGTATCATTGCAGCAAAGAAGCCGACGTGATCCTGCCTGGACGGGGTGATATCGCCGATTTGGACACACGTGCAAAAAGCTTGCCTGAAGACACGTCGCAGCGTTCACATCGTCGTTGCAACGAGGGGACGCTGCCGTCAACGGATCAACCGTATAAAAGAAGCACGGATAGAGGCGACCGACACATTGGCAGCGGAAGTAGCACCGATAGACACCGTCCTTAAAAATCTGCCCTGTATCATTGCAGCAAAGAAGCCGACGTGATCCTGCCTGGACGGGGTGATATCGCCGATTTTGACACACGTGCAAAAAGCTTGCCTGAAGACACGTCGAAGCGTTCACATCGTCGTTGCAACGAGGGGAGGCTGCCGTCAACGCATCAACCGTATAAAAGAAGCATGGAAGGAGGCGACCGACACATTGGCAGCGCCAGTAGCACCGAAAGACACCGTCCTTAAAAATCTGCCCTGTATCATTGCAGCAAAGAAGCCGACGTGATCCTGCCTGGACGGGGTGATATCGCCGATTTGGACACACGTGCAAAAAGCTTGCCTGAAGACACGTCGCAGCGTTCACATCGTCGTTGCAACGAGGGGACGCTGCCGTCAACGGATCAACCGTATAAAAGAAGCACGGATAGAGGCGACCGACACATTGGCAGCGGAAGTAGCACCGATAGACACCGTCCTTAAAAATCTGCCCTGTATCATTGCAGCAAAGAAGCCGATGTGATCCTGCCGGGCCGGGGTGATATCGTCGATTTGGACACACGTGCAAAAAGCCTGCCTGAAGACATCTCACAGCGTTCACTTCGTCGTCGCAACGAGGGGAGGCTGCCGTCAACGCATCAACCGTATAAAAGAAGCATGGAAGGAGGCGACCGACACATTGGCAGCGCCAGTAGCACCGAAAGACACCGTCCTTAAAAATCTGCCCTGTATCATTGCAGCAAAGAAGCCGACGTGATCCTGCCTGGACGGGGTGATATCGCCGATTTGGACACACGTGCAAAAAGCTTGCCTGAAGACACGTCGCAGCGTTCACATCGTCGTTGCAACGAGGGGACGCTGCCGTCAACGGATCAACCGTATAAAAGAAGCACGGATAGAGGCGACCGACACATTGGCAGCGGAAGTAGCACCGATAGACACCGTCCTTAAAAATCTGCCCTGTATCATTGCAGCAAAGAAGCCGACGTGATCCTGCCTGGACGGGGTGATATCGCCGATTTGGACACACGTGCAAAAAGCTTGCCTGAAGACACGTCGAAGCGTTCACATCGTCGTTGCAACGAGGGGACGGTGCCGTCAACGGATCAACCGTATAAAAGAAGCACGGATAGAGGCGACCGACACATTAGCAGCGGAAGTAGCACCGAAAGACACCGTCCTTAAAAATCTGCCCTGTATCATTGCAGCAAAGAAGCCGACGTGATCCTGCCTGGACGGGGTGATATCGCCGATTTGGACACACGTGCAAAAAGCTTGCCTGAAGACACGTCGAAGCGTTCACATCGTCGTTGCAACGAGGGGACGCTGCCGTCAACGGATCAACCGTATAAAAGAAGCACGGATAGAGGCGACCGACACATTGGCAGCGGAAGTAGAACCGATAGACACCGTCCTTAAAAATCTGCCCTGTATCATTGCAGCAAAGAAGCCAACGTGATCCTGCCTGGACGGGGTGATATCGCCGATTTGGACACACGTGCAAAAAGCTTGCCTGAAGACACGTCGCAGCGTTCACATCGTCGTTGCAACGAGGGGACGCTGCCGTCAACGGATCAACCGTATAAAAGAAGCACGGATAGAGGCGACCGACACATTGGCAGCGGAAGTAGCACCGATAGACACCGTCCTTAAAAATCTGCCCTGTATCATTGCAGCAAAGAAGCCGACGTGATCCTGCCTGGACGGGGTGATATCGCTGATTTGGACACGCGTGCAAAAAGCTTGCCTGAAGGCACGTCAAAGCGTTCCCATCGTCGTTGCAACGAGGGGACGCTGCCGTCAACGGATCAACCGTATAAAAGAAGCACGGATAGAGGCGACCGACACATTGGCAGCGGAAGTAGCACCGATAGACACCGTCCTTAAAAATCTGCCCTGTATCATTGCATCAAAGAAGCCGACGTGATCCTGCCTGGACGGGGTGATATCGCCGATTTGGACACACGTGCAAAAAGCTTGCCTGAAGACACGTCGAAGCGTTCACATCGTCGTTGCAACGAGGGGACGGTGCCGTCAACGGATCAACCGTATAAAAGAAGCACGGATAGAGGCGACCGACACATTGGCAGCGGAAGTAGCACCGAAAGACACCGTCCTTAAAAATCTGCCCTGTATCATTGCAGCAAAGAAGCCGACGTGATCCTGCCTGGACGGGGTGATATCGCCGATTTGGACACACGTGCAAAAAGCTTGCCTGAAGACACGTCGCAGCGTTCACATCGTCGTTGCAACGAGGGGACGCTGCCGTCAACGGATCAACCGTATAAAAGAAGCACGGATAGAGGCGACCGACACATTGGCAGCGGAAGTAGCACCGATAGACACCGTCCTTAAAAATCTGCCCTGTATCATTGCAGCAAAGAAGCCGACGTGATCCTGCCTGGACGGGGTGATATCGCCGATTTGGACACACGTGCAAAAAGCTTGCCTGAAGACACGTCAAAGCCTTCCCATCGTCGTTGCAACGAGGGGACGCTGCCGTCAACGGATCAACCGTATAAAAGAAGCACGGATAGAGGCGACCGACACATTGGCAGCGGAAGTAGCACCGATAGACACCGTCCTTAAAAATCTGCTCTGTATCATTGCATCAAAGAAGCCGACGTGATCCTGCCTGGACGGGGTGATATCGCCGATTTGGACACACGTGCAAAAAGCTTGCCTGAAGACACGTCGAAGCGTTCACATCGTCGTTGCAACGAGGGGACGGTGCCGTCAACGGATCAACCGTATAAAAGAAGCACGGATAGAGGCGACCGACACATTGGCAGCGGAAGTAGCACCGAAAGACACCGTCCTTAAAAATCTGCCCTGTATCATTGCAGCAAAGAAGCCGACGTGATCCTGCCTGGACGGGGTGATATCGCCGATTTGGACACACGTGCAAAAAGCTTGCCTGAAGACACGTCGAAGCGTTCACATCGTCGTTGCAACGAGGGGACGCTGCCGTCAACGGATCAACCGTGTAAAAGAAGCACGGAAGGAGGCGACACGTTGGCAGCGGCAGTGGCACCGAAAGACACCGTCCTTAAAAATCTGCCCTGTATCATTGCAGGTTACTGCTTATTTCCATCCATTGAAAAAAAAAATTTTTTTCGCACTTCCTAGTGCTGCTGGTTCTGCGAAGGTGTATTCCTCCTGCATAACATTGTGTGTATCTCGACTGCTTTGATTGTTTTGAAGATGGCGGGAAAGGGTGCTGCAAAGCTAGATGCAAGTGTGAAAGAACTACGTGACTTAGCTAAAGCACTTGAGACTTTCCGGCGTGATATTAGAGCGGAGACGCGGGATATTAAAGAAGGTATTTCAGAGCTGAAGGATGGCGGGTCCTACTGCACTGATATCTGCAATAATGTAAAAGATACGGCCGCCGACATAAAAAACTTGAGACTTGAGGATGGAAATGCAGCAACTGCTGAAACAAAACATGGATTTAAAGGCTGAAAATGCAATGCCAACACAGGTGCGAGGAACTCGAGCAATATCAGCGCCTAAACAATCTAGAGGTGAAAGGAGCCCCCGCTGGCTGCAACCCACTGACCGTGATACAAAAAGATAGGCGAGAGAGTAGGGGAATGCGTCGAAGATGACGACGCTGACACGTGTCACTGGGTTCGCACGCCGAAACCGGGCGTCCAGAAAATAACTGTGCGCTTTGTTAGAAGAAGCAAGCGAAATGCTCTGCTGTCGAAAAGTAGGAAGCAAAGGCTCAACATCTCGCTGTTTGGTATGGAAGAACGACGACCAATCTTTGTATATGAGCACTTGACCCCTGAAAACAAAAACTTGCTTGCTGCTGTGATTCACAAAAAGAAGGAAGCGCACTGAAAATTTGTATGGACGTCCGGAGGCAGGGTGCTTGCACGAAAAAATGAGGAATCCCCTGTTGTCCACATCGCTGATACGCGAGATTTGGAGCAAATCCACAGCGTGTAGTAATAGTCCTGCCTTTTTTTTGTTTGTTCGCTTGTGCTGTTCATATCACGTATGGCTGAACTGATCGACAACTGCAGATATTATACTGTCAATGAATTTAATAGCGCGTTATCCACAAAAGAAAAAGTGCTTACAATAATGCACATAAATTCAGAAGAATAAAGGGAAAAGGAGATCATATAGGAGTATTGCTATCGCCCATATCTTCTGATATTGACATTTTAATCTTTACGGAAACTTGGATAACAGATAAAGCACACGCACCACACTTTTCAGGCTACCGTTCAGAATACCTCTGTCGTGATGGAAAAAATGGTGGTGGAATAGTCATTTATTTCAGGATTACTTTGTCTCATGAGATCCTCGAACACATATCAGTTGCGGCCGCAGACACTGAGTGTCTAAGCATGCGCATTAGCAAATTCTTAATTATTGCGCTTTATTGTCCACCCCAGGGGCATAAAAATAATTTCTTCGAATTTCGGGACACATGACTTGAGACCACTTCTTCTCCTAATAACCTTGTTTCGTTATGGGCGACACCAACATAGATTTCATTTCAGTTGACCCATATGCGAAAATGTTAGAACTTGTTTTTTCCACTTACGGTTAAACAAACTACATCACAAAACCAACCAGGATTACTACGCGCAGTGCAACAGTACTAGATATATGTGCTTCGAATGTAAACCCACCCCGCAGGGGCGTCTGCGTCAGCAGGCGTTTGGTGTGTTGCGACACCACGGACCCGAGCTCACGAGGGTTGGACCCTCTCGCGTGTAGCCGTGCGCGGCTTAGCCGTGTCCGGGGAAAAGGGGATCCTGGGGGTTGAGCCAATGCCGGGTGTTTGGACCTTTACGGCCCCTCGGCGGCGGCAACACACTCCTTTGGCCTCGGCTTCACGTAGACGGCACCCCCGGACTGACCCACCCGGGGGAAATCGGTAGTTGCCTTTTCCTGTCTCTCTCTTCCTCTAATCTTCGTCTTTCTCTTACTTTTCATCTTTCCTGTCTTCTCCTAGCTTCCGCTTACTTCCAATTTTTCCAGGCAGCAAGGGTTAACCTTGTGTGAATAACCAACCTAGGTTATCTCATATTTGGTTATAGCGATAACGTAAAGCTGGCGTTTGCAGGACCTGTTTTTGCAGTCCCTGTAACGTCCCCTTGTAGGGCTCCATGGTGGGTGGCTGGCGTTGTTGCCGAAAATTCAATTCCTTTATGGCTAGCTCCTTCCCTCCGCTTCCTGATCGCCCTCACAAAAGAGGGCGCACCGATGAAGTTTTCCAGTTCCTTGGACGACAAAGACCAAACTTCCCACGATACCATGTGATCCACTCAGAAAAATCCGATAAACAAGTACGAAACATTTCCCCTTTTCTAGTTTCCAAGTCCTTAACTGATGTCCTTGGTCCAGGCTACAAGGTATCAAGGCTGGCAAGTGGTGATCTCCTGTTAGAGCTCCATGATCAGAAACAGTACGATAAGTTGCCCAGTCTAGTATCATTTGGAGATGTTCCATTAACAGTGACTCCACACCGCACTCTCAACACCACCCGCGGCGTTGTCTCGGATGACGATTTGCTCCAGCTGACAGAGGCTGAGCTCCTGGAGGGCTTCAGTGATCAGAATGTTGTCAATGTGAGAAGAATTAAGATAAGAAGGGATGGAAAAGAAATTGAAACAAAGCACCTGATACTCACATTCGGTTCAAGTAGTCTGCCCGAGTCTGTAGAGGCCGGGTACATCAAGCTCCGTGTCAGACCATATGTGCCAAATCCTCTAAGATGCTTCAAATGCCAGCGTTTTGGCCACAGCTCGCAGAGCTGCCGAGGCCGCCAAACATGCGCCAAATGCAGTGCCCTTGAACACGCCACTGAAGCTTGTGCGAACACTCTCCACTGTGTAAACTGTGATGGGGAGCACGCCGCGTACTCGCGGTCGTGCCCATCGTGGAAAAAAGAAAAGGAAATTGTAACAATAAAAGTAAAGGAAAATATAAGTTTCAAGGAGGCACGTAGGCGGGTATCGTACCTGCCCAGGAAAACCTTTGCCGATGTGGCGCGTCAGGGGGCAGCGTCACAACGGCCTCCGGCGGCTGTCCGACCCACAGTCAGTGAGTCGCCAGTCACGCCATCTGCCCCCACGGTGGTTGCAGCTAGCGCTGCTCCGCCAACCGAGCAGACGGAGCCATCGACCCCGAAGGTGGGCGCAGCCGAGGCTGCCCCAACCGTCGAGGCCCCCTCCAGCGCTGGCAACGGCCAGCGCAGCCAAATGCCTCAGGATGCCCCATCGACCTCCGGGCTGGTGGGCGCAGGGGTCTTGCCCTCCAAGGCGGGACTCCCTCTGAAAACCTCTCGCTCGCAAGAGCGCTTGTCCGGCGTCTCACAGGAGGCAATGGACACTACACCTGTCCCCAAGGCGCACCAAACGCCTAAGGAGCGTCGAGACTCGCTCGAACGCTTCAGAAAGAACAAAACCCCTATTACAGGGCCTCGAAAGGGCTCTGTAATATAAGGCATCCACTCCATTTCCGTAAACACAGCACCAATTTACCTTAAACATGGATACACAAATCATTCAATGGAACATCATAGGTCTCCTTAGAAACCTTGATGATTTGCAAGAACTCATCCACAAACATAATCCAAAAGTGCTGTGTTTACAGGAAACACACTTAAAATCTAAACACACAAACTTTCTCCGTACGTATGTTACGTTTCGCAAAGATCGCGATGATGCCGTCGCATCATCGGGTGGTGTTGCCATTCTCACTCATAAAGGTATAGCATGTCAACCTTTACAGCTACAAACGCCCCTTGAAGCAGTGGCGGTTCGAGTTGTCCTACTAAAGAAACTCATCACCATTTGCTCCCTTTACATACCCCCGAATTACCAACTGAACAAACATGAATTTCACTCCTTGACTGATCAATTGCCAGAACCTTATGCTGTTCTTGGCGATTTCAATGCGCACAGCTCCTTGTGGGGCGACTCTCGTATAGATGCGCGAGGTCGCCTTGTTGAACAGTTCCTTTTTTCTTCTGGAGCGTGCCTTCTCAATAAGAAAGAACCCACATATTACTCTCTTGCAAACCGATCCTTTTCGTCAATAGATCTTAGTATAGCCTCCCCGTCTTTACTGCTCGAACTTGAATGGGAAGTTGCCAACAACCCTTACGGCAGCGACCACTTCCCTATACTGCTAAGATCACATAAAGAAAACGAATATCCACCACACGCTCCTAGGTGGAAGATTGAGACAGCTGATTGGGAGAAATTTCGATCTCTTACTAGTATCTCATGGGCTGACATGTCTTCGTTAGAAATTGATGCTGCAGTGGAGTTTTTCACAGCCTTCATAATAGAAGCCGCATATAAATGCATATCACAAGTAAATGGCTTGGCATGTAAACGGCGTGTCCCGTGGTGGAACGACGATTGTAGGATCGCTCGAAAGAAACAAAACAAAGCGTGGGGGTTGCTACGCGCCTCCCCCACTGCGGAGAATCTCATCAATTTTAAAAAAGTAAAATCACAAGGCAGGCGAACCCGCCGACAGGCCAGAAGAGACAGTTGGCAGAAGTTTTTATCTGATATAAACACGTATACAGATGAGGCCAAAGTCTGGAACAGGGTAAATAGCATAAGAGGGCGACAAACATACTCCCTCCCTTTGGTAAACACACATGGCGATACCCTGCAAGACCAGGCTGATGCTCTGGGTGAACACTTCGAGCGCGTGTCTAGCTCCACTCACTATTCAGAGAACTTCCTTAAATATAAAGAAATAGAAGAACTCAAGCCTCTGAATCGGAAGTGCACGCCAAACGATCCTTATAATCGCCCTTTTACCATTGCTGAACTTAAAGCCTCCTTGTCATTATGTCGGAGCTCTGCACCAGGCCCCGATAGAATCTTGTATGATATGCTTAAACACCTGCACTCCGACACAAAAATCACGCTACTTACACTTCTCAATGCTATCTGGGCTGCTGGTTATCTCCCATCGAAGTGGAAGGAGGCTATTGTGATCCCTGTTTTGAAGCATGGTAAAGACACTTCATTGCTCACTAGCTACCGTCCCATAGCGCTTACAAGCTGCCTCTGTAAGCTTTTCGAAAAAATGATCAATCGCCGTCTGACACATCTCCTAGAGTCTAGTAAAATGCTTGACCCATTTCAATGCGGTTTTAGGGAAGGGCGATCTACAACCGACCATCTCGTGCGCATCGAAGCGAGCATTCGCGATGCCTTCGTACACAAACAATCTTTCTTATCTGTATTTCTGGATATGGAAAAAGCATACGACACAACCTGGCGGTACGGAATCCTGCGCGACCTTTCGGTGCTGGGCATCCGCGGCAATATGTTAACTATCATAGAGAGCTACCTAGAGAACCGTACATTTCGGGTGAGAATAGGTCCTGCACTGTCGCGTACATTCATACAGGAAACTGGGGTACCCCAGGGTGGCGTACTCAGCTGCACGCTCTTTGTCGTAAAGATGAACACGCTTCGGGCATCATTACCACCAGCTATTTTTTATTCCGTCTATGTAGACGATATACAAATAGGCTTCAAATCCTGCAACCTCACAGTCTGCGAGAGACAGGTACAGCAGGCCCTAAACAAGGTGTCCACGTGGGCAGACCAAAATGGATTTAAAATCAACCCCCAGAAAAGTTCCTGCGTTCTCTTCACAAGAAAGAGAGGCCTAGTCCCAGATCCTTTTCTAGCGCTGGGCGGACAACAAATTCCTTTTAACAAAGAGCACAAATTTCTAGGTGTTATACTTGACTCCAAGCTTACCTTCATTCCACACCTAAAATGTCTAAAAACAAAATGTCTAAAAACAATGAACCTACTTAAAATCCTATCCCACACAACATGGGGTAGCAACAGGAAATGCCTGTTGAACCTTTACAGGAGCCTAGTTCGATCACGAATAGACTATGGTGCCGTAGTATATCACTCTGCCGCCCCGAGTGCACTAAAAATGTTAGACCCCGTTCACCATCTGGGAATCCGCCTGGCCACTGGCGCATTTAGAACAAGCCCTGTTGAAAGTCTGTATGTCGAGTCCGATGAGTGGTCACTCCATTTTCGGAGAACATACATCAGCTTTAACTACTTCCTGAAAGTGCGCTCTAATAAGGAACATCCGTGTTTCACAACCGTTAACGAATTGTCGTGTGAAACACTTTTTCGTAATAGACCCTCTTTGAGATTACCTTTCTCAATACGTGTAAGAGAACTTGGCGAAGAAATGGACGTCCCATTTCTCGAACATCGCCTAATGCCTGCTGTTAAGCTAATACCGCCCTGGCAGTGGCAGGTGATAGAATGTGACGTATCGTTTCTAAAGGTCACAAAGCACGCTCCTGAGCTTGAAATTATCATGCATTTCCGGGAGCTTCAATTGAAGTACTCCTGCTCCGAGTTTTACACAGACGCATCAAAATCACATGCTGGCGTATCCTACGCTGCTGTTGGGCCCTCTTTTACTGATTCTCACGTGTTGAACCCCATAACAAGTATCTTCACTGCAGAAGTCTACGCAGTACTGTGTGCAGTAAAACATATAAAGAAACTGAAACTGGACAAAGCCATATTCACAGACTCGTTAAGCCTTGTAAAAGCACTCACTTCTTCTCAAAAGCATACTAATCCTGTCTTCAATGAACTCTACTCACTCTTATGTAACATCTATTTATCACATAGGCATGTAGTAATATGCTGGGTTCCTGGCCATAGAGGAATCGAGGGAAATGTGCTTGCCGACGAGATCGCCAAATCAGTAGCATCGCAAGGTATTCGTTCTGCTGCTGTCCCTGCCACAGACATGAAGCCTTTTCTAAGACACAAACTCCGAAGCCACTGGCAACGCTTGTGGGATACAGAAACAAGTAATAAGCTTCACCTAATTAATCCGAAGCTAGGTCCCTGGCACCCAACTACGAAAATACGAAAAACAGATGTCCTATTCACAAGACTGAGAATAGGACACACATTTGGCACTCACAACTTTCTCTTGTCCGGTAACGAGCCTCCAACCTGCGGCAGATGTGGCGATCGGCTGACCGTCCTCCATGTCTTGCTGGAGTGCCGGGAAGCCGAAAGAGACAGGAGGAAACATTTCTCGTTTGCATACCGCCATTGTATTCCCCTGCATCCGGCTATGTTTCTTGGTGAAGAACCGCTTTTTAAGACCACAGCAGTCCTCGCTTTCTTAAAAGATGTTGTACTACATGTTACAAGACCATTCATTTCGTAGCGCGTCCTCTTTCCGTAGGATATCGCTAGGATAGATTCTCAGTATAGCACATGCCTCTCGGCCCTTGCGTTTCAAGGGCTCTGGCGAGGCAGTAGTGCTTTTAGACAATTTTAGCATCTCGCATATTTTATATAATGCATCATTATTTCTTAATGCATTTTAGTGATCATAGTACACGTCATTAATCATTGCCATAATTTTATTACGTGTAATTTTTATGCAATTTGCACCAACTCTTTTAGGCCCCTTTACAGCCACGTCACATTAAATTCACAAAACCCATCAGACCACGACATATTAAATACCACTAGCATGGCGCTCTTTGGCCACACCTGGCCCTTGCGCCATTAAACCACAAACATCATCATCATCATGTAAACCCATGCGAATCAAAAACTGGGATTTTATTCTATGACTTAAGCGATCACCTCCCTGTATTTTTTGCTTCATTTGCTCCAGAAAAAAAAACAGCCAAGCAACTAAACAGCTGACAACTGAGCGACTAAAAAATGACGAAACGAGGCAAACGTTTTTTTTCATATAGTTAAAGAAGTTGATTGGCACGATGTCTATTCTAAAGAAAAATGTAAACGATGCGTATGATACATTCATAAAGTTGCTTCGCGCTTGGGGAACACGACGAAGTGATCCTACTGCTGAGTGTTTGTTCTCTGTCACCAGTATTTTGTGGCAATTCTCGCTTTCTTCCGGGGAACGCTGTTCCCTGCCCGACGGGAATGGAAGTGGAACCACCCGCACTCCCTCCTGATGTAGCGGGGCCCGCATCGGCAACCTCAAGGAAGCGGAACAGCCTCTCGAGCGACAGCGAGGCTACCCTGATAGACTTGACCGAGAGCTACGACAGCTCCGACGACGACTACGTGACTGTCCTGAGTCAGAAAGCAAAGCGGCGGATGCTTAGGGCCTCTGTGGACACATCTACTATGAGGACTCCGCAGAGTTCGCCGAAGTACACCATCCTTTTCTTACCTGTGCTACCCTCCGACAACATGAGGTTCATCAACAGGCAAGTTGCATCGGTTGAACTCGAGAGACTGTTGCCAAATGGCATTGAGGACGTACGAGTCAACCCTCGGAAGAATATTGTCGCGGTAGACGTCGCCCAAGCGTCGGCGTTAGATTCTCTGCGAGCTATCACTGTTCTCGGTGACATGAACGTCCGTACCATCATCCCGATGGGAAAAGAAACTACTACAGGCGTCATATATGACATTGATGCGGGCATCTCAGGCGAGGATTTACCACTTTTGATAAAGCCTGCCAATCATGGGACCCACATACTACAGGTGGCCCGTCTCGGAACTTCCAGATGCGTGAAAATTGTCTTTAAAGGTGACTGCCTTCCGTCGCATGTGAAGGTAGGTCATTTTTGACATGCTGTCCGGCCCTTTGTTCCCAAGCCGCTTCAGTGCAGAAACTGTCAGAAATTCGGCCACGTGAGCGCCATCTGTGGACAGTCTGCTATATGTTCCCGCTGTGCAGCACAACACTCTGCAGGCGACTGCCAGGCAAAAGCTTATAAGTGTCCGAACTGTCAAGGGCCCCACGATGCCTCATCAAAGGAATGTCCTAGAGTTAAGCGAGAACTCTCCATCTTGAAGAAAATGGTGAGGGACCGGTCGACACATCGTGAAGCAGCTGCTGACGTCAGGCGACGTCGTTCTCGTCGCAGACGCTCATCAGGGAATTCTGCTCTCCGTACAAAGAATACGCGTGCCACACAGCCTCTTGCTGTTGAATCTGCTCCAACCTCAGTGCAGAATGTTTCCAAACCGTGTATAGATAACGGAGCATCTGAAAAGAATGCCGTGGATGAAGAATGGCCACCACTTCCAAGGATAAGCCCTGTGGAAAAACCCCAACGAGGAAAGACACCACAATGCTCACCTCTCACCCCTCACCCAGATGAGCTGACAGAGCATGACCGCCGAATTGTAACAATGCTCAAGTCTTTGATAAATACGATTCGCACGCTTGTGGGCAACTCGAATACGCCAACAGCTCGAAGCGCACTGCAAGTGTTGGATGCCCTGAGCCCAGTGCTTGCAAATCTTGCATAAGCACAATGGCTCTTCCACTGCCTTCACTCCGTGATGAAGTGCGCAGTGCGACGATTTTCCAGTGGAATGCCAGAGGACTTAAATCACGGATTTCATGTTTCCGCCAATACGTTTTCATGAACCGATTTCCTGTAGTGGTAATATGTGAACCGAACGTGTCAAAAGCGCTACGACTCTCTGGATACAAAGCCTTTATGGCGTCGACGTGCGGGCAATCCAGCAAAGTACTTGTTTACATCCGTACAGAACTGACTTACATTCCCCACTCGGTGCAGCCTCATGATGGAAACGAATACGTGTGTCTCCGCATTACAAAGAATAAAGTGGCCTTCACCCTTATCGGCGCCTACATATCCCCATATAGTCGATTCGACGGCGACCGATTGCGAGACATCCTGACGGTGACTACTGGACCCTGGATTATCACGGGAGACTTTAATGCTCATCACTTGGCTTGGGGAAGCTCCAGAATAGATTCCAGGGGCCGGAAACTTGTGGAATTTGCTTCCGACAATGAACTTGGCATTTTGAACGATGGCAGTCCGACGTACTTGCGTGGTTCGAACTATAGCAGTTGCTTAGACTTGACCTTGGTGTCACGGCAACTTGGTCAAAATGTTCGATGGTTCTCTGACATCGAGACTCATGGTAGTGGCCATATTCCCACCTACTTAAGTATCACTGGATTTGGAAGCTTCTCCTCTTCTACTTCCCGACAAGCATATATAAGGTGGTCAACGTATAAGACAAAGGTGGAAGAGGCATGCAAAGAAGGATTTACCGGCACCATTGAGAACCTTATTACAAGTGTACTGGAATCGCCTAAGTACACATTTCCATCCCCTAAAAACGTACGGATTTTGACATGGAACTTGAGCGACTTCGAACTATTCGCAGATGAGCCGAGAGGCGATACAGGCGCACGAAGTCAATTCATGACCTTAGAGTCGCTCGACGTATACAGAAGAAAATCCAACGTCGTATGGACAGTCTGGAGGAACAACGGTGGAAGACGTTCTGTGAATCACTTGACCCCCGCAAGCCACTGTCTATCATATGGAGGACGGTGCGCGGCCTTGGCTCGTCTCCACAGCAACGACACCCATTCTCAGCCCTAGCCCTCCATCAAGGCCGCTCACAGGTCGGTATAGCCGAAGACTTGTGTGAAGATTGCGGGCAGTGTGGTCACCATCAATAGCGAAATTCTGGGTGAGGTTCCTGCGGCACGCTTCCCAGAATTGAATGTGTCCTTCTCACTTGAGGAATTGGACGCTGCTCTGGCCTCATGCAGGCGCTCATCGTCGCCAGGACCAGACGGCATCACCTACGCTGCTTTATGCCACCTAGGTGAAGATGGCCGAAGCAGACTTCTGGAATGTTATAACCAGTCATGGAATGATGGCGTCGTTCCTGAGCGGTGGAAGTCCAGCCGCTTGATACCACTTCTGAAGCCTGGAAAGTCGCCACTTGACCTAGCGTCCTACCGACCCATTGCGCTGTCCAGTTGTGTTGGGAAGGTCATGGAAAGAATGATTCTCACCCGCCTAGAATGGTATCTTGAGCGCCACAACGTATACCCCGATGCCATGGCTGGTTTTAGAAGAGGCCGTTCCTCTATTGACAACGTCATCGACTTAGTCACGTCTGTACAACAAGAAAAACACCACAAGCGTATATCGGTTGCACTATTCCTCGACGTGAAAAGCGCCTATGATAATGTAACGCACGAAGTCATCCTTGATGCCCTGGAAAATAATGGAATTGGTGGACGCATGTTTCGGTAGATTCGAAGCTATCTATTCCAAAGATCCTTCTTTGTGCACAGTGCAGATGGGCGAACTGCTGACCATTACACTTACCGTGGCGTCCCTCAGGGTGGGGTTCTTAGCCCCACTTTGTTCAACCTTGCAATCCTTGGCCTTGCCGACATTCTACCACATACAGTAAACCTTTCCATATACGCTGACGACATATGCATATGGGCCTCGGCAGTTACACGTCTCCAGGTGCGTGCACGGCTCCAAAAAGCAGTGACCCTAACATCATCGTACCTGCGTGCGCAAGGCCTCAGCATTTCGACCGAGAAGTGCGCCTTAGTCGCCTTTACCCACAAGCCCATGACCTGGTACCCCATTTCTATTGACCACCAACCAATTTCCTACGCAAAAACTCACCGATTCCTAGGCGTTATTATAGACAGAGACCTTTCATGGAGCCCCCACATCACATACTTGAAGAAGAGGCTTACTTCTATCTCCCATATATTAAGGTTTCTTGCCGGTAAAACGTGGGGCACATCCGTGGCATCTATGCTTCAACTATACAGGACGCTCTTCCTAGGATACTTGCGATACAGCACACCAGTGCTGTCCAATGCTAACAAAACTAACATCCATGTCCTACAGAGCATTCAAGGCCAAGCCCTACGAACATGTCTGGGGCTACCTCGAAATGCTTCAACCGTGGCAACAATTGCCATCGCGAGAGACCACCCAATAAGGACCTATATAGATATCGACGCACTCCGGGTGCATGTTCGCCATATATCCAGAGTCCCTGACCACCATCTCGCTCGCTTGCCTGAGAAAAGACCCAAGGCAGCGTTCTCCAGATCAGTTGCGGCTAACCGACACTCTTTGTCTTTGAGGCACTCACCCGCAACAAGAACGCCATTCCCTATGTGGTGCTTGAAGAAGCCTCCAGTGTACCTTGCTGTTTCAGGAATAGTGAAGAAAGCTAGCCTGACCACCGCGGCTCTCAAGCAGATCACATTGGAACTTCTGCATTGTTCATACGCTAACCGAATTCATGTTTACACGGATGGTTCCGTCTCCGAAAATTCTACAGGCGCCGTTGATCTACCATCTCAATCGGTCGTCATCAAGTTTAAGACTTCACATGTAACGACCTCTACAGGTTCTGAACTGGCCGCTCTTCGCGCTGCTGTCGAATACATTGAAAAAGAACCGCCCAACAAATGGGCAATATTTTGTGACTCGAAAGCAGCGCTCCAGAGCTTGCGAAGTTTACGACGGGGCAATTATGAACAGTGTCACAAATCAACGAAACCTGCCATTGTGCATCTGAAAGAGGACATGATATCATATTTCAGTGGCTGCCGGGACATTGTGGCATCGTCGGTAATCACCTCGCCGATGACGCTGCCCGACGTGCCCAGGCTGGCTCACCTACACTCCTTATACCGTTATCCAGAGTCGACGCTGCAAGAGAGCTTCGAAGTCTCGCTCGTACAATCACGTTAGGTTGCTGGCATACACCACAGAACTGTAAGTGTCGTTTACACAGCCTCGACCCATCACTGACACTTACATTACCAGCGAACCTTCCACGACGTGACGCAACACTGCTGTGTCGGCTGTGGGTAGGAGTAGCATTCACCAACTCCTACAGCTATCGTATTGGAATGGCGGATTCGCCAATGTGCGCTAAGTGCAAGTATGAAGAGACCATCAGTCACCTTCTGTGCCACTGTTCTCGCTTCGATAATCAACGTGCGACTCTCCAGTGTGCCTTGAATAGACTGGATGACAGGCCATTTACGGAAGCGAAGATCTTGGGAGCCTGGCCTCACAGCTCATTGGCCCAGAAAGCAGTTCGAGCGCTTTTTCGCTACCTGAGGGCAACAGACTTGAGTGCCCGACTATAGACATCCTACACCTAAGTTCTCTCTCTCCCTCTTTCACTCCCCATTCCCCTCCCCATGTGTAGGGTAGCAAACTGGACTCAGTCTGGTTAACCTCCCTGCCTTTCCGTCTTCCCTTCTCTCTCTCTCTCTCTCTGCTTCGCGCTTGCTATGTTGCTGCGTTCCCAGTAAAAATATCTTCTAGAAATAAAAAAATCACGGGAAGCCATGGGTTACATCAGATTTATATTATCGTATCAAAGTAAATAATAAGTTATCTTATGACTTTGTGAGCACGCGCGCGCCTGATAAATTCGAACTATACAAAAACTACCGAAACGCCCTCACGTCTGATCTGACATGAGCAAAGCACCAATACTATGAGAAAACGTTTGAAAGAATTTACAACGACCAAAGAAAGATATGGGCCGTGGTGAGCTCGCTCACTTCCAGGAAAAAAGTTACTAATGTCTGTGAGGAGCTTACCATAGATGGAGAAACGCTGCGCGGGGAAAGATTGGCTGACGCTATGAATACTCACTTTATTGACGCCGGTTCCTATGTATCTTCTTGTGAAACAGAATGCGAATATGGCGCTCTCAATGCAAATACAATCTTTCAATCCATCTACATGCATCCTACGGACCCGGTAGAAATATCAAATGTAATAAAACAAAGAATAATGTAGCGCCAGGGATTGATGAAATATGCCCAGCTGAAATAAAAATGGTTGCGCCGCCGTTAATTCGTGGGGTACTTAGTCACATCGTTAATCTGTCTCTGGAAAAAGTCATTTTTCCGAAGCAGTTAAAGACGGCGAAAGTTACTGCGATCTATAAGGGGGTGGTGTAAACAACTTATCGAACTATCGTCCCATATCTGTACTTCCCACAATATCAAACATTTTTGAAGCCGTTATTTATGAAAGACTTCTGGTATTCCTTGAAAAACATCAACTCGTAGACAAAAATCAATATGGTTTTCGAAAGCACAAATCAACTGAGCAGGCTCTAGTAAATATCAAAAGACAAAATCATCGAAAATATGGAAAATAGGGAATATACGCTTCGTCTGTTTCTAGACTTCAGGAAAGGCTTTGACGCTATACAATTCGATTTATTAGAGCAAATTATCCAGGTATGGAGTCCGAGGCGTTGCTCTTGATCTTCTCAGAAGCTACTTATCAGATCGTTTTTAACTTGTAAAGAATAACGGAGCATTTTCAATGGAAACGAGAATAAAACAAGACGTCCCTCAGGGCTCCATACTTGTGCCACTATTATTCATCATCTTTATAAATGATATTGCCTCCATCCCTGGTACCTCTGACATCATCATGTACGCAGATGACACAAATATATTTTTTCCCTCCCATAACCTTGCAACAGTTGAACGTGATGCCAATGCATATCTTTTTCATCTATCCAGATGGCTAAAAGAGAACAAGCTGACAATAAATGCCTCCAAAACTACATACATGATATTTCGTCCTACCAACAAGCCATTGTACAAACATAATGCTAAAATTTTAAGAAGGCGTAATTAAACATGTTGAAAAACAAACATTTTTTGAGGTATGGTTTCAAGACAAACCAAGTTGGACTACACCTATAAATTACCTCATTTCAGATTTAGCACGTACAGTTGGATGTTTGCAGAGGATAACCCGCCTTATACCACTCTGGCTAAAGCGAACTCTTTATTATTCTCTTTTCTATTCCAAACTTACATATGGTTTATTTGTCTGGGGTACCACCACAAAAACAAATTACAGCAAGCTTGTTATACTCCACCAAAGGATTTTACGGTTTTTTGAAAATTATTATGGTAAAATGCAAGATTTAAGAACGGCTCCCTTATTTATAAAACATGGTATACTGCGGGCAGACCACTTATGCTGTTTCAAGCTATTGCAATTAATACACAAAAACAAACTCTACACCAAAGATGAAAAAATTCCTAGCTATTGTCTAAGATTCCAAAAACGACGCACTCCTAAAATACGAACTGAATACGGACGACAGATAACGGAATATCAGGTAGCTGATGTATTAAATAAAGTCAAAGAAAAATTGGATTTCAGTACCACTATAAATATTTTCAAAAATAACATAAAAATGTAATAATCATTTCAGAATTAAAATACTCTCAGAAATAATGTTTGCTGTGGTTATTTCTCCACTTACTATTTGATTTCATTTGGTGTGTGTAAATATGCAAAGGCGTGCGATTTGTGTGTGTACACAAACATATTCGTATGTTGTATGAATATAGTTGCATAATAAAAAATCACGCACGTGAAATGTATGTCCAATGTATATATGTACTTCATACATTATGTATGTAAAACAGACATGCATAGAAATAGACACTGTCCTTATAAAAATGTAAAATGGCTATATTCTGTGTTTTCCCGTGTTTTTTGTTTATTTCTTTGTGATGAAAGCGTTACTGTTCTCTTTGTCTAAAACCGCTTGCCAAACTGTAAAGGGTCAGAGGCCTTTGTTAGGCATTTTAAGCCTTTAGCCTCTGCCCCTCTAGCAGGCTCTGTATTAGGTCTGTTGAAAATAAAGCATACATCATAGAACCTAAGTGGCCCCGATGCGCTAGTTTGGAGTCACAACAAAGTGCTATGCTTGAAATTCTTTGTATGGCTACGAGCTGCGACACAGCGTGAAAGTTGGCATGCGGCTTTATCACAGAGAAGACGGTTTTACAATTCCGATGCTGTATGTTTACGAAACAAGCGGGAATTAGGCACTAACTGAGCCCCACGAAGGCGAGAATCATAACAACTATCGGGACGTCAGTCTACAATTCTACGTCAGTCGGCTTCACTGCTGTGCTGTGCCGGTTGCAGTGTCGTCCGTGACACTTCGCATCCTTCGGTAGACAGCATCGATGTGCAACACATATCTCATTTATAATGCTTTCTTTTGGATCATGGACTCGACCGTCATATGCACAGAAAGCCATCAGAGCCTTGCCACATTTTTAAAAATTAGCAGGCTTAACGATCGCGTTTGAATGCGCGGTGAACGCTGTTGCGAGCGCGTGGCACACAACCTTGTTGCCTTGCTTTTTTTCATCCAGCTTTGCCCTCCCCCAGTGTAGGGTAGCCAACCGGGTGCAACTTGGTGAACCTCCCCGCCACTCCTTGTCCATCTTTTCACTTGCAGGTGCAATACTATCGGTCTTTCCAAAGGGGGCTAGGACAGTGATGGTCTAAACATCCTCACTATTTTGCAATTTACATATGAGGTGGACTTAAGAAACTTCATGCACATGTCGTTGCTGTTCGTATTGACCCTGCAAAGCTATGTTGTAAATACAGAAATAAAGTCAGTTGCGTTGTCGCGGTTGGGTGCGAAGAAATTGTTGTGGACCACTTCGTGCGGATGGCACGTTGAAATAGACAACACAGGAGCACAAACTAATCAAGAGACTGCAAGACTGTGCCGAACTGGGTTCGTTGGTGCATTTTGGTTGGAGAAACGTGCCCAAGAGATAAGCGAAGCATTTCTGTTATACCAACACGGTGATTCATGTGCTAGCGTACTTTCTATATGCGTGCACAGCAGTGAACAGAGATATATGTCAAATGTTGTCGAATTCTGGGGTTTTACGGCCAAAACCACGATTTAACTATGAGGCACACCGTACTGGGGGACTCCAGAGTAATTTGACCACTAGCGAACCTTTAACGTGACCCCGTTGTACAGGACACGGGCGTTTTTGCATTTCGTCTACATCGAAATGCGGCCGCCGCGACCGGGATTTGATTCCGCGACCTGGAGCTTAGCAGCCCAACATCATAGCCGCTAAGCCACCGCGGCGGGGGATATATGTCGAACGTGTGACTGCTTGCCGGCAATATTGGCTTGAGGATTTCATCTTTTTTGTTCTCTGCGAAGGCCCTCGTTCGTTCGTACACATCAACGTTCAAGTGTAATAAACATAGGTTGTCTTTGCTGTGTATATCATATCAACTTCGTCCTGTCTGAAGCCATTTTCGATTACCTTCTAATCAAGAGAGCATTCAGAAAATGTATTTAGAAGACAGCGACCAAGAGAGACGGGTGGAGTAACCTCCGCGAGATATGCAACGTCAGGTCAGTTTGTGGTATCGCTGCACTAACCTACTCGTACATCAATGAATGGAACAAAACTTGCGCTCGCATGCAAGGTATTTATTGCCCTCATTGGTCAGTTATTCCAGGGGACCACGAACTACTTGGTGCCGAAGAAGGCGTGTAGCAAGCACTCCTACACAATTACTTTTGTGCCGTGTACACCTACGAATATCCTAAACTTGCTGAACAGACAAAGCCTGCCGGAGTATTTGGAGCGTGCGGCCCGAGGCCAAGTTGAATAAATCCGGATAAACACCCCGGAAGAACATTGCTCCTCAAGACGTCAACGCACTGATGATTATGGATACCGCCCTGAGGTGACATGGCTATTGAGAAACATTTCTCACCGCTCCTTTCAACGGAAACGGCAACAGGTGTCATTTCTGATGCGCGCCGGAAAATCTCGGACGCTGATCTTGCTAAACTTCTTTTGCCGTCACTTCTAGTTCTCAGCGTTGATAGTTTCATCGATGCGTCACGCTGGTATTTCAGTCGGACACCTTTACCTATATATGCTCTGGGGTCTTCGTGTGTCACAGGAGTACCGACCCCCGCGGGTTCGAGCTCAGCGAGCCACAGGGCCACGTCAACCGTCAGCCTCTAGCGCCGCTGCGCGTGAGCTCAAGCCGCAAGGAGCTAAGGAGCGACGCACGCAAGAACACAGTATTGTCTTTAGTTGACGGAAGCCGTTTACTGTATCCGACGGCACCCGACACTGCACAAGTGCGCGGTCCCGGGGCGGCGGGGAACCAAAGGGGTCCCGCACCAAGGGCGGAAAATAGTCAGTGGCCTCTGTAGCACGTCGCTGCGAGAGAACAGGCTGAAGCTGGGACACGCTGCTAGGAAAAGTCCCGGCAGCTATGCTACGTGCGCTCGCGATAACCAATGGACCTACTCGCTAGAGCTCGGGCAATCTCCTTCGGCTTGGGTCTCCGATGGGTGCGGCTCGGCGTGGTACGACCTCGCGCGAGCACTAGGCACCTGTTCTTCGGCTTAGTGTCCGGACTGGATCAACACGAGCTACGCGTTCTCCACAAGGTCAAAGGCACCGTGCGTGAGCTCAGCCCTCGTCACAAAGGTGTCGGCGGACGAGAGGAAGCATGTACGCACTCGGCGCAGTCCCAAGGAGAAAGAGACACGCTACCGTCACGACAGTAGCCACCAGGGGCCGCTTCTTTACGTCATAGCTCCGCCCTCACCACGAACCATCGCGAGTGGAGCGCCACTGCTGCCAACTGGTTCGGAGGGAGAAGGCAGTGAGGCGTAGAGATTGCGGACAAAGGTGAAAAGCGCCCGCGCAATGTCGCGTCGAATTCCCCAAATCCCAACAATGCAAGCGAAACTTGGGTGAGACATTCAGTACGTCCTCATTTGCCTAAAGTTGCTGCAGGGCCGTGGGCGCATCAAACTGGGCCATGTTAGTAGAAGTCCACAAGAGTGGACGTGCAAACGCTGCGGTGAAGCCTTAAGACAAGAATTCTGAAACTGCTGCAAAATCTGCAAATTGCTCAGCCACCGCGAAGTAACATCATATGGTTGCTTGCAGATTAAGGGGAGTTGCGCTCAGTGATCCATATTCGTTAAATATAAAACTAATTGTTTGGAACTTTTGCCCAATACAGCGTTTAATTTTCTATTCTCGAATATGCTCTTTAGTTTCTCGATATCTCATCAGTTTATTTTCTATAGCCGTTGGAAGGTGGGAGTGCAGGGTCTCTTGTGCAATGTTCGGGCTTTCTTCCAGGCCTAGAAGAGTGTTACAAAAGGGGCTTGTAACGTGGTTGTCAATGTTCGCCTTGGTTAAGCTCTTGTGCGCATTATTTTTCTTTGGTTGAAGTGCGTGCTTGCTCGACTTCTCTGGGGACCACTCTGTGTTTGTGTATCTGTTGCATTGCAATGTTGTGCCGTTGGCTGGCACCCGGGCCGCTTCCAGAGAGCGCCTGCTTTGGGAAGGCGGTGGCCGGAGGCTGTTCGGCGAAAAAGGGAGCGGCTGAGGTTCTCACTGGTTCTGGCGAGCGCCATAAATCGCGCAGCGAGCCGCTGTAGCGGCACCTCGAGAAGGGAGTCTTTGGGGAGTGTTTGCGTCGGGCCGAAGCTGCGCGGGGTGTTCGAGCGGCGGCCACCGCCGGTGCGAGTAACGCAGCCTGGAGACATGGTCCCGCGGCTGAGGGTGAGAATGTGCGCGGCTGAGCGGGCAGTGTGGTCTGAGACTTGAGAGACGACGGACCGATCTCGTCAAGTGCTGTTAGGTTTGGCGTCTGACACCACGTGTTGAAAGGAATTTCAACCGACCATCTCACCCTGCCTCGTCGAAATGAGGCGTGACTTCGCCTGCTATTGTTGGCGTCCCGATCCACGTGCAGAACTTTCTCTCACCCGACCTTCTTCCACCAGGCCTCGTCGTAATGAAGCGTGGCTTTCTAATTCACCATGACCGTTTCGAGTGTCTGCCTGTCTGCCGGAAGCCCCGCAGTGTACACGCCTCTTTTGTGTGTCTATGTGTGTATGGGTGTGCGAGTTTAGAGAGACCCTTTTCTCGAATTGGACCTAGAGGAGAACTTCCACGAACCCGCAACGCGCGGAAGAGGCGGACAGGCGTCTACAATTCCAGGAGGCGGGACGACTTCTTCCTTTCAGCAGGCTCGGTATAACCAGAGGAGTAGGGGCCCTCTTTCTGTGCCGGTCACGTGACGTCAACGGAAACAAGATCCCGCCCACGATTGTAGAGAGTAAATTTAAAGGGCTCCGAAATGTACTTTTAATCATTTCATGCTCTTCTAATTTTCTTTCATCTACCTTTGAATAAACCGTGCAAGTTTCGCTTTAGAAATCGTCTCGCCCTTGCTTGGTCGCCATGGTCTACCGGATGTCTGCAGCCTGCCGACAACGCCACGCTACCCAATAAGTAACGTCGGTCGAGCTTCGATAGGGTGGCGCCGCTGCAACTCGGCAGCAGTACGATATGCTACCCTGGAGTATACAACAAACTAACTGGCAGCGACTGGGACACACCACCCAGGGCACCCCAACTTGGACGACAGCTACGAGATCGTAGCCTGTTCGTCCTGGTGACAACGTTCGGAAGGAAGGTGTCTGGATTCATGACCGTGTATGGTGAGTGCACGGCTTTTCTTCACTAAGATATCACTTGGCTTTACGTATTTTTTGGAAAGTACAGTGCAGTGATTTTTCTTGAACCGTTGACGTCAACTTGAGTACGTCAAGGTTGTTATAAAGTGAAGAATTAGCAGCACTAAGGGCAGCCATGAACTTCAAGGCACTAAAGAAGCCAGAATTGTTGAGCTTGGCCAAAGAGTTGGGCCTCCAAATTGCCGAATCAAAGAGAAAGCCGGAGATCATTGAGGGGATCGAAACGATAGGGGCAGACGACGATGAATTGAAGGAATGCCTAGAGAGCATTGAAGAGAAAGAGAAAGAGCGTAAGCGCCCAGAGGAAAAAGTGGAGCGCGAACGCGCCGCACGTGAGGCCAAAGAAGATCGCGACCTCAAAATAAAGCGCCTAGAGATAGAGCTCTTGAAAGCTCAAAATTCTGAAAGACCTAGCCCAGAGGCACGTGAAAGCGAGCGCAGAATGACAGACTTGATGGCACCCTAGGCAGTAGGAGGGGACATAGGTCTTTTTCTGGTACAATTTGAGCGCGCGTGTGAGAAAGCAAAATTCGCGAAAAACACGTGGCCGCAACGCTTGCTTACGTTATTGCCGCGTGCGGTAGCTGATATTATCGCCCGCATGGGGAAACAAGAAGCAGAGGACTTCGACGAAGTCAAAGCAAATCTACTTAAAAAGTACAGATTATCAGCGGGAGCATTCAGGCGAAAGTTCAGGGAAGTCGAGAAGACCAAAAGGGGAGTCATATTCAGATTTTGCATACACCTTGGAGGTAAACCTGAAGGAATGGCTCAGAGAAGAGGGTGCACTCGGCGATGCTGAAAAGACAATGCAGTGCGTTGCTTTAGACAGTTCTACCACCGGCTGCCAGTAAAAATGAAGTATTGGGTTCAGGATAGGCCAGGCGTAGACACTGTTACGAGAATGGCCGATCTCCCTGAGGAGTACGTAACTCGCCGTGCGGACGAAGGCAACGAAGCCCCTCAGAAGGAGATGAATAAATACACACCCGACAAGCCAAAGCGATGGTCAAAGTCGAGTCGGTATAAAACAATGTAAAGGTCAGATTCGGTGAAAACTAGTGACGAGGAAAGCGAGGGAGAAAAGGAACCACCCGAACGGAGTGCAGAAAGGCAGAAGGAAAAAACTTTCGAGGCCAAGAAACCAGTAGTATGCTACAACTACCAGCAACGGGGCATATCTCCGTGGGGTGCAGACATCCCAAACTAGCATTACTAAGTAGTAATGTAGAAAATCTGAACTTGCTTGAACCATACATTCGAGACCTCGTGGTAAACGGCAAACCATGTACAGTGCTTCGCGACTCGGCAGCCACAATGGACGTAGTGCATCCATCGTACGTAGAGGAAGGCCAATTCACAGGAGAACGTGCTTCGATAAGGCAAGCCGTAGAGGCCTCCAGTCTTCGTCTCCCTGTGGCCAAGATTCCTATAGAAGGCCCTTTTGGAGTACTGGACATTGAAGCCACCGTCTCGGCGCATCTCCCGCCTCAGTATCCATATTTGTTTTCTAACAAATCAGAGGATTTCCTACGACGCAAGGCAATCGGGTTTAGTGAGGGGACAGTGCAAGCCCTAACTCGTTCCAAGGCAAGGGAGCTCGCGGCCAAGGCAGTGTATGAATGTCCAGTGGTGAAGGAAACAGGTTTGACGGAGGATTCGTCAACCAGCACCAAACAGGACAGCACTATAAGGTTTAATGCTGAAAGTACACCAGCTAATGAAGAGGTCAGGAAAGCAGCAGAGCCTGAAATGTCTCGCGAGGCAAAATGCAGAAAGTTATTGAACGTAAGCCCTGCCACAATGATCGCTGAGCAGGAAATGCGTAAGGCACAAAGCAATGCTGAGCATTACTATGACAGGACAGCTCGCACGCGACACTTTGAAGTTGGGGAAAAGGTAATGATCCTGAAACCCTCGTTGAATAACCAACCTGAGGAGATGCATGTCGACTTTCCAGAGTTAACAGCAGTGACGGAGGTAAAAGACATTCACGAGACCCTTGACAAGTTAGTGGAACAGGCGGAGTTGAATCCCAATCAAAGGGCTCAACACAGGGAACTCGTGTTTGCATACCGGATGCCTGCAGCCCGCCGACAACGCCACGCTACCCAATAAGTAACGTCGGTCGAGCTTCAATAGGCAGGCGCCGCTACAACTCGGCAGCAGTACGATACGCTACCTTGGAGTACGCAACTGTGCCCGATCGGGGCGACGGACTGCCCCGAGACCGTTCCTCAGCCGCATTCGTTGATGTGAACTCGCTTTCCTTGTTTACATATACCTATTGTTACCCTCGTCAGTGCCTGCCTGTAAATAAATTCAATTCAAATTATTAACATCCAGCATCTTTAGTCCGGAATACCGAAGCAGAGAACAGTTTAGCGGCATAGGAAAAGCCGAGAACCAACGAAAACACCGAGAAAGAAGAACCCGGCGGAGGAAGAAAAAGCTTACTGGGCTGTTAAAATTAAATTCTGTGGATTTACGTGCCAATCGCGATTGGATTACAAGGTGCAGTAGCTGGGGGCTCCGCGTTAATTTTGACCTCCCGGGGTTCTTTCACGTGCAACAAATACAAGGTACACGAGTGTTTTCGCATTCCGCCCCCCGCCGGAACGTGGCCGCCGAGGCTAGGATCACACGCGCGACCTCGAAAACTCAGCAGCGCAACTACACAGCCGTTGGGCTACCAAGGCGGGTGTAAAATAGTGACACGTGTACTTATATTTATCGGGCGACCACGTTTCGCCGCCTAATAAATCGCACCGCGCGGGACGCACCTGCATGTATCCGAAGTTTCTGGAAAGTTATCGATGCTTCTATCCGCTGTCTGTTGTCTCCGAACCTTGTGTTATCTGATTTCATCGCGTGACGCGAATGGTGTAGAACTTTGTGGAAGGCACGCGGGTCCCAACGATTAGTCTGAAACATTCGATGACTGCTATATAAAAGCCGACGCGCTGGACCCGCTGACCAGATTTTCGACGATCGCTGACCATGTTCGCCGCTATCGTTGTGCTATAAGTGTAGCCTGTTTTGTGGGCACAGGTTCGCCCAATAAAAGTTAGTTTTGTCCCTCACAGTATTGCTACTGTGTTCTTTAACGTCACCACCACGTGACATCTGGTGGAGGTGCTTTTTGTTCAAGTACCAGACGCCCCCGACAAGCCATGATCCAAGCCCGGACCGCAAAGAGAACACCAACGTAGTCCCGGACCATCGAGCAAGCCGCCGTCTTCAACAGCTGCCCCCGGAGCACGGACTTCTACCTGAGAAGACCAAGAAGATTGTGACCAGGGGAACCCCAATGGCAGCCCCAGCGTCCCCCATCGTGCTGCAGCAGCCCAGAGAGCCTCCGATGTTCCGCGGTTCAACATTCGAGGACCCGGAAACCTGGCTTGAAACGTATGAGAAGGTCGCTGCTTTTAACAGCTCGAACAGCGACGACAAACTGCGACATGTCTTCTTCGCATTGGAATACGCTGCCAGGACGTGGTTCAAGAACCGAGAAGCCACCTTAACGACGAGGGACCTGTTCCAAAGCGGCTTGCTGCAGACCTTCACAAGCGTCGTACGCCGAGAACGAGCCCAAGCACTACTAGAAACCAGAGTGCAGCTGCCTAATGAAACTACCGCGATCTTTACGGAAGAAATGAGCCGCCTATTCCGCCACGTCGACCCGGAAATGTCCGAGGAAAAAGAAAGTCCGCCTACTGATGCGCGGCATAAAGGAGGAACTTTTCGCCAGAATGGTACGGAGCCCACCGAAGACCGTCGACGAGTTTCTTCGCGAGGCTACCAGCATCGGGAAGACACTGGAAATGCGGAACCGGCAATTCAACCGCCGCACGAACTCGACAAACTACGCCGGAGTTGCGTCACTGGCCACCGACGACCTGCGCTCCGAGCGGTCGCGCGGGAGGAACTACAGAAGCTGTTGCCTTCATCACAGCCTCAAGCGTCTTCGATTGCCGACGCCGTGCGCGAGTAGCTCCAACAACTCGCAGTAGGCCCTGGATCGCCGCAGCCTAAGCCGCAAGCGATGACATACGCCGCTGTAGCCCGCCGTGACGTTCCCCCTCCGCGCTCACGGCAGGGCTCAGTAAGGACACAGTTCCGTCGTCCACCACCACCCCCGCCGCCAGCACGCCAAGCCGTCACCTCACGCGGCGTTCCAAGGAAGACTGACGTTTGGCGCGCCCCCGACCACCGTCCGCTTTGCTATCACTGTGGAGAAGCCGAGCACATCTACCGCCGATGCCCATACCGGGAGAAGGGACTCCGAGGGTTCGCCGTTAACGCGCTGCGACCACAGATTGGCGAACGACCTCGCGATATCGCCGACTACCTCGCCGCCACTCAATGGAGCACTCGACGACCGTCCCGTTCGCCGTCACCAGACCGCTACCTGTCGCCGCAGCGCCGACCCTACACCGGCCCAGCCCGGGGCCGCTCTGCGAGCCCATATCCGGAAAACTAAAAGCAGCAACGAATGGAGGTGCGGTTGCTGTTCGTCGAACTGACGAAGATCCTCCACTGCCGACGAAGACGCCGAAGACACCATCTCGACGACATAATAACGACACGCCACCGTCCCGACGAAGTCAGGAAGCCAAGACCACCGACGAATGACAACTTGACGACGCGACGTTCCAGCTTCAGTTCAACACAACGCAGCCGTGATCCGACGCCAAGACCTAACTGCAACGCCAGACAAAGAACCACCGACCTCGACGTGCTTCTCGACGGCCACGCAGTTACCGCCTTAGTGAACACAGGGGCCGATTACTCCGTAATGAATGGACACATCGCCATCCAGTTGAAGAAAGTTAAAACTGCATGGGAAGCCCCTCAAATTCGGACCGCTGGAGGACACCTCATCATGCCGACTGGAATCAACACGGCAAGAATTACCATTCATGACCGGACTTACCCTGCCACCTTCGTTATCCTGCAACAGTGTTCACGAGACGTCATTCTCGGCATGGACTTCCTGAACCAACACGGAGCAATCATCGACATGAAGTCGAAGTCAATAACGCTGTCGGAAGATCAAGCGATACCGCCGGAGAGCCCTCGTAGTCACCATGCCTTGAGTGTGCTCGAAGATCGAGTGAGCATCCCGCCTCGCTCCAGCATTGTTATTTCGGTCGGCACCGAAACACCCGCTGACGTAGAAGGCGTCATCGAAGGCGACCAACGTCTACTGCTCGACCGTGAAATTTGCGTCGCAACAGGGATCGCTCGACTGCACGGAGCAAACACGAAAGTGTTGCTGACAAACTTCAGCCAGCAGTTCAAGCACATCAACAAGGGCACGAAGATCGCCTACATCGATGAAATTCAGGAAACCAGCGATGCGTTTGTCCTCTCGGATTCTGTTGCATCTACCCCGACGACCGTAGTTCCCGAACTAGACTTCGACATAAATCCAAGTCTCCCAATGATTAAGCAACAACAGCTCAGAAGCTTACTTCGACGATACAAAAACTGCTTTTCGATGTCGTCGAGGATTCGACAAACACCAGTCGCAAAACATCGCATAATAACCGAAGAGTGCGCTCGACCACTCCGCCAGAGCCCTTACCGAGTTTCCACGCGAGAACGCTAAGCTATAAGACAACAAGTCGGCGAAATGCTGCGCGACGACATCATCCAGCCGTCGAAAAGCCCGTGGGTGTCTCCAGTTGTTTTAGTGACGAAAAAGGACGGAACCCTACGTTTCTGCGTCGATTATCGTCGACTGAACAAAATCTCGAAGAAAGACTTATACCCCCTCCCACGGATAGACGACTCATTGGATCGGCTCTGCAATGCTAAATACTTCTCATCGATTGACCTCAAGTATGGGTACTGGCAAATAGAAGTCGACGAAAGGGACCGCGAGAAGACCGCCTTCATCACGCCAGACGGCCTCTATGAGTTCAAGGTTATGCCATTTCGACTGTGCTCGGCGCCTGCAACGTTCCAGCGCGTGATGGACACGGTTTCAGCAGGATTGAAGTGGCAGACCTGTCTTGTTTACTTGGGTGACGTCGTCGTCTTCGCCGGAAATTTCGACGATCACCTTAAGTGACTTGCGACAGTATTAGAGGCCATCAAGTCATCAGGGCTCACTCTGAAGCCGGAAAAGTGTCGCTTCGCTTACGACGAGCTTCTATTCGTAGGCCACGTCATCAGCAAATCTGGAGTACGCCCCGAAACGCAGAAGACAGCTGCCATCGCAAAGTTCCCGCAGCCAATCGACAAGAAGGCAGTGCGGAGATTCCTTGGCATCTGTGCCTAATATAGGCTCTTTGTCAAGGACTTTTCACGCATCGCGGAGCCGCTAACACGTCTAACGAAATGTGATGTCGAGTTCAAGTGGGAAACGCCGCAGGCCGACGCATATCAAGAACTCAAACGACGCATGCAGTCACCGCCAGTACTTAGACACTTTGACGAGGACGCCGATACTGAAATCCACACTGACGCCAGTCAGCCTAGGCCTCGGTGTCGTCCTAGTCCAGAGGCAAGGCGGACTTGAATGGGTGATATCTTATGCTAGCCGGTCGCTGTAAAAAGCGGAAGGCAATTATTCTACGACTGAAAAGGAATGCCTCGCCATCATTTGGGCTACAGCAAAATTCCGCCCTTACCTCTATGGCAGGCCATTCAATGTCGTCAGCGACCATCACTCGTTGTGTTGGCTGGCTAAGTTAAAGGACCCTTCAGGACGGCTGGCGTGGTGGAGCCTCAGACTGCAAGAATATGACGTCACCGTAATATACAAGTCAGGAAGAAAACACTCTGACGCCGACTGCTTATCATGCCCCCCATCCATCCCCCGCCGCAAGACGAGGACGACGACGCCTTCCTTGGAATAATAAGCGCGGAAGACTTCACTAAAGAACAGCGAGCAGACCCGGAGTTAAAGGCCTCGTTGTCCCTAGGGCATTTAAGCGTGGGTTATCTTAGTTCACGCTACAAAACAACCTGCTCGTGAAGAAAAACTTCTCACCAGTCCGCGCCAGCTACCTTCTTGTTGTACCGTCAGCGCTGCGTCCAGAAATACTGCACGCCCTACACGACGATACAACCACTGGGCACCTCGGATTCTCCCGGACGCTGTCGAGGATACAGGAAAGCTACTACTGGCCGCGTCTGACCGCCGACGTCACCCGTTACGTCAAGACATGCCGAGACTGTCAGCGACGCAAGATACCACCGACAAGGCCAGCAGGGTTACTACAGCCGATCGAACCTCCTCGTCGACCACTCCAGCAGATTGGGACGGATTTGTTGGGGCCGTTTCCGACGTCAACATCCGGGTATGAGTGGATTGTCGTGGCGACGGACTACCTCACCCGCTTCGCTTAAACTAAAGCTCTACCAAGAGGCAGCGCAGCCGAAGTGGCGAAATTTTTCGTCGAGCACATCCTGCTGCGACATGGTGCCCAAATGTCCTCATCACCGACAGAGGAACGGCTTTTACAGCAGAGCTCACCCAAGCCATTCTGCAATACAGCCAGACAAGCCACAGGAGGACAAATGCCTACCACTCGCAGACGAATGGTCTCACGGAGCGCCTGAAACAAGACCATCGCCGACATGCTAGCAATGTACGTCGACGCCGAACACAAGACCAGGGATGCTGTCCTGCCGTACGTAACATTCGCTTACAACACGGCGGTGCAAGAAACAACACAGATCACGCCGTTTGAGCTGGTTTACGGCAGGAACCCGACGACGACGCTCGACGCCATGCTGCCGCACGTCACTGACGAGGAGAATCTTAACGTCGCTAGCTATCTCCAGCGCGCCGAAGAAGTCCGACAGCTCGCCCGCCAACGGATGAAGAACCAGCAGCGTACCGACAGCCGACACTACAACCTCCGACGACGCTTCGGCGAGTACCAGCCCGGCGACCGTGTTTGGGTATGGACCCCAATACGCCGACGCGGACTGAGTGAGGAACTATTGCGACGCTATTTCGGACCCTACAAGGTCATCCGACGTATTGGCGCACTGGACTATGAGGTCGTGCCAGACGGCATTTCGCATTCACAGCGGCGCCGCACACGATCTGAAGTGGTCCCCGTGGTGCGAATTAAACTCTTTTACGGACGCTCACGAACTTCCTTACTTTGTTTTCTTTGCTACGAGTGCTTTTCTTTATTACTGTCGTTTGTTTGCAGCATCGGGTCGATGCTTTTTAAGAGGGGGGTATTATATACTTATACTTGTACTTATACGTGTACTTATATTTATCGGGCGACCGCGTTTCGCCGCCTAACAAACCTTATCGCACAGCGCGGGACGCGCTTGCATGTATCCGAAGTTTCTGGAAAGTTATCGACGCTTCTATCCGCTGTCTGTTGTCGCCGAACCTTCTGTTATCTGATTTCATCGCGTGAAGCGAATTGTGTAGAACTTTGTGGAAGGCACGCGGGTCCCAACGATTAGTCTGGAACATTCGATGACTGCTGTGTAAAAGCCGACGCGCTGGACCCGCTGATCAGATTTCGACGATCGCCGACCGTGTTCGCCGCTATCGTTGTGCTATAAGTGTAGCCTGCTTTTGTGGGCACAGGTTCGCCCAATAAAAGTTAGTTTTGTCCTTCACAGAATTGCTACTGTATTCTTTAACGTCACCACCACGTGAGAATAGCCTATACTGTTCTTCATAGACAAGGAAACAGAAATAGGCTATATATAATTTTTTTTTCTTTTGCCTATATTGCCCAAAGAAAAGTTTGTAATGCTGACTATTAAGACTGAGAACATAAGATGATAGATTTCCTAAAGTACACATG